>NW_017306293.1:1988590-1990905 GCF_000935625.1 Nanorana parkeri | reverse complement strand
AATTAATAAAAATGACAAAAAATAAGAAATAATTAAATAAATAAAAAGTGAAGAAAAAAGGTAAAAAAAATAAAGAAACAGTAAAAAAATTGCGGAACCTGGCCTTGAGGCGGTAGGGAGAGTAAATCCGTATTAATAAAAATGACAAAAAATAAGAAATAATTAAATAAATAAAAAGTGAAGAAAAAAGGTAAAAAAAATAAAGAAACAGTAAAAAAATTGCGGAACCTGGCCTTGAGGCGGTAGGGAGAGTAAATCCGGCCTTGATGGCAACCAGCAATAGAGGCCTACAGATCCAATCAATTTATGATAAAATTATACAGTGCTGCATGCAAGTCTCGCCAGGGCTGTATTCGGGTCGCACCAGGGCTGAGGTTGGGTCTCACCAGGGCTGAACAGGTGGGATCCGGGCTCATGCTGGGCTCCAGGGCAGTACAGGCAGGTGTAAGGCCGTCCTGTGATGTGTCGGTAAGTAGAAGGCAATGTATGGCTGGACCGGCACTGTCAAAGACAGCTGCCTGAGGTCCCCAGCAGGCTGCCTGAGGTCCCCAGCAGGCACGGATCCTCAGGCAGCCGAACTTGTAAAAAAATATAAAGGGCCGGTATCGGCCGTTAGAAATCGGGGCATTTTCACGATTACAAGAACTCGTGAAAATGCCCTGTATCGGTATCGGGACATCCCTAATTGCAAGTACCCCTGTCAGTATTATATGGTTTGCTTCAACCCCCCATCTGCCACTTTTTTGAAAAATAACAGACTAAAGCTGGGTACACAGGGAGCGTTTTGACGCAGGTTCCAGCAAGAATCATCAAAAATTTGATCCATGAGTGACCCTATCCCCTCAGCATAAGTTAATCAACTTTTGCCAAAGGGACATGATGGAAAATTGTCAGCTAAATGGTGCTTGCAGCCAATCAGCTGTAAGCACTGTTTGGGTATTCTGACAGTGAATTGCTGTCAGAATACAAATGACAGAGTGGAACACGTCTCCACTTCTCTAGAGTCCAGTGGCGGCGTGCTTTACACCACTGCATCTGACGCTTTGCATTGCACTTGGTGATGTAAGGCTTGGATGCAGCTGCTCAGCCATGGAAACGCATTCCATGAAGCTCTCTATGCACTGTTGTTGTGCCAATCTGAAGGCCACAGGAAGTGTGGAGGTCTGTAGCTATTGACTCTCCAGACAGTTGTCGACTTCTGCGCACTATGCACTTCAGCATGCGCTGACCCCGCTCTGTCATTTTACATGGCCTACCACTTTGTGGCTGAGTTGCTGTTGTTCCCAGTTGCTTCCACTTTGTTATAATACCACTAACAGGTGACCGTGGAATATTTAGTAGCAAGGCAGTTTCACAGATGGACTTATTGCACTGGTGGCAACCTATCACAGTACCGCGCTTGAATTCACTGAGCTCCTGAGAACGACCCATTCTTTCAGGGTTAGTTCACACCATATGAAGTGCGTTCCAGTCCGATTCTGGCCGGAACGCACTGCCTCGCATTGCGGCCGGCTCACTTTTTTGTGCAGCAGGAGTGCCTTGCAGCATTTTGATCACGCAGCACTGGACTGCAGACACAATGTGCCTTGCAATCCCGTGCAGGCGATCGCATTGCGGCCGGAGGGCGTGGCTATGGTGCCATTCACTTCAATGGCCCGCCACACCCCCTCCAGCCCGGCAAAAAAGTGTGCCAGCCGCAATGCGAAGCAGTTTGTTCCGGCCAGAATCGGACCAGACCTCAGTGCATATGGTGTGAACTAACCCTCACAAATGTTTGTAGAAGCAGTCTGCATGCCTAGGTGCTTGATTTTATACACATATGGCCATGAAGGTGATTGGAACACCTGAATCCAATGATTTGGAGGGGTGTCGCAATACTTTTGACAATGTAGTGTATATTATATAAATTTAAAAAACATGACAGTTGCTCTTTAATAGCTGGTTAGTCATGTGACCAGCCGCAGAGCGCACTACTGTCAGCTCTATCCACACGCTGCACAGATGCCATACAGCTATCATAATTCATAATCAAAAATTATGTAACGGGGCGATATTGCTCATTAACACAGCTTCCCACACTATTGGTCAGTCACTACAAGCACACCAACAAGGTGAAAAATGATTGGCAGTACACTTCCCTTTCTAAGCCTTCGCTTCAATCTGATTGGATAGCACAGTGACCTCTGTTTCGTAATCGTAAGTGCACCTTTCACATCTACAATCCGTGCGAGTTACCGCACCTCTACCTTCCCCCGGCCACATCCACACACACACACTATAATGAAGCCCAGCCATCCGCTTGGCAGTACAACCTC
>NW_017306293.1:1898023-1984544 GCF_000935625.1 Nanorana parkeri | reverse complement strand
CCCGCTTGGCAGTACAACCTCAACAACCCCCCCCCCCGATATTTGTTTACAAATGGTGCTCACCATCTCTTCAAATGTCACCCGAAGCTGGCTGCGCAAACGCAGACCAGGGATGTTTTGTGATTGGTGGGGACGCCCTTTAGCAGCCGGCAGCAGCAACAAATGGGAGCAGAGGAGGCGTGGCCGAGCTGTGTGCAGGTAATGTGGCTGTGATCACGCAATACGGAAGGATGATGTATAGCTGGCACTGTATGGGGGTCACTGACATGGATGGGGATGGTTTGTGTGCATTGACATGAACATGGGGTCACGTATTGGGGACATACATGCTCGGTGGTGACGGATACATTTAGTTCTGTGTCTGGACTTTGGTCCCACCTCCTTCCTCTACCTCATTTTCAGCCAACATGTCCTACCATACAGGACTCCTAATGGCTATGGGCTTTCAGAGCTCTATATATATAAAATACGTCATATTACATAACGGATCATATTACAGACGTCAGATCTTACATAAGTGACCTGAATGCAGCTTTGTCTTCACTTGCTGCATGCTTGTTCTTGTTCAGTGACTGAAGCTAGAGACCCTCAGATATTGTGTGCACAGAGGGGGCCCTTCAGCTGGCTAGACACTTGTATTGAATGAATCTTATAAGCATGTTGTGGATACATAAGAAAGCACCTGTCTACACACCACTTTAATGCCTCCTTCACATGGACTGATTAGGTGTGACTAGGGCTGTCCCATTAATGAGGCTATTGCCTCATGCGGCATCTTTGTGCCACAGTAGGCAGAGTGGCATGTATGGTGTATACTGGCCATTCCTGCTGCCCCCTTTCTGGCCAGAGCATCCCTGGTTTGTAAGAGTAAGGCTCCATTCACGAACAGTTTTGGCTTTTTCAGAGCGGCACGGAAACCTGCATTTTTTACATATGCATTGATTCCACCCCTAAAATTGCGCTCGGACTATTTTGCAGGTATGAAACTGCGCAGACGCTGCAATGGACTGAACAATGCCAATCGGAATGCAGATTTTTTTTATGCTTGGCACCTTTCCAGGTGTATTTGTACGTGCTGAAACGTGCTTTATATTTATATATATATATATATATACATACACACACACACACTATTCCATCACGAACAACATTTTCCAAGAAGCCTGTCTGTGATCTGTGTAAAATGTGAATCTAATATTTCACAGTTCCATTTGTTATAATATTTTCATGTTATACAGGTGAAACTCGAATAATTAGAATATCGTGCAAAAGTAATTGCAGTAGTTGCTGCAAAAGGGGCCCAAACCAAGTACTGAGTACATATGCATGCTTGTACTTTTCAGAGGTCCGATATTGTTCTATGTACAATCCTTGTTTTATTGATTGCATGTAATAATCTACTTTTTTGAGGTTGTGGATTTGGGGTTCTTGGGGTTTTCATGAGCTGTAAGCCATAATCATCACAATTATGACAAATCACGGCCTGAATTATCTTGCTTTGCATGTAATGAGTCTATCTCATATATTAGTTTCACCTTTTAAGTTGCATTAGTGAAATAAATGAACTTTGCACGATATTCTAATTATTCGAGTTTCACCTGTAGTAGCCATTTCCTACACGCCACACTGTGCTTAGGTCAGGGCCATCTAGATTTTTGTGACATTCAAAATGTTGGAATGGGCTCCCAGTCCTCTGGTTGAATTATCCATTATATCAAGTAGATAAAATCTCCAACAGGGAATGTTGTCTTTGCAATGGTAGGTCTGTGGTACAATGTGCTAAGCTCTGACCACCAAAGTCTCTGAGATATATTAGGCAGCATTAGGTCATTTACTGATCATCTGTCAAAGACCAAAGTATCCGTTTTAGGTGGCTCAGCCCTTTTAATTTGCATTATGCAGCTCATGGAATGAAGTTAGTTTTGTAACAACTTAAAGGAGAACTATGAGGTGGGTGCTTTTCACTCACCTCATAGTTCTAGCCGACCTGTGACAATGAGACTGTCACAGGTCGGCTCAGTAGATTTTCGACATCGATGTCGGGATCCGCTCCGGCTGCGGCGTCTCAGTATACCGCGAGCTGTAGCTTGCGGTATACTGAGCTTAGGGTGACGGGAGGACGCTAGTTTGTGTCCTCCCGTTACCCTAATGAGAACTATGGGGAAAAGCCCTGACCCCATAGTTCTTTAATTTTCATATGCCAGGTCCACTTTAAGTATAACATTGGCTAAGCAACGATGAATCATCTACTGGAGTCGTTGTGGTTACCCTGTGATGAATGTGGACATCTCATTTTCAAGCTGCAAGTAGTTTTCAGTAAGGACCACATGATTACGTGCATTCATGGCATCCAAATGACAGCAGCATAAGAATTGTTTATGGTGAGGTCAGCATTTGGGACTATTTACATTTACAGTTGACATTCAGAATATTAGGGTGTTGCTTGGGTGTCAGTCTTCTGCAGCCGTTGTACAGTCACTGATGGCAGACATAACAACAACACTGTCAAATGTCATGAGAGGCAAATTGGGGCTGCAATTGACTTTGCAAGTGAAAATTCGAGTTTGTTTTCTGCTTATTAAAGTTGACAGATAAATATGTAGAATTTGACTTTGTTGAAGGCCAAGGTATTCTCTGGCTATGGCCAAGCACTTAAATAGTTTTATTGCGGCTTTACAACCACACTTGTAGGCAATACTCTGAGTTTCCCAAATTGTGAGACGGCTCTTCACTGCAGGCAGTGCACATCAAGGGACAGGAGTTATGTCTTGGATAACCTTCTGGCATTATACACTTGCTCTTGAATGCCCGGTTTGAGACAGGCTATTTGTTTTTTATTGTAGCCTTTCCAATGTTCTTGCCAAGATATGAGGATATTTCTTATAATCCTAATATCTGCATGATCTAAAATCTTTCATCCAAGCTTGTATGAGTTATGGGTAATCAATTTAGAATGTGTGGCAGAGGGTTTACCTGCTTTCTATGTCATCTGAGCCTCACCCCACTTGATGTTCCCTTAATACAAAGGAATAACAACGCATGTGAAAGACACACCTGCCACAGAGCTGACTGTACAGTATGAGCAAAAGTTCAAGTGTAAGAATTTGGCTGTGAGCTCTTAACACTCTCCTTCCCTGTGTCCCTCTCCTCTCCCAGCATAGACCTTCTTTTATTTTTTTAATTGAATGTTTGTCACCTTACACTTGTACAAATGGATCATATACCACGTGGAGATGTTCTAATTAGGACATAGGTATTGTAGGGACGCAGGCTGAACTGGTATTGGCAGAAGTAAACCATGCACAAGACCAGGACACCCAAGGACAGTCCAGGCAGATTTATCCTGCACTTTTATTCAGCAAGACAGTAAACCCACACAGTTCAGTGCAGGAGGGCTTTGTACAACTCTATAGCATACATGAACAAAACTTCAGCTCATCCAATGGAAGAAAATCCTATGTTCTGCCACTCCATTTAATGGCGAGAATGCTGCACGAACTGCATTCAGCCAGCATATGTCAGGTCGATGATTTATAAATCATTCCCTTAACGTGGAAAAGGTTGCCAACCTCTGGTCTAGAGATAAAGGTCCTGGATGGACAGATAGCTGTACAGTTACTCTACAGGTGACAACTTCCTACTTTCTGCATAAATCTCTGTTTTACTAAGTTTTTATCAGCACCCAATAATATTATTCTACCTGGGGAGAAGTTGGAACTGCCACTCCTATGCAGATGGCCCCATTACAAGTTTACTAGATCTGTACACTTTTTCAGTTCTATTTAATGAATCAGTCCACAATCAGTACAGGACAATTAACAACCAATCAGAATCCATCTTTTACTGGACTGATTTTAGTATATGGGAACCCTGATTGCTGTGGATTACTGACCTTTTTTTAATGTCCTGTTCAAAGACTTGGACCATATGTTATTCTAAATATAACATGATCTATTTCTTACAATCTGTCCATCTCTTTTGGGGGTTGATTGGGCACTAGGCTCTGGAAGTGTACACATATAATACCTGGCCAGTTTTATTTAAAGAGACACTGTCATTGTGCCTGTTTAGGGCAAAGTGACTGTGTCTGGGCATAGCCATGCAGGAATGTATAATATAGTCCAAATATACCTGTCAATGAATTCTGAAGAAGCCTCTTAATCTAATGTTAAACTAATGTCATCAACACAAGCCCAAAGCCTGTTGACACAGGCCCTTTAAAGTGGCACTGAACTCAGGAGTTAGCTCTTAAAAATGCATTTGCGTACCCTGTTAACAAAAATGTAGCTTATTTGGGGTCTCCAAGACCCTAAAGTCACCTAGGGACCCCCAGAGAGGCTGATGAGGCAGAGATCGGCTTCATCAGCTTCTCTAAACGTGATATAGTCCATCACGGGAGTGAGCTTAGGGCGGTGGCTACTTTACAACACACAGGGACCATGAGCAACAAAAGTAGCCACCCTCCATAAGGAAGGACCGTGTCAGCACCAATTCAGAGATGATTTAAGGATCTGCAGCAATACACAAATAAGGTACTTGAATGCATTTGTAAGATTTTTTTTTTCCTTACTATGAAACAGGTTTCTCTTTTTATAGTGTTTTAAGTGTTCTGCACACTAACACACAATTCCTTTATTATTATTCCAATTCCAGCCATGTGCTTTGTGAGTGCTGTAGTCCCTGTTGGCAGTTTCTCTTGTTAGAGATACAGTTTCAGGTGTCATTGGGGAGCGGCAGGTACACATACACTGACATACATAGCGACATTCCTGAGACTTCAGCAATTACGTGTCAGAATGTCTCTGACTGGAAGAGCGGGTGGAGTTTGGCCTGTATAATTACTGCGGCTGATACTGTAACTGAATAGGAGATTCACCAGGTAAGAAATCTGTATAGATTGTGACTGTTACATTTACTGATGTTTGGACGAATATCTTTGCAATAGGAACCCTGAGTGTGTATATAGTCTACTATAATGTTTCATTGTACTGTCTGTGTGTTTTTTCAGACACGTGGTGTGATTGACGAATGTTTCTGCAGGATGGTGCTTGTCTAAGTATTCTGTTACAGCAGTCTCTCTGCATTCTGCCATTGGTTAAAGGATAATAGGTAAACCATGTTCCTTCCAGTTGGCACTGATTATGGCATGTAATGACAGTGATATTCATGTAGGATGAGACTGCTTGTTGCCTGGTATTGTAGGAATGTTTTTATAGGCTGGTAATGCTTGTAGTATAGTTTAATAATAAAGTTTCTACTGCTAGATCTTGCCATTGTGCACATGGAATCCATCTGACCTTACCCTTTGTTTTTTGCGGTGTTTTGTTTGCATATAAACGTTTGAGGAGAATGGATCATAGACATAACATCTAAGAGAATTAAAGTGACATATTACAGCTCATATCTTTACATAGTAAACAATGAATTCTTTGCATATATGGATCTACCCACTTTTGAGTCATAGAGCGAAAAATAAAAACAGAAAACATAAGGGGAGTAATAAAATATTTTGTAACCATGTTCATGTTAATTGTGTAATCATAAACCTAGACCATGTTTGGATACATTTTTTCGTGGGATGCCAAATGGGAGGTTCAATTTATGTGTAAATGTGAGTTTATACAAAAGGGTCTTTAGATGTGCCAGTTGGGGTGTCTGGGGGGGAAAGCTAATACAGAAGAAAAGATTTTATGATTCCCAGGCTAAAAAGATGTTCCCATTTACCAAATGTAGGCGTCCGGCTCACAATTCCCATAGGTAGGACATGGAATAGACAGGTAATAGTACTATCAAGAGTTATCTAGATATGCCCCTGACCCCCCACATATAGTACAGGACAGACCCCTGAAATTTAGATATTACTCATCACCATCAGAATAGATAAATAAGATCTGGGCACTGTTGGTTACATTATGGACAGCCAGATGGAGGAGGAAGTTTTCTTCACAATATTGACCTTAGTCAATTTTGTAGTTTAGTTTATTTAATAGTGGAACTACAAAAGGGTGACCATTTATGATACCAGAAGTGAGTGGTTGTGTATTCTGTGTGTATGTGAACTCCTAAAATGTCCTTAAAGCTGAAATTTGGGTAAAATAAAAATTTACCCTTGAAGCGGGGCTCCCCCCCTTCCCCCCTTTTCACTGCAAGGATTAATACTAGGGAAGTTCAGATACTTGTACAGATACTTTTCCAGCTCCAAGGCTAGACTAGAGAAAAGTTCAAAAGTCAGGAGGCAGCTGTCATATTTAAGTAATATACGGAGCTCCTGGGATTTGTGCATCTCTGTTTTTAATGTACGATTTTTTTATTTTTTATAAATATATATTAGGAATGCACTGATACCATTTTTTTCAAGTACTCACAGATACAAGAACTGGTAAGTTCTCATGAAAATGCCAAGTATCGACACTGGTATCTGAACATCGCTAATTAATAAATACTTATTTTTGTCTAGGTGTAACAGAAAAAAACAGTTATACTTACCTTATACCTTGGCAGCGACGCTCTTCTCTGCTTTCCAATGCTAGTCCTACGTTGTACGTAATCACATCAGAGCCCAACAGAGCAACGAAGAGAAGCGACTTTAGAGGGACTGGTCGTGCAGCTAGGAGGAAACTTTCCAGAGTGAGAAATAAGGTAAATTATACGTTTTTTTTCCTGTTCCTCCTAGACAAAAGTTCAACTTTAAATGGTTATGTAATCATTGTATAAGCTATAATAGTCAGTCAGTCAGTCACTGTCACTCACGGCTCCCCACAGGGATTCCCCCCTCTCCGATCCTCCAGTGCTGACTGGAGGCACGGACGGCGGAGGGAGCGTGCACAGCTAGCTCTGCCTCTAGATGGGCAGAGTCAGCTGTCAATCAGTCAGCTAAGTGCATCTCAACAGTATTGTCTGGATCCGTCCCGGCTGCAGCGGTCTCAGCATAACGCGAGCTGTAGCCCGCGATATACTGAGCTTTGGGTTACGGGAGGACGCTAGTATATCTCCTCCCGTGACCCTTAATAGAACTATGGGTAAAAACACTTATCCCATAGTTCTCTTTTAAAGGGATTTATTGAGTAAATAAAACATGTATTGGGTGTATGTTAGGTTTCACTTAATGTTGTAGCTCTCCAGGCTTCCCCTCCTGCACTCCCCTTGCTGGCAGCCATGGCTTGTCTCACCAGTATTTGTTTGCTCAAAGGACTGTATTCCAGCCTAAGAGATATAATAAGACACACAGAGTGTCATTACATTTCAATGGCTGGGTTGTGATTCAAGGCTTTACCTAAAAGCTGTATAGTGTTTTACTAAATTGCAGCCCCCAACTTGGCTGTTGTAAGGATCAGAAGAAGTGGTCAGATATTGATTCAGCCTGAAAAACGCCCATGAAGTGAGCCTGTACTCAGGCATTAACAGTCTTACTGTGAGACATAAAGAGTAATAAAAGGACATAAATAGATTCTATTCTTGAAAAATAAGCTGCTCCAAGTTCCCTTCTGTTTGACTCACATGATGAAATTTGCATTTGATAATGTCCTATCTGCTGGTTCGCTTCATAGCTCGGATTGGCTTTTCCTTCCCTTTACATCAGTGATCACATGACCAAATACCAACGTTTTTAGTCATGTGACCAGCACTGCAGGAAGTCTGGGGACAGGAAACATAGGCATTTTAGCCCGTATGTTACTTTGAAATGTATGCAATACAGCGTGACTGTTAAATTACAACTAATGGCTCCTCTGTAACAGTATAAGTACCAAAGCCATGTACTATGTACAGGTGAAACTCGAATAATTAGAATATCGTGCAAAAGTTAATTTATTTCACTAATGCAACTTAAAAGGTGAAACTAATATATGAGATAGACTCATTACATGCAAAGCAAGATAGTTCAAGCCGTGATTTGTCATAATTGTGATGATTATGGCTTACAGCTCATGAAAACCCCAAATCCACAATCTCAGAAAATTAGAATATTGTGAAAAGGTGCAATATTCTAGGCTCAAAGTGTCCCACTCTAATCAGCTAATTAAGCCATGACACCTGCAATGGGTTCCAGAGCCTTTAAATGGTCTCCCAGTCTGGTTTTATATTAGTTTCACCTTTTAAGTTGCATTAGTGAAATAAATGAACTTTTGCACGATATTCTAATTATTCGGGTTTCACCTGTAAAGCACAAGAGCAGTGCAGCATCATTGCGACACCCATCACAAGAAATTGCTTTTGCTGGACTTCACTGGTAGGCTCAACAGGTATTTATGGGACTTTGCAGGGATACTAAGGGAAAACTGCAGAGATTTTAGCCTGAGGGCTGTTCAGTTATGCCAGATGGCCATATACTATACAATCTCATTGTACACTCTTTGCATGTCCTTTAGATTTACAAAGACTGTATAATATGAGGATGTACCTAAAATCCCTCTCGTTTGTATCAAATCAGGTAGGTCCTTCCACTACATAGTTGATTGTACAATCTACCTTAGATATACCATCAGATTGTATAGTGTTGGCTCAGCACATATGATGTACATACCTTTGCAATGTTACTGCACAACCCTCATCTGCTGCTGGAATCCCCTAAAACCTCTATGCAAATACCAATTTTTGAAAATCAGTGTTTGTATAGGGCTAGACATGGCTACCATGTAATAATGCTTGTGGAAGCCAAAGGGGGGTGTTCATGTCTGCCAAAATCCAGAAGTAGTAGAATCCAGATAAAGAAGACTACTTTGGGCTTCAGAAGTGGATCAGGGAAGTGTGAGAGGTGCAGTGAAAGTAGGAGCAGGCATCTGCGATGCATCATATGATAGATAACCACTGTAGGGGACATTTAATCTGTGTATGATCTACAACTGAAATGTGGTTCAGCAAATAAGTAGAGATGCAAAGGTCACATCAAATCTTACTTGATTATTTCCCGGGCTAGTAAATAATACCTGGTACAATGAAGGTGATAGATTATACTCTATTAATGTTGTATACACTGAGGTGTATACAACTTTAAGAACAACATTAAGATCAGAAGAACAAGCAAGATGAATGTGTATTGATCACTTTTGTTGGACTTCAAATTGTTTGGAACATTATTTGCCACATATTAATTAGGAATATTGCTGTCATATACAAGGTGTAGCCATAGTTCTATAACTGTAGATATCTTTTGAACATTTTTTTTGGATTCATTTATTGGAATATAATTTTTGAAGTTGAACACTGTTCTTTCCAGGTGCAGGCTCGCTGTAAATAGGGTATAGTTAATTGTTAGAATAGCACAGAAGTCGCCTATGAGTCATTAATCTATTAATGTTTCTGGACTTGATTTCTTATTCTTTTTGTCTGTTAAATTGCAGTTCTCATGGATCCCGAGATATCCATCCTGTACTGCAGCCCCTCCCCTCAGGGCATCCCCCAACAAAAAGTGCACGTCCAGCTTTCACCACTTTACCAGCGGCGTCGACTTCCACCCCCAATGGAAGAGCAGATTCTTGTGGATTGGGAAGAACGCCAGCGCAAACAGCCATGGGTTTTTAATGGAGCAAAATTCAGGCTTCATTCCATCCAGCCCGAAGAAAATTCAGCAACTAAAGAACAAGAAAAGAGAGAGCAGAAAAAAGAAACCCAAAAAGTTGAAAGCAGACCAATAGATGGGGATGAAGGGCAGAAATGTGGAGGAAGTGACCCTAATCTCAGCGCAGGGGGGGGGCTTACCCTACACTTGGCACTTACATGTTACAGAGACTTTTTGGGCACCAACTGGTCAGGTGAGGCAGGGGCACTACAAGAACGGGGAGGACGAGAGTATGGGGACACCCAAGCTTATTTGGCACAGCCGCTTGGCGTAGGCGCTGCTCTACAATGTAAAGACGATCGGTTTGTGCTACTGAAGAGGAGCTTCAGGGTAGGAGAAGCACCTGGTCAGCTGGATGTTCCAGGAGGACATCCTGAGCCCAAGGTAAGGCAACTATGGCAATCAAGTTAATTCTGCTTGTTTGAACTGCAGTATAATATCGAGATACACTTGTAATGTGAGTGAATAAGTGGCTCTGTCTTTGTGTGTTGAATATTTACTGCTTTCTTCTACTTGTGTAACTTGTATATTATGACCTAAGCCAGCAGGACCACCATGGGTGACACCCAGCTACCACCAGTTGTTTTTCTGACAGTGAGTTACATATTCTTGCATATAATGAGAGGTTCCAGACTGCCCCCTTCCAGTGCCATCTGCCAGGTCCTCATCGTTGCTGCACCTGCACAGCATGAGAATTTCTGGTGAATGGAATATTGTACTTTGAGCTTGCATTTCACCCTCTCTGCTTCCATATGCCTGGAATGTAACTGCTAGCTAAGATGACAATCTGTGTCTTGCTTCTAGTGGCTGGTTTAAAGTAAACTGATTGTTATTAGTCTCTCCACCACCAGCCCTTGCATGTCTTGGGCTGCTATGGCACATCTGATTGTCTATGATTCTACAGATGGCCATAAGCTGCTCAAACTTCGGCCAGGTCCTGCTCCTTAGTTAGCAGGACTTAGCCAAAATTGAAGCAGTGAGTGGCCCCCTCCCAGGGCTTAAATGGACAGAGCATATATATGGCCCTGTTTTAAATGTAAAATGAAAAAATAAACATGGAAAAAAAAAGATGGTCAATGTGTAGGTAAGAATTATTGATGACTCTGATGAGGATATAATATTCATCTAGGCAGTCCCAAATACAAATGTCCTAGACCCAAATGACTCAGGGTACCCAGACTGAAGAGTATCTGCTGATTTTAATAAAACCGTTTAAAGCACAAGCTCGCCAAGTTTCCAAATCCTGGCTTCCTGTCTGCAATCCACAAACAAATCACATAAGACAAAGTAACCGTTGTAATGTGCTACGTGGTTATGGGTGTGAAACATCTTTCATCCTATACTATGGTATAGCAACAACAGGGCGATCCCTATACATGCTATTGAGCTTTAGGATTTTGGGTATCCAGACTGGGCAACCCATTAACTAAGGCAAAGCTTAACTATCACAAAAATAATTTTTTTTGGGGGAACGCTGACCCCTGCATAAATGGGTTTTAAGGTTGTATGTTTGTGAAGTAAGCACATTTTTATACCAATTCGTGTAACATACTGATTTAGGGGGGTTGGCCATATGGCAGCAATAGATATGGCAGTTTACACTTTAAAATAAGATTTTCTGCAGGTTTAAAGTGTATGTATAGCAATATTGTTTTAGTTTTGAGCAGAGTAGAGAAGGGTTAGAAACCTTGTCAAGTTTTTCTTCCTAGCAGACGCCATGTTCAAAACTTTCACATCAGCGCCACAGCACCTAGTTCATAGCCCAGAAACAATTCAACTGGCACCACTGCTGAAGGCAGACCCATTGTAGTCAGGGAGACTGAATATACCTATAGCAAAAAAACAGAAGGGAAGGCACCCTGTCTGGCTTCTGGTTTTCTATCAGTTTTTATTCCTGCCTGTGTCCCTGCTGGGAAGATTCACCCTTTCTTTGTTCTGGTGGTCATTGTCACCCTGGCAGGAAGTGGTGGGAAACTAGAACAGGAATAGAGGGGAAATCTTCCAATGGGGATTTCACTTTCTTGGAAGGGAATTCACCTAACTTTGGAGAGATTACCTCTCGTGAAGTGAAATCTCGGGACACAGACAGCAAAAAAATAAACTGGTGATTTTAAAATACTTCTCTACTTTTATCCAAATGTAAAAAGAAATGTTTTGGCTATACATACACTTTAATTTATAGTGGGATAACTTTGTATGGCCATTGTATATATGAATAGGGCTGCTGGGAGTTACTTACGTAAGTTTTACTGTTATTACCCTATTAAATAAAATTAAAGTAATCCATTATCTGCTATGAAGGTTTTCTTATTAATGTGTAAAAACAATGTTCCCATGGGGAGAGGGACAGAAAATTCAGAGAAAAGGAATGCGGTGGCAATATGTAGAGTTTTAATAATAGGATAGGTTTTATTTAGTGTCAGGTGCTGTACACAAAGACATATGCAACTGTTGCTGGCCTAATAAATTCCTTCACCACCCCCCTTCCCCCACATATTTTGGAGACTCCTATAGTAATATATCCCTACCAGCATTCCTAGATACCATCAACTTCTCTGAGCCATTCCGAAGCAAAGAGATAGAGGATGATTAGCTAAAGGATTGAAGAATGTTCAGACAATAAGTTGTTCACCTATTTGTACAGCGCTAAAGACCTTAATGAGGAACTGATGTGCTATGAAAACGTGTTTGATTGAAATAGACTAAAATAAAATCAACATCAAATTTTAGGTCTGTGCGTAAAGTGCATCAGTGAAACAATGAATAGAACAATTCAAACACACTTGTGTATAAGGTAATAATGTTACTAAAATTATAATATAAATGTTGCAATCAATATAAGATACACTGTGAAAAAGTCCAGTATATCAGACAGTGTTCTTTTCAAAAGCAAGCATTCCCTTGCTGTAAAAACTCTCCCGTGTTGTAAATAGTGAATTCCTCTGTGTAAGAGTGGACCCCCCAAAAGAAATGCACTCGCTAAAACAAACGGCAAAACCGCATATTCGTTAATCAGGTGAGGGGTTAATCCTCCGCAAGCAATGCTTGCTCCCCTCAGTGTTTGTTCCTGTTCTTTCAAAACCGATAGCCACACATCCCTTAATCAAGTGAATAGTTGTGTTAAGATTCACCATAATTATCCAGTCATGTGAAAAGCAAATCACTGTTTACCTATTTCATTTACACATGATTGAATAATTGAAGCAATTATTCACAGTTTGTGTGAACATTCGCAAATCCTTTAGTAAATCAGACTTGTTGTGTTTTACTCACATTATGGGCTCTTCCCAGTGCTTAATGAATGCATAAATCTGATGGCCACCCAAAACTGAAATATTGAGGCTGTGTTCTGGCCATACTAGGAAAAGTGGCTGGTTCCTTGCATTGCAGGTACCATAGGCTGCCTCCAGTTACCTTCCCCACTCTTCTGCTGTCCTAAATCGCCTTTGGAGGCTCAAGAAAAACACAGTTGGGGAAATGTATTAAAACTGGAGCAGACGGAATCTGGAGCAGGTGGCCATAGTAACCAATCAGCTCTTGTCTTCAGGTTGTTTAGCTAAGCTTTGAAAATGAAAGCGAGAAGTTAATTGGTTACTGTCGGTAACCGATTTTGTCACTCCAGTTTTGATAAAGTCCCCTCTGTGCTTCTGTACTTGCACATGATATTCCCCCTGCCTCCCACACACCTCTGGGTGCCTGAGAAGTAAATTGCCCAAACACTGTCACATGTGGGTAAGAGGGAACATGCTTTGAGGGAAGATGTTTGCATCAAGAGGTATTACGTAAGGTAAGTACTTAAAGCAGCATGGGGGGGCTGGGGGGGGGATCGTGCGTTTTATGTCACTTTAGGTGCCTGCTCCAGTCGCTGGTCTAGCAGCCTGCTAGAGAAATCTACTCCAGGATATCCATCCTCAATCCATCTTTTCTCCAATCTTCATTTGCACAAGTCCTGATAAAGAATGATCAGTAAAGCCCCTGAAACATGTTGGCTATCATTGTTACTCTTATGATGAGTAAAAATTAAAACCAGACTGATAACCATATGTCTGGTGTTCTCTTTATTCTACCTAACTTACTACTGTCATTCCAGGGACTTCCTCTTCAGATCCATCAGACCGAAGAGAGCAGCTTCTTAACTAAAACGTCAACAGATCTAAATATTTGTTTAAAAATCCTGATCCAGTACTACACCAATATACACTGAGTGGCCAGATTATTATGACCACCTGACGTTTGTAGGCAAATTAGCTATAATTAGCTGTAATTTTGCGCTGAAGTTGCTAGAGGGCCAGACCATTATAAATAGGGAAGCAGGTTGTTTGCCACGACAGTAGAAGTGATTTTTTTTCTGAAGATATGGGTAAACAACGCGATTTAACAGCCTTTGGACGTGGGATGATTGTTGGCGCTCGGAGCCATGGAGCGAGTATCAGCAAAACAGCAGAATTCGTTAAATGTTCAAGAGCAGCTGTTGTTAAAGTGTTTAAAGACTGGACTGTCAGCCGAAAATCTGAGTCTGAACATGTGAATTTTGCCCGTCAGCGACTAGTCAATGTTAGGGCAGAACGGAGACTGGCAAGACTGGTACAAGACAACAGAAGGGCAACAGTGCAGTGTCAGATTCCTTGCATCACCTTTCAACATCTCGTGGAGTCACGAGGCGGCCCAATGAAGTCATCTCATGGAGTCATCTCGTGGCCCAACGAAGTACTGATGGGGTGGTCCATAATAATCTGGCCACTCAGTGTATATCTTAATTTATGCCATAAAGAAATGAATATTTTTCAGACCGGTGGTGTGTCTAACCTCTGCAGATTTACCACTGCTTCCACCAGTCCTTCTCTGCAGCTTGCTGGCAGGGGATAGGCTTCGACTGCTTTAAGAAAACAAGCAGTAGAAATCTTTGTTTTGCTGTACCTGGGTTGTATTTATCTGACTGAAACTGAAAGTTCTCTTGGGCTTT
Organism: Nanorana parkeri; assembly: GCF_000935625.1. Lineage (NCBI taxonomy): Eukaryota > Metazoa > Chordata > Amphibia > Anura > Dicroglossidae > Nanorana > Nanorana parkeri. Next base: position 1,970,025 of record NW_017306293.1, on the reverse strand, counting down.
TTCCTCTTTCCTTTCCACAAGGCTGTTGCTCCCAATGTTCCTGAGGAAGAACTGAGCTTGGAAGTTTTAGAGCCAGAACTGGTTATCACAGAGCTTTTCTCATCTATCCTGGCTGAAATACGGGACGAGGTAAGTGAAGTGAAGTGGTGCCCATACACTTGGAAAATGTCTTGCTTTTAGCCACTTCATGCTGCCCAACAAAAAACAAAATTGGGTGCAAAGCGATTGAGAGCACCTTTTATGAAGTCTCCCCAGTTTGGGCACAGAGTGCAATAAAAACCTTATGAGCTACTAACTAGGAAATTTTGTCTGCCGAAACATTTCGGCTGAAAATTGTACTTTCGGCAAAATGCCTAAAGTACCATTTTTTGCCCAAAAATGCGGTGCATCTCTTTCTATGTAGTTCTACTAATCTTGAATTTCTTTTCTCTGAATTCCTTGTATTCCCTGAAGTTGGTAAAATTATACACTGTGGGATTTGCTTGCGTAGTCATATTCCTAGTTGTAGTACTCACGATTGTCACAAGATGTCACACTGTATTGATATGTAATAGAACACATGTTTTATTTTATATCATCTATAAATATATTCTTTTTCTTTTTTTTTTAGGTTAATTTACCTTTGTCTACATTAAGTGAACCTCTTCTACTTGGCATTGCTCGTAACCATACAAGTGCAGGGCGACCAAGTGCAGAATTCTATGTAAGGTAGGCACATTGTGAACGTGTGTGATTTCAGCTAACTCCTAATGTTCACATTCAGCTGACATGAAATGTCACTTCTCAGGTGCAGTCTGACCTCAGAAGAGGTGAAGAATAGGTACTTACAGGGAGGACCAGAGGCGCAGGAATCTACCGATATTATTTTTCTAGACAGAGAGGTAAAGATTGACCACTTAATGCCACAATGCATAATGTTTGTTTTTAAAAGAACAAAAACACCCCGCATGTCAGTTTGCTAAAAATGTGTATTTATTTGCAGTATTTATAAAAATGTGTTATTGCAGCACCTACAACTGATGCATTGAAAAAAATGAGAAGAAAATAAAAGATGAGCACAAAATTTAAGCTGTTACTCATAGCAACTAATTTGATTGCTCCTTTTTTAGGGGAAATATTAAACTAGAATTCTTATTGGTTGTTATGGGCAAAGGTTTCAATTTTGTGCTCCTTTTGTCTTTTATGGTGCATGAGCCCAGTTTATATAAATTGAGTTTATTTTTATGCTATAACACTTAATATTACCAAGTTTACATTTTCAACAGTCCCCATAGAACCGATGAGAAAAACCCTTAGATGATATTGAAGGGAATTGATCAAAACTGGAGCAGACAAAATCTGGAGCAATTGTGCATGGCAGCCAAAAAAAAGATTCAGACAAAGACATATACCATAGGAAAACATTCAATACATTACAATACACAATAAACTACATCCACAAAATAAAAAGACAAAATAAACAAACTCAAACCAAGCCTTAAATATCTAAAAATGACAAATTTGTAATCTATCCTATCCCTCTGGTTTTTTTTTTAGTCTAACACTCCTGAGCTTGTAGCATGTTTTTATATTCACATAAATTTGGTACCGGACTAGGAACCTGGAACTTGGTTCTCTTTCTTCGCATCTCTGTGGAAGCATCTGCATATTTTGACACCATGTGTTGTAATATCTTCAAGGCAGCCTGCTCCCTGCAGATTAGTATCTCTGTCCTGATAATTAATAATTCTGGTCAGGATTGACTTTGGCATTCCCCTAGCTTGATGAGAGGTGGGTCGGAACCCCAAGAGCCCTCTCTACTGACTACATTTCACAGAGACAAGCCATCTCTCAGTGTACTCTGCTATATTATCCCCTTCAATTTTTTCCGGAGTTATAACAATTCTAAAGTTATTTTCACAAAGCCTATTTCTTTTTCGTTCATTTTTTCACTATTAGCATTTGCCTTTTGCTTGAGACGATGTATATTTTAAAATATAAGCCACATCCCCGTGTCACTTTTTTCTCTCTTCTAGAACCAGGATTCTCTCCCAAATTTCCTGTAAATCATGCCTTATAAAAGTTATTTAATTTTCATGGGAGAATTATATGCTGCCTCCTTCACATCCCCAAGGGCAAACCATTCCAGCTTGGGCTGCAACCACCTGCCTCTTTTTTGGATTTTTCTTGCTGTTTAGCATCCCCCCACCATCCTGTAGTAATCTTACAGGTGTACGCACCTCTTCCCTTAGCTTTTTTGGCATTTCTACTGGCTGTCCCCCAAGTGAGAAAAAACACCAAGATACAATACTGGGCTATGCTGGTACCAGTAGTGCTCCTATGCAGGATACTGGGTTGTGCTGGTACCGGTGGTGGGCCTTGCGGGATACTGAGCTTTGCTGGCACCGGTAATTCTCCAGTACAGGGTTCTGGGCTATGCTGGAACTAGTAGTGCTTCTGTGCTGGGTACTCGCACAAACCCCACAGTAGCCAGGGGCCGCAAAGCAGGATCAGTCAGAACCCTACGAGAATCAGGATGCCATATCACTTCCTCCCATTATGCTTTTAAGGACAGATTCTACCCCCCACCCCCTCGTCTTTTTTGCATTCATAATGTTTCTAAACAGCAAATTTCGTTTCTCTTTATAGAAAAATATGGTGCCAGCACTCTTGCATGTATTCTGCAGATTCACTACAATCTTGCATTCCAACTGAATTAAAGAATGTAAATCTCAAAACTAGATAATTGAATAATTTATATTCTGACATTTCAAGCCCCCAAGAAATATTTTTCAAGGTATGACATTGTGAAAGATTTCTTCCTTGTCCTAATATGAGGATAATTATTTTGCATGAATTTAATGTGCAGTTAAATATTTCTCCTCCCTTGTCATGTTTAGGATTGCTCTTGTATTTCATTCACCTATTGCTTATTAGTACATGTTGTATTACTAATTACAATGGAACTGGATTGCTAGATCCAGAGTGTAGCTTCAGCTTAACAGACATCATATGCAGATCAAAGCTCATTCCTTTGCTCTGCAGATGAGTAAACCCAAAAGTAACATCTCTAGAGTCCAGTATCTCATAAACACTGTGTCAGCAAGTCAATTTTTAGACAGCAGCATTTATAATAGCTGCTGTATTTAAACAGCAACTCCCAGGAGTTGCCAGCAAAGGGGGAGGGGCGGAAGTGGAGCAGAAGGACGGACGTACTACACATGCCCATTGTACCTTGGTGGCGTTTTTTTTGAGCAGGTGTAGCATGCATGCTGTCCTTCCATCTTCCAGTCTGAGTACTGCTGTACATAGGGGGTATTACAGAGGGTGATATAAGGTTATATATATATATATTTACTGAAAATTTAACTATATTAACTGGGGGGGGTTTCCACCACTGTGTGGAGTGCAGCTTTAAATCTTAATATTATGTTTCTTCCCTGAATGTTAATGGAAGTTTTACTAGCAGAGAGCACTTTATGTGAAAATGTTGTAAGTCGGTTATAATCGAACTCGTTTGTACTGATGGAGCTAGGTAGTATTCATTTGTGATTCATTTACAGGATCTGCTGACCATTGAAAGCTCAGAAATGTGGAAGGAGCTGTGTCCTTCAGCGAAGGGTTGTATGAAACTTTATCTCTTAGTACGAGAGCAACAATCCTGAGGTGAATTGGAGACAACATAAGAAGTTTGAAGTAGAGAAGAACTAATCATTTTACTCAGTAGCATTCGTAGTAATTCATAATAAAGTCTTCCATGTGTCATGATCAAGCACCTTGTAAATAAATCATGTAGCTTTTACTTTTGCGTAGCTTTTACTTAATGAATATTGTTGTTTTTTAATAAAGAGGTTTTTAACTGTGAGGAATGAGTTTATTTTGATCACAGTCTCTGTCTACTAGGGATCCACTACCTTTTTGCTCAGGCATTGAGAACAGACGCTTTCTCTCTGCTCTGAGAAAAGAAAACCAATTCTTACTTCTTGCTGCTTTTTTCAAGATATTTTCTCATCTAGCAAGAGTTGCTGCCAAGCCACTGGGACTCACCCTGCAGCACTCTAGATCGACTGATTCTTGGCATAACCTTGAAGGCTGTACCCAGACCCTGCTGTGAAGCAGGGCCGGCCTGAAATGTGTCCTCTGTGCACTGGACTGTGCTGTAAGCTCTCTCCAAGACACACTTGGTGTAGTGTGTATGTTAGACGCAGAGTGCTTTACAGGTCCAGGATTGTGGTGCACCCATTTGATGGAACCCTGGCCCTGAAGGCTCCTTAGGTAGTATGCCCACTGGAAAGGCAAAGACTGCTTAGATATGACATGTCCCCTTGGATTCTGCCTGTAATCTCCATTCTCCTGGTGGGTGATGCAGGGCTTACCAAGAGCAGCAGTTGTATGGTATTGCCAATTTATAATCCACTAACAGTTCTGGGATGGTTTGCTGTGTTTCTCAAAGACATGACACTGATAGACTGTCTCAGCACACCTCAGAGTGCTTTCGGGGGTTGGAGCCTTCATATGAATTCTCGGGTAATAGCTCAAAGTTTATTAAAAAAAAAACAATCTCTGCCTTGTTGGACTCAGAATGCAGGGGCCACAAGCGTGCATCCACACCCTCTCCTCCAGAGTCCATCCCTGATTTACCTGGTACAGGAGAATTCTTAGTCTACTGACACAACTCTGAAACCTAAGGATATAGTTGTTGTCTTTATTGACGTAGTGCACATGTGTCTAGACATAGAACAGTCTGCATTGGCCATACCTAAAGTTACCAGTCTGGGCTCCCTTAATAGTGCCCAGTCTGTTAAAACATTTACTGTAGACTCACTATTGCAATCTGTTTTGTCTCCTTTTGGTACACATGCAGAGGGCCCTTTGGCTCAAATGCTGGTCTGCAGAGCAGCAGTTCCAAAAAATCCTACTGATGATGCTTAAGGGGCAACACCTGTTTGGTATACTCCTAAACACCTCCTTTTTTAGGATGTCACAAGGGAAACGAGCACCCTTTTACCCTAGTAAAAGAAGCCTACGCCTCAATCTGGAAAACCTTCTACCTCAAAATCAAAAGAGTTCATCTCATTTCTCCCTGACCTTCAGCCTGAGAATCCGTTCTACCAGAAGTCCTGGATTTCCAAGTCCTTCAATCTGGTGAGTAAGTCCTCCTGGCTGTGAGGGTACGCCCCCACTTGTCAGAGTGGGGGATTTCTATTTGCCTTTGCGACCACCTGGTTCCAGGACATTTCAGGCGTTTGGGTCCAAAATGTGGTTTCCAGGTGCTACAAGCTGAAATTGATTTCTACATGCATGTCCACGTCCTTCCAGCACATCCACACTTTCTATGTTTTGCAGTGGGCGCTCAGCATTACTAATTAATTGCCCTTCCCTTTGGTTTATCGTCTGCATCTCGGGTCTTTGTCAAGGTGCTAGCCACTATGCTTGCTCTGGTTTGCTCTCGGAGCATCCCCATAGTCAGATATTTGGATGACCTCCCACTGAGGGAACAGTAGGCACTCTCTCTCTCTCTCTCTCAATGTCCAACAGACTGAAAATCCTATAGAAGTTCAGGTAGATCCTTTTTTCCCCAAAGATTGTTTCCCCCCTTCCACTTTACAGGGACATTGTTCTCCCATCTTTATGTCCTGTTCCACGACATTCCATGGAAATTTCCATCCACTGTCTAGCTGTAGTATGTGCTGTCTGAGTGTATCTCTCAACTACAATTTCTTGTCAGACAAACACACTTTGTCATTCCTGAGGGTCCCCTTAGTGAACAACCTGCTTCTCGGTCCACTATCTCCAGATGGTTTTGACAGCATATCATTCAAGCCTACAGTCTTAAGAACAAGGATTCACCCTCTCCTATCAAAGCGCACTCCACCAGATAAGATACATCTGATGCCAGCTTTGGTTGTTAGGTTCTTCAGCCGGCTGTGAGCTGTATTGAACCCCTTATGTTGCCATGTTGTTCCCGTTGGCTTATTAGTGTGTTGATTGTTGTGTTGCCCACCACTCAGTTGGTCTGCTTTTGGATGCCCCTATGTACCTGAATTTCATTCGTTCTTTAAATGTACATTTAGGAAAATTTAAAAATGTTCACTTACCGTAAAATCCTTTTCTTGAACTATAGTATAATGCACTATAATCTTTAATTATAATATTATAATTTATAATCCACTCCTACTATTGCTTGCTATAAAACCGAGCCATGATGGGAATTAAAGAATTACACTAGGCTGTCATTACAGCTTTGTTTGCCTGTATCCAATCTCTGGAAGATGGCAGCATAACCCTATGTAGCAGGATTACATCCTGTGTCCCTTAATGTACTCAAGAAAATTATTTTGCAGTAAGTCAAAAATCATCTTTTAGTTTGGCAATAAACGGTGTGTTATAAACCCCTTTATGCCAGTCTTTTAAATTAAATACTGCTTTCATTTATTAATTGTTGTTGCATCTCAGTGCTGCCGATCTCCTTCACCCATTTTTTGTATACATACAAGCACGCCATCTTTGACTGCATGGCATTTCTCAGGGCAGGCTTTCTGATAGTGATAGATGAAATTACTGCCTGTAGTCATCGTCAGAAGCCCATGCGGCAACACAGGAGCACAACTGAGAGACAGGGAGACAGCATTGTCACTCTATAACAGAAAGCACCTGAACAAAGACCTTCATACCAGGATCAACATAGTTTAATAAAAGCTGCAGGTTTAATCATTTTAAAAATTAGTTATTGGGCTTATGTATACTTAAACTGTTGTCTCTGAGTCACTGGATTCATTCTGTCAACATCTGCAGTTAGTGAGACCAAAAGACTACATCAGGCCATAGACTTCAGATGACGGCAAGTCCTGCAGGCATGATCCAACAATCGGACTATGCTTATTTTATGGCAAGTGCTAGCGTACGCATGCACATTTAGGTAGCAGACAGTAGTTGCCCCCTTTCCCGTACAAGCTTATCCCCAGGGTGACAATAAAATTGAGACAAGAACTTCAAACATGTGTGATGGATCACCTTCTCCGAAGAGAGTGATCAGCCAATGTCTTCTGCTTGCTAGACAGAGGAAGTAAGATGGGAATCCAGATCAAGTCATATTTATAGCCAGCTTTAGGGGAAGTCTGCTCTAGTCACAGTTTTACTAAAGACAAGTGAATAATAACTAGATCAGACAGTTGTATGCAAGGAGTCAGGCAACGCTGTTCCCCTCGAATACAAGATCTGAGTTCTAAAAAGAATAATGATAATGTGTCAATTTCCTGCCTATTCCAAGTGATCTTCCAGCCATGCTGGCTAACTGAAAAGCAACAAAAATTGCTGTCATGTTTTATATTTGTTTTTTTCCCCCCAAATTTTTATACAGGTATTACAGCAAAGCATATTTACAAAACAGTTTACAGAAGCCAAAACATTTGAATATAAAGTGATAGCGATCTAGAAATGGAAGGATGTAGTGACTACATGCATGAGGAAATAAGTACTGCGTTCATCAATCTTCACATAAAAAATGCTAACAGTAAAAATGGTTAAAAAATGTTGCGTTAGACTCGCCTTTTAACACACCAATATCTGATGTAAGGTGTTGGTACAGTTTATAATGATGGCCATATAGAGTGGTTAGTTTCTTTCAGCCATTGCAGTAAAATTAAGAACATTTGGAAACACGAGTCTGGATTAGGATACCACCATTAGGCGGAGTATAATGTAAAGTAAACTGTTTTAGTACATACACCTATAGTGTACTAGTGTGCGCATTGTATTAAGTTCTTAGACAAGTGGCAGATAGGTGGTTTTCCAACAAAGAGGTTAGTGTAAGTCCTCAGGGGCAGGGCCCTCCTTACCATCTTGTCTTGAATTGTATTGTGATTGTAATGTCTTCCTTATATTGTGAAGCGCTACGCAAACTGTTGGCGCTATATAAATCCTGTATAATAATAGTGTAAAGCTGGGTATACACAGAATTTTGTACAAAAAATCTTGTCTAAACATTCAATAACAATTTCATAGATCTGATGAATGTTGTTTGAAATTTTGTTTGGTTTTAACATTCAATTTGTTAAATCAATTATATTTTCTGAATGAAAACCACATTCACTGTTAGAATTTCATTTATTCGAGAAAAAATGCTGTTCCTTTGACTTTGGTGGCACTATAACCCTATGGTAAGAGATTTCAGATCTCCACCGTGTCCTTCAAGAAATGCAGAGAAAAGGATTTTACGGTGAGTACAATTGTTATCCTTATCTCAGGGGAACAATAGACTTTGGCCAAGAGAATGAGTCCTAGCCGATCATCTTTCCCCTCGGATTCATGGGTTTTGAGGTCCAACGGCACCAGAGCACAGCTGCTGGGAACCATCCCTGAAAGTAATATACCCAAAACAATGACACCAACTCTACAAACATTTTGGTAGATGTCAGTTTTTTTTGTTTTTTTTTATTTTCTTTATTTATAAAAGAGGAAACACACAGAACATGGCATTTCATATAAAACTTCAAACAACATTAGGTATTCTGGCATAGCGTAGACCAATATTCAGCCAGGTCAGATCAATTCTGGATTCACTCAACAATCAGACCATAAAGGTGCCCATACACTACGATTATCGTACGAGAATCGCGGGAAATCCCGCGATCGAACGATAATCGCAAAGCGTATGGAAGGCGTGCGACCGTTTCTACTGTGCGGTCGCACGTCTTCCGTCGAACAAGCAGGCTTGAAAACCCGCAGAGAATCGTACGATTCTCGCCGAGTTAGTGGCCTGCGTGTTCGACAACTGCCAAAACGGCCGATGTGCGCACGCGCACACTGCCCTTTGCAGTCATCGGAAGCCCGCCCCTCATTTCAGTAATCGCAAGCCCGTCCCTCAGCGAGGCGGGCTTGCGATGAATGCAAGTACGATCAACCTGTCCAAGATGGGCAGATCGTACGAGCTTTTAATTAGCTTACAACCATCGCAAGACAAAAGTCTTGCGATGGTGTATGGGCACATTAAGAGGTCACATAAAATTATCAACTAATTAAAGGGAGATCAGAACAATCAGTCCTTTGAGAGAGTCCAGTATGCCCATGCGGAGACAATAATTTTTTTTGTATGTAGTATAGAAACGGACTATACACCTAACAGCTAAGCAAAGAAAGGAAAACAATATATCCAAAAGTAGGGTAGAGCAAAGGAAGAAAGGTGAGTAACCTAAGGGTCACCCCAAGTAGACAAGATAAGAATCTAGAGAAGTCTATGATGGAAAGTTGTACAACACACAAGACAACAAAGGAGCTGCTAGAAAAAGTAAAAAGAAAGAGTGAGAGAGAAAGAAGAGAAAAGTAGAAAGAGAACCATCAGGTGAGAACAAAAGGTCAACTATAATTTAATGGTACCCATGGACATAGCAATTGGTCAGGTAGGGTCTGTGAGTACCATTATTTACTGTACATACCACATTCATTACTAGGCCAGTTTACTTTTGTCTGCTTCAGAAATGTGAGTGGGGCTGCTGTTTACATTTTAAAGAAAGCCAATATTGATGAGTGTGCATTACTTACGTGTTTACATCATTAATTGCACCTTTGAGAAAACCATCTGCAAATTAAAGAAATAAAACAGTATGGTACAGTGAACTTGGACACGAGTCTGAAGTCTACATCTTATTGTGAAATTAGAACAGCAGCCAAGCTAGGCTCTGCAGCAGCATACAACTATAATGATATAAAAGTTAATTAATACTAATCAGTATTCAGTTGTAATTGGAATTCTTCACGCTGTTCTGCAGTGTAACACTAGCCGTTATACTAGCTATAGTGAAACATAAGGATGTGACAGTGGGCATTTCCCCATATACAATGATTTGATACTTATGTTGTAGAGGGTTTAGTACGGAAAGGTACATTGTGCAGAGGTCATTGTTTTTTGGGGGGGTTTTGTACTGAATCTTAGTTTAGCACAGTAATTTCACATGGCTGACAGTGCTCTCAATCCAGCCAATTATGGATACATAAATTCTGTTTAAAATCTACCAAATTAAATGCCAACATCTGACGGAGCATATACACAGGGAGTAGCTGACAAGGGAAAAAATCATCACCATGGTGCAGAGAAAAACTGCTGAAACAGTGCAGTGACAGACTTTTCCATGGCCAAGAACATCATTAGCATGGACAGTGGAAAGTGCATTAAATGACTTCAGTAGTACGTGACATGCAACTTATTGATGGTAAATCACTAGCAGATAATGATGATCTCACTCCACTCCCGAGATTCTCATCTGTGAAAAGATACAATGTTATAAACAACACAGGGTCTCTTCTAGCATTGTTTTTATTATCGCACCATTTTCCGCGCTGAAAAGCCGACATTTAAAAACCCATACATTCCTATGGGGACCGTTCACGCAAACGCGTGGAACTGTGTGATCCGTAATGCTTGTCGCCTGAAATGCTCACTGAGCTACTTTTGTCACGCTGATCAGAGCGTTTTCCATATAGACTTCAATGAAAACGCGCTGGTCAGTGCTTTTTTGGGCGTTTTAAAAAAAGTTAAAATGTGAATGGGGCCTTAAATTGTATTACTTGATATCATTTTTATCAATTTTTTAAAATTAAATAAGGAATTTAAAAAAACTTACACTTGCAGTGGTTCTACCTTGCATTGCAAGGGTTAGGTGTTCATCTTGTCTAGGGGGTATCTAGGAGGTTCAAATAAAGTAGATATACTTACCTGATCCCATACTTACCTGGTAGTCTAAAGACTGCTGTATCATCATGTCTAATGCAAGTCCATTGACTTGCATTAGACATGAGGACACTGAGGGACATTGCACAGCTTGAGCAGAGGGTGAGATTGGTGAGTGCCGGCCTCCACAGGACTGAGGATCAGGAAAGTAAAACAGCTTTATTTGAGCCCTTTAGGGCCGGTTCACACCACAAAGTCCACGTTCCAGTGCGTTCGGCCTCCGGAACGCAAGACGGCCAGCTCCCTGCGTTCAGGAGCGTGCAGGGGGCGTGGTGGTGCATTGAAGACAATGGCACGGCATCCAAGCCCCCCGCACGCTGTGCGATTAGTGTCTGCGTTCCGGTCCAGTGCGATCTGCAAAAATAGTGCTTGCTCCAATTTCCAGCACTGTCAGTTCTCACGCCAAGCAGCCATTCAAAATATGCTGCCCGGTGCCAAGTGTCAGCTGAGGTGGTGTGGGATGGGGCCATGGCTGTGAGGTCCAGATCACACCATATACAGTGTGTTCTAAAGTGGCCAGCCTGGCTGGCCGCCGGGGTGTGGCTGCAGTGCCATTGACATCAATGCACGTCCATGCCCCCTCCTGCCCCTGAACACAGGAAGAAGGTCGTTAACGCGATGCAGTGCGTTCCAGACGCTGACCGCTCTGGAACGCACAGTTTATGGTATGAACAGGCCCTGAGGGAGCTCTATTCATACGTGCATTGCTTACAGCTCCCTCACAAGTCCTGTAGAGGTACCTGGATTTGAGCAATGTCACATTCTGGCTCCCGGCACCTCTACAGGGTGTGCAAGGGAGCTGTACCAGCAATGCACCTATGGATGGAGCTGCGTCACAGCACAGCAGCCCACACTGGACTCAAGGCTGAGGATCCACTCAAGTTCTTGTAAGATAGGGAGACTGGGTGGATCTTAAAAAAAGAAGAAAAAGTTAAATTGTGTATGTGTGTGTGAGACTGTCTGTGAGTGTGTGAGATTGTGTATGTGGTTGTGTGTGTCCGTCAGTGTTTTATAGGGCCTGTGAGCACTAGTACAGTGCGGTAATCGTGCAGTCCCATGTGATTAACGCACTGTACGACGCAAAATCGCACCTACTTCAAATTCTGGTGTAGGAGGTGTGTTGCATTGCCATTCATTTGAATGGCAGCCCATTTGCACTTCCCACCCGCAGTTCGATTTCCCGCACTGCAATGCGTTCCAGTGCGGTGCGACTTGGCTCATGACTTAATGACCAAGGACAAATGCTGAGGTTACACAGGTTGAGAACCACTGATCTGAACCATGCAAATATAAACACCATTTACTAAAATATCAATATCTGGTTATTGAACCATTGGTAAACTTACATTTATACTGCACTATGTATAATATCTAAAATGCCATAATCCTTGTTCAGCAGCTGAAATATTCAAATCAGACTCAGAGGGATTCCAGATGTTTGCAATGAAATTACATACGTAGAAGAGAATTGCAGTTAACTGAATCTACAGCTTGTATTTTAGGCAATGAGGGCGGCTTGATATTTTATTCAGCACGGCGAGTTTAGGAATATTTTAGTGGCAGGCTGAGACTTCATCAATAAATCAATGCAGGTTAAAACATTCTAATTTCACATTTTAGGTTTGCTACTTAGCATAGTGGACATTATTAGAGAACAACAGATTATTTCATATGAATTACCAACTGTTCATTTTTTTTTTTAAACTTAAGTTTCCTTACTGGAGTACATAATGTAACAGCATTCATATACTATTGATATACAAGTATGGTATTCTCTTTATTTCCTATTATCTACAAACCATAATGATATCATCAGCAATGCCAGTCCACCTGGGTGGCATTAAATGAAGCCTTGCATTCAGAAAATTGCTATAATTTAGCAGGAAGCATTAAAGTTCATGCAGACAGGCGTCTGGGGTAGTACAACGCAATTTTGGACGTATTTCTCTGCCCAGGAAGCCACAGGCGCTGTGTACTGCCAAAGAAATTGATGGCCGTGTGTAGGTATACACTTGGCTTGTGTAAACAGGTGCATTTGTATGGATGTACAACGTCGAATGCAATCAGTCCGCGTGTGTGAATGTATACGTAGGTCCATGGCCATAGGAAGGGTGAGGCGAGTGAGGCAATCGCCTCGGGCGCAGCTGCAAGGGGGTGCAGCCAGTGTTGGAGCTGCTGGTGGTAAGAAGTGGAGGGGTGCTTTGGATTTTCGGATCCAATGCTGATCACCTCACATTACCATCTCACTCATGTGCAGCTCTGCCACTCATTGGCTGGTTCCCAGGTGTGGGGGGAGTAGAGAGCGGCTGCAGTGCTAATCGCCTCAGTTTACCATAGAGGCGACCAGCGGACACACATGCAGCGCTGATGCATATTGGCTGGTGCTTAAATGCTGCTTAAAGGCAGCTGAAAACTCAGTGCACCAGCCTATGAAGTATCACACCTTTGACCCGTACATGACCGCTCCCTCCATACCCTAGTGCTGAGAGATGGCAAGGAAGACTTGGGGACGAAGGAGACCTGGGAATTAACAATATGTAATTCGGAGAATTTTCTGCCATAACCTGCTCTATCCCCTCATGAAGTAAGCAATTGGTATCCTGTACGTGTAGCTAGCACTTAAATTCAGGGAATTTTTTGATGTTTAACAAAGATATATAAGTACAAATGCACTGACCTGGATCACAAGCGGAACATCAATGCTAACGCATTGGGAGTATTTTCTGCCATAACTTGCTCTATCCCCATCACTTCTTAAAAAATCCCTTTTACTTCTCCTTGCTCTGTCCCCATCTTCAAATGATCTCTGCTCTGCCCCCATCACCCCCTTAAAAATCTCCTTTTCTCCCCTTCTCTGTACTTGTAACCTCACGTCCCCATGCTCTGTCCCCTTCATTCCTTAAAAATCAATTTTACTCCCCTGCTCTGTCTTATCACCCGATGTCCCCATACTCTGTTCCCATCACCTCTTAAAAATCCATTTCAATCCCCTGCGCCCTGTCCCCATGCTCTGTCTCCATCACCCCCTTAAAAACCCTTTTACTCCCCTGCTCTGTCCCTATCATCCCATAAATCAGTAACCTGGAGGGGGTGTTATTTTGTGTTCTTGCCTCTGGTGCAAAAGGAGCTAGCTACGGCTCTGCCAGTGTATACCCACATACAGTTGCTTACAGCCATTGAGTTCTATGGGCAGCGCCTGTGATCCCTGGGTGGGAAAATACGCACAAACACTGGCGGAACTACCAGGGTCGCAGCGGTGGACCGGGCCCTGGCGTTCCGCCACTTGGGGGGACCCAGCGAGGAAGAAGAGGGCCCCCCCTAAAGAGTGCCGCTTGTTCCCTGCCACACAGCCGCCGCAGCATGTACGGGCAGCTGTGCAGCAGGGATCGGAGAGGCTGTCACCAGAAGAATATGCTGCAGGCACCACCGGGCAGCACATTCTGCTGTGTGAGGGGGCGGGGCCCTCTTAGGCCCACCCCCTGACCGGGGACACAAGAAAGAGAGAGGGCCCTGCTGGAGAAAGAAGGTAAGTCTGGAGTGGGAAGGGTGGGGCCGGGGGAGCGCGGGAAAGTGTGTGTTTTTTTTGGCATTTTCACGAGTATCTATACTCATGAAAATGCCCCGCTACTAAACGCAGATACCGGTGTTCTGTCGAGAACGCCGATGTAGTCAAATTTGCCAACCTCAGCATCTGCGCTTGTGCACAGAGCAATATTATCGAGGAAACCGGGATTTATTAACAAAGTTTTTTATTCAAATTGTTAATTGTGACCGTTAATAATATTCCATTAATCATTTACTGCCATAGATGGTATATTATTAAGTCACAATTAACCATTACAAACGAATACTTTGTAAATAAATTTTCCTCGTTAATCCCGTCTGTACGCAAGCGCAGATACTGGGTCAGCGTTCTCGACAGGACACCGCACTAAAATTTTAAACAAGCGGCTGCCCGAGGTCCCGCGCTTGCTGGGGACCTCGGCAGCCTTCCTGTTAACCATGCCGTGCCATGGCAGTTGGGGCGGGGCCCTTCAGGGTTTCTTGCACAAATGTTCATTGTATGGCCAAAGGTGCCCATCTGCATAAGTCCTTAACCCCTTCATGACTGAGCTTTTCTTTTAGTTTCTGTTTGTTAATAAATTACACACTTTTTTACATTTTTGCTGTGTGATTCTACCACGTCAGTAATATACGTTCTTACTAAGTGCAATCACACATATTATATATTGGTTTTTAGAGGACAGATAGAGCTGTAAGTTTATATCACATATGTGTGCCTACCGTCTCACTTAGAACAAGTAAAACATTAAAAAATTAGGAAAAAACGTAAAGAAAATACCTTTTTCCCAGTTTTGATTATTATTATTTTTTTAGAAAAACAGCACAGCTAAAAAAATGCATTCAAATAAATTAATTTTTTTGTCCTTTATTTGGACAAATAAAGGAGTGCTCTGGCCCATTCATTGTGCCAGAGATAGGGCGGGTTATGAATGAGCCAGAAAGCTTGTTCCTACAAAGAAACCTGAGGCATGTGCCCAACATCCTGGTGCCCTGCCGTGTATGCAGTAGTAGAAGATATGATGTCCGCACACACTTTTAGCTTCAAAGTATTGTCTTTTTTGACATTCATGCAGTATGAAATAAAATTGCAACACAGAAGCTTATGTTTTTTGTCAGCTCTCCTCTTCATTTGCTCATGGAAATGGCCACCTCTGTGCCCTGCAAGCAATCTGTGTATATTACAAGTAAGCTCTATCTGTGAGCTCTCCACCCCCCCCTGTTGGTGTCTCGCCCCCCCCCCCCCCCCCATTCATTAGTATTCATAGTGGCACCCCCCCCTGGACAGCGTATTGTGTGCAAAGACAAAGCTGGTGTTTAGTAATCACGTTACACAGAATCACACGGAGGGGGGCAGCTGTTAACAGCCTGCTTTACAATCTGACCCCGGTGTCAGACTGAGTTTCCTGTTGAGAAAATGTTGAATTTGTAGTATTCAGGCCTAATAAAAGGTTCTGCAATGTGAGTCATGAAAATGAGCACACATATACATCATCACTGCATCTCTACATTACCACAATAAATGCTAATCACTTACAAAGGTGGAAATGGACTTTAAGTGTCTTATGACCTGTTAGGCAGGACTGTGCTGTGTGGCAGAGTGGTGTAAGTCTCAGCACTGGATTGAGAAAAATACAAATCCTGGGGCAGGTGAAGCAGTTCTCATATATCTATGTCATCTCTGTTTTTAGCTGCTTTCCATGAGTACAGCTTTAAGACTAAGGCATAAAAAGAAGAAACGCAAGCCAGGGCCCATAATTTATGGTCAGTCTGGAACCGGAGTGTGATAATTGTCCCCGGTACAATATGTCTTCTTGGGTGATCACTTTATACATCATTCTATGAATTGCACATATTTCTCCTGCCCCCTCTATTTTCTGTCTGTAGATCTCTTATGCTCAGTATCCCTAGCTCACCCCTCCGTCTCTCTTCTCTTGTCCTTATTTGACTTCCGTGTCCTCATTTCAACTCACATTGATCCGTTTGCAATTCTTCGGCACAGCCAGCAAAACAAACACAAGCTGAGTATTAGCATGCTATATTACCAACAAATACTATATGCATGTCTATAAGTCAATGGAGGACAAAGGGGAAGGTTTGGCTGATCATAGATTTTTATTTTCTATTGACTTTTTTGGTGTGATCGTTTACTAGCCTCAGTTCACAAAGCTTTACCCCGGGATAAGGATTTTTATTCTAGCCATGTGACTGCAATTAGTAAACCTCAATGGATCGAGCTGAGATATGACTGTCCCTCTTTTTGTAGAATAAGGATCGTTATCCTTGTGAATTGAAGCCATATTGTGTCAGTAATAGACTCAGGCCTGTGTCATTGTACGAGTGAGGCTGGCCCATTGATCTGCACTTTCTGTACTATAGGTATATTTATAGAATCTATCTCCATGCAGCGTGTTACTCTCTGACGGTTTGCATTGTTTTGCTTGGTTTAGCAGTCTAGACACAGGAATGTACCACTTTTCCCGGATTTTAGGGGTGTTAGTATTTTGACTCTAGCTTCGCGATTATTTACAAACCCCCTTGTTTCTTCAACCTATAATACTCCACTAGGGTTTTCGATTTCTTACTAACAATGATTGTATTCCTGCCCACTCTGCAGATTTGTATATTCATTGTAAAGAAATAGATTCTGTGTGCCCCCCTTATCTTTGTTGGTGTTCATCACCCTGTTCTGACGTGGCCTCTGATCACTTGACAATGACAGAGGTATTGGCCAATGGGCGACCGCCGGTGAGTGGCAGCGTCGCTTTGATTGGACGGCCAAAGCGGTGACGTACACGGATGCGGAAGAGGGGTTGAGTCGGTGTGAAGCGGCGGCGTGCAGACAGATCAGGGGAGAGGTGAGGGCAGGAGAGGAGTCCCGGCGAAGGGGGATGAGGAGACCGGGGGATGAGTGCGGTGCCGGGGCACGGGGGAGGGAGAGGAGAAGACACCGGGGAGGAGCCAGGGTGACATGGGACGTTATCAGGGGCCCTCAGGATCTGCTCATGGGCCGGAGGGGCACCCAGGAGGGTCTGTGTGACGACAGGGCGGAAGGGGGCACTGAGGGCGGGAATGGGAGCTACAGTGAGGGTGCTGAGGAAGAGGATGAGATCAGGGACCTGCAAGAGGCTCCAATGAGTGATGAACGGAGTCCGAGGTCATCAGAACGGGGTTCTGTGGAGACAATCAGCGGCTGCATTGTACATAGCGGTTCCCAGCATGGTACGGGTTCGCTGCAGGAGGAGAAGGCTTATCAGGGTCTGACCAGGAGCTACACCAGTGAGGAGAAATATTGGGGAAAGGACAGTGGTGAGATAACCTCACTGGAGGTGGCCAGTGGCCATCAGGACATGGCCAGTGGCCATCAGGACATGGCCAGTGACTGTAGTCTAGGGGACATAAGAAGTGAAAGCCAGTCTGATGGAGAGAGGATACCCGAAAGGGAAGACATAGTCCATCAAGAGCCTGCTAATGTACTGCAGTATATGAGCAATGGCAGTGAGGTAAAGGACCACAAGGGAGGGTGCAATGAAAGCCATCCTAGAAACCAGGGGGAAGCAGAGAAACATTTGTCGGAGAAGAGCCAACTTGATGGCCAAGTATTTCAAAAAAGGCAAAGGAAGAACAAAGGAAGTAAAGAAAAGAAGAGAAGCAGAGCTAACGGGGTGTGCAGGGAGCAGAGTATCCAAGATGGTCAACAAAGAATGGAAGCGAGTAGCTTTCAGGAGCTATATAGGGGGCTGAGTGTAGAAGAGGAGGATACTCAGCAAGATGCTGAAGCAGAAGCTAGTAGTGAAGGAGGTTCTCGGTGTTTTCTGAGCGGTTGCAGGACTGAAGCAGCATACGTAAGGGTTTCAGAAAAAGAATTGAGACAAGATAAAATGGGGCCTGAAATTAGTTGGAACAAAGCAATAACGCAAGGCTGTGATGGCCGGGGGTCTGGGGAAGAAGCACTTTTTTCTCCTAAGGACCAGAATGGTCTTCTGGAGATTATGAAGAGCCATAAAGGTGGTGATCTGGAGAATAAGGGAGATTACAGTGGATCTTCTGAAGTTTATAGTAGTTACCGTTCAGAGTTCAGGAGTCCAGGCAATGGTTCCAGCGGGTCTGGAGAAGGGACTGAGATGGAGCAGGGCAATTATCATGGTGCATGCAGAGAGGTTTCATATGATTTAGGAAGGTATGAAAGGGACTGCAATTGTGAGATGGAGGACAAGAACTTCAACCCTTTAACCAACCACCATATAGAACCTAGGACATGGGTTTGCTCTTCACCTTCTCATGATAAGCCAGTAAATGTTGAGGATAGGGGGAACTTGGAGGAAGTTGGCACATGGTGCTGGTGCCTCCATCTGTATTTAGGGGACACGAAAGACACCAGTCATGGTGAAAATGAAATCATGAATGATGATGAGGAGAGGTCCAAAGAGTGTGGTTATTCTTTAAGAAGCACTCTCCGTGCGGAAGAAAGACCCGATGGACATAATGGAAGAGATGATGGAGATATTCCTGAGCCCCTCACTAAGAAAGGGGGGAGAGTGGTAGACACCCCAGAACTGCAAGACTGGGTGAACTGGTGGCAGGGTTGGGCTGGCTCTTGTCGTGCTGTACCTGGCCACCGAAGGGGGGCAAGAACACAGATTTTAGGATGTCGAGGGGAAGCAAGAGCAGAACGACAGAAACAACAAGACGTGTGGGTTTTAAGGGAATGGACAAAGGGGGATTCTGGGAGAAGAGGAGGAGGACAAAAAGTTTCAGGAGGTGATGTGTGGGTTCTGAGGAACCAAGAGGCAGGAAAGCAGGGGTCAGCATGGCCGTTAGGTGAGGAGGATATATGGGTTCCCAGAGAGCCAAGAAAACCGAGGGGGGCATATTTTGTGACAGACAATGCAAAGTGGGGTCCCCACAGTGCAAAACCAGGGGTTTCAGATAAAGGGGAGTCCTGAGAAAGAAAGGGTGGTGACATATACCTCAGCAATTGGGGGAGGCACTAAACTGTTATGTGTGCGTGTTGTGTGTGTCTGTGTTTCAGTGGGATGGGGGGAGGGTATCAGGGTAAATTTAATTGTTAATCAGTCACCTTGTTTGGTTAATTAGACACTTTGGGGTGCACTCTGTCTCACTGCAATAAACTGATTACTGGTGCTGCTTTCCTATTTCTATTTAAGGTGCTAAATCCAGGTGCTATAAGAAGGTGCTGTATACTGCATGCTGATGCGCTTATTTTTTTTTTTTTATCTTGTGTTTGGGGGGTTTGGAAATGTTTTCCCTTTTTAAAGGGTCCCCAACATAGGGAGGGTCCCGTCAGGGCTGTGAGGAGTGCTTTAAATAGGGCAGGGAGGGGACTATTTTGATAAAATAAATTGATGCTGTTGCTTTTTTTGGGCAACACATGAAATCTACCTGTTTTACTCTCTGAACAGAGCCAACAATCAAGGTAAGTGTCATCTTTATCGTGAAAGAGAAGACCTCACAAACACATTTGTTCAGCACTATCTTATGTCGCCGTATCTGCACTTCCATGTCGACAGAGGGCAGCAATGCTAACACGAGCCTGTGATTTTTGAAGACTATACAAGATTAATATTTTCCCTATATCCGTGAAAAGACATCCCTATTGTTTCCTATTATGCAGTTCTTTTTCCCTGTCTTGTATACAGGGTTTGCTGCATGATTATTTTCCACAGGAATCTGTACCAGTAGCATTGTGAATGAATATATTGGGCCCTCTTATCCATTTACATTGGTGTGATCACATCCCTGTGTCTAAGCATGTCATGTTCCCCCATCACTGTGAGTCTCTATGATTTAAGTGTCTCTATGACTACTAATGTATATTTTTTCCTTTTTATTGGACCTTTGCAGGGCATAGAACTGTGTGAGACCTTTAACTTCTGGGAACTCAACTTGCCGCCATCATGAACACTATTTTACTTACACCTTTGTGGTGCCTGCTTGTTCTCTTTCTGCTACCCCCAGCTTTTTGTAAAGAAGGCAGTAAGAAGTTACAAATTGGGGTGAAGAAGAGAGTGGAAAATTGCCCCATTAAATCTCGTAAGGGGGACACCCTCAACATGCATTACACAGTAAGTACATACATTTGAGCATATTTAGAAATAAAAAAATCCAATATCCATATTGGCAAGCCAAACAGTGTATTAACCACTTGCTGACCGGGGTGTTTACACCCCCTTCCTGACCAGGCCATTTTTCAGTATTCAGCGCTGCGGTACTTTGGCTGACCTTTATTCCGTCATGCAAAACTGTACTGAAATTAATTTTATACCATTATTGGGGGACAGATAGAGCTTTCTTTTGGTGGTATTTAATCACCACTGGGGTTTTTATTTTTTACTATATAACAAAAAAAGTACTGAATATTTAAAAAACAAAATGGTTTTCCCTTTATTATTTTAAGAAATATTTATTTTTACCCAATTTTTCGCTAAAATATAAAAGGTCGGGTAAATAGACACCAAACATGTCAAGCCTTAAAATTGCGCGCGCCCGCGAAATCGCAAAAAAAAAACACCATAGCCAAAATTGACGATGCTTTAAAAGATTTTACCGCTCATCAGTTTAGTGTTATAAGTGATTGGTGGCCCTGAAATTATTGCGACATTCGTGGCGATATGTAACACGTGCGGCATAATTGGAACAATCGTCGTTTTTGCGTGTATGCGCATCTAATGCATTTTTGCGCATTTATGTGTGGGTGGGGGACTTGAAAAAATGTTTGTGGGTTTTTTTTTGTTTTGTGTGCGTGCAATTTTTTTTTTTTTACACTTTATTGTTATCACATAGGGTGCTAAAAAGTACCCAATGTGATAACAAATTACAGTGACGGGTCCCCTTTATAGAGACATCAGTGGTCTCTAAGACCCCTAATGTCACCTAGGGACCCCCAGAGAAGCTGATGAAGCACAGATCTGCTTCATCAGCTTCTCTCCATTTTCTGTACCGGAGAGTGACAGAGGAATGCGGAAGTGATGTAATATACATCACTTCCTGCATTCAGAGAGCGGAGGGAGGTCGGGTCGTGATCTCCCTCCGTTCTCAGTGCACAGACATTGCCCGAACCGGATGGACGCCCCGGGACGGCGGTGGCGGGGACAGCGACGGTGACCAGAGGCAAGGAGGGGGGGGCGCACCCTCACTTGCATCATTCAAGCGATCGGGCGTCTTTACAGACGCCGGGCTGCTTGTATGTAAATGACCATCGCTGGCCGTTTAAAATCCTGGCTCGTGCGCGCCAGGGGGCACGAAGGACGTCTAAAGACGCCCACCCGCATCCAGGAGACTCCCGTCCGGCCGTCTTTCAACGATCGGCGTCCCCCTTCCTGACCAGGCCATTTTTCAGTATTCAGCGCTGCGGTACTTTGGCTGACCTTTATTCCGTCATGCAAAACTGTACTGAAATTAATTTTATACCATTATTGGGGGACAGATAGAGCTTTCTTTTGGTGGTATTTAATCACCACTGGGGTTTTTATTTTTTACTATATAACAAAAAAAGTACTGAATATTTAAAAAACAAAATGGTTTTCCCTTTATTATTTTAAGAAATATTTATTTTTACCCAATTTTTCGCTAAAATATAAAAGGTCGGGTAAATAGACACCAAACATGTCAAGCCTTAAAATTGCGCGCGCCCGCGAAATCGCAAAAAAAAAACACCATAGCCAAAATTGACGATGCTTTAAAAGATTTTACCGCTCATCAGTTTAGTGTTATAAGTGATTGGTGGCCCTGAAATTATTGCGACATTCGTGGCGATATGTAACACGTGCGGCATAATTGGAACAATCGTCGTTTTTGCGTGTATGCGCATCTAATGCATTTTTGCGCATTTATGTGTGGGTGGGGGACTTGAAAAAATGTTTGTGGGTTTTTTTTTGTTTTGTGTGCGTGCAATTTTTTTTTTTTTACACTTTATTGTTATCACATAGGGTGCTAAAAAGTACCCAATGTGATAACAAATTACAGTGACGGGTCCCCTTTATAGAGACATCAGTGGTCTCTAAGACCCCTAATGTCACCTAGGGACCCCCAGAGAAGCTGATGAAGCACAGATCTGCTTCATCAGCTTCTCTCCATTTTCTGTACCGGAGAGTGACAGAGGAATGCGGAAGTGATGTAATATACATCACTTCCTGCATTCAGAGAGCGGAGGGAGGTCGGGTCGTGATCTCCCTCCGTTCTCAGTGCACAGACATTGCCCGAACCGGATGGACGCCCCGGGACGGCGGTGGCGGGGACAGCGACGGTGACCAGAGGCAAGGAGGGGGGGGCGCACCCTCACTTGCATCATTCAAGCGATCGGGCGTCTTTACAGACGCCGGGCTGCTTGTATGTAAATGACCATCGCTGGCCGTTTAAAATCCTGGCTCGTGCGCGCCAGGGGGCACGAAGGACGTCTAAAGACGCCCACCCGCATCCAGGAGACTCCCGTCCGGCCGTCTTTCAACGATCGGCGGACGGGAGGTGGTTGAAGGCAATGTGTAATCTTTAAATTTTTTTAGTTTTGTGTATATGCATGTGCAGGGACGAGCTAGTTTAACTTTTAGCCAGTGTGTTAATGTATTAAAAGCTAGGGATGCACGGATACCGGTTTTTCAGTATCGCGTACCGATTTTATATTTCCATACTCGCCGATGCAGAGTACCTATACCGGTACTTCTGGTAGCATGGAGTCGGCTTCCCGAGCAATCGGGAAGCCAGGCAGCGTGTCATTGGCCACTGCCCAGATTCTTGATTGCCCGGGAAGCCAATTAGGAAGATGGGCCGCAAGTCATTACCCGTGGCCCGTCTTCCTGATTTGGCCAGGAAGTCGGCTCTATGTTCCCTTGCGGCACTGCTGGTCAGAGGAAATCTCCCTCTGACCACAAGTTCCAGTATCGGAGCATTTGGACGAGTACTCACCCAAATACTCGGTATCGATACCAATAATTAGAGGTGCACCGAAATGGAAATTTTAAAACGGAAACGAAACCGAAATAAAAAAAATGTCAGGCCAAAAACGATACCGAAAATGTTTTTTTATTTTTCAATATTTTATTTTTATAAACTTTTTTTAAAAAGTTTTATATTCATTTTTTTATTAAATATTTTTTTTTTACTTTACTTTTAGGGGCTTCGGGGAAATATTGTGGGTCTAAACAGACCCCTGATATTTCCCTTTTAAAATAGAAAAAGAGATTGAGAACACAGAGTCCTAAATCTCTTTTTCTGTGTCCCCTGTTATCAATGAACAGGAATCCTCTGAGTGTTCCTGTTCATTGATAACATGAGAACATTGTTTACTATAACCACAATTATGAATGAATGGGGGTGATGCAGATCACTCCCATTCATTCATAATTGAGGCTATAGTTAACATACCATATCCTCAATTATGTACGGTGATCACTGAGTATGTGTACATTGCTTTTCTCTCTGACACGCTGTCACTGGAGGCTGATCGAGCGGTGTAGAGAGGAAAGCCCAGCCTCCTGTGACAGCGCTGTCTCCGCCCCCACACCGCTCTGCTGGACTGTGATAGGCTTTTGAGCGGTGTGGGAGGAGAGACGCCGGCCGCTCGCAGCGCTCGGCCGGCTGTCACTTTCTTTTCTTCCGCGCTGGAACAGCGCCCAGCGGGGAGAAAAGAAACCACCCATGTGCCGATGTATCGGCCGAAACATGGCTCTTTCGGCATTATGCCAAAAGTGCAATTTTCGGCCGATATGTTTTGGCGGCCGATATATATATCGGTGCATCCCTACCAATAATAGTATCAGTATTGGTGCATCCCTATTAAAAACCTTGCTTGTATGTTTAGTTTATGGGGAATATATATATATTTCTCTCTCATTTATTATTATTTTTCTGGAGGCAGCCATGTGTACTGACTACATATGCAGGACCTGCTTTCTGCTATGACATGCTGCAGAGTGGTTCTTTTTTACTCAATGCAGGTCTCAGTCGCCTAGCTGAAAACAATGCACTCCTTGTGTGGCTGATATGTCTAAGGCAGGGGTGTCCAAACTCCGGCCCTCCAGCTGTGGTGAAACTGCAAATCCCATGATTCATCTCTCTCCGGGAGTCATGTCTGTGGCTGTGAGAATCTTGGAATGCCTCATGGGATTCGTAGTTCCACCACAGCTGGGGGGGCTGCAGTTTGGACACCCCTGGTCTAAGGCTAGGTTCACACCTAGGCAATTTATTGCGTGGATTTAAACAGAGATTTGCATTCAAGTCTATGGAAGCTGTTCACACCTTTTGCGATTTTTGTCACGCGGTAGAAATTGCCTGTCGCGCAAAAAGGTGCAGGAGCTATTTTCGGGTGGTTGTCGCCCCGGTTTGGGTCCTATAGACATCTCTATGCATTGAAAACCACACGAAAACAGCTCACCAGCTCAATCGCCTATGTGTGAACTTAGCCTTAGTTGTATCAAGTTGAGCAGAAATGTCTGCTTGGGCTACCCATAGCCTTCAGTGATATGTGGGGGGGTTTGCTTTTGCCTACTTGATCAAAGGACTTTTAGGAAGCTGCATCAGGCACAGAAGTAATGTTGCATCAATGCACTTTGCATTGTTGCTTACACAGACGTGATCAGAAGTAAACCTTTACCTTTTTAATCTCTTTACAAAAGCCAAGGTCTGAGGTATACAACTTAACTGGTCTATAAGTAAGAGTTGCCGTCTGATCAAAACAAGTGACTTAAACACGAAATATACATTTGAAGAGAAAAAAAAGCACCTTGCCAACTATTATGCCTAATGTTTATGGGTAGGTAGAAAACAGAATGGACTCTAAACCCGGGGGGGCCATTTATAAAACAGTGGTATGCCTTACCAGTGGGCATTACTAATGTGCATTGCTTTTTGCTGGCTTCAGAACTCGGAAGAAAGTGGAGCGCAATTACCATGAAGTTCCCTCTGCAGCACTGTCAGAGAACTCATTGACACACTGCAGGCTCCATGATTTTATAAATTTGGCCTAACTTGGGGCTCACTGCTAAAAATACTCCATTTGGTGAAGAAACTAAAACTGACAAGCTCAAAATCATCCTAACATGCAGTATTGTACAATCAACCAGGAATTGTTTTATAAAATATAATGAATGGGACTCTGTGCACAACTTTGCCAAAGTTGCATTAGCAGCAGGTAGTAGTCAGTGGCATAAGAAAAACCTTCCGTGCTAATAGAGCGACGCAAACCGGCCTGCTGGTATGCCAATTGGGCATCAGGTATTTGCATTGTGCAATGGAAGGACGGGGTGATTCCTTATACCAAGAAGTGCAGAAACTACAACGTGAGGCATGGACTGATGGCTTGTGCTGTCTGATACGTGTTTCTGCTAGATTTACACTTTTGTCTTATGTACTGGTTTGCTTCAAGGTTATGGAATAGCCTCCACAGTCCCCAGACTTGAATATTTATTGATAGATCTCAAACCTGAAGTGCATGTAAGGTAATCTAAGAATATATGAGCACTAGAAGCATCTGCACAGGCGAGTGGGGGAAATGTTAAAGCAAGAATTAGAATTGTTTTAGTGGGCTACAGAAACAATATATTGAACAACACTATATTTCCTTTAGGACATTCATTGTAAGGAATTACAAATTTGGGAGGAGGTGAAATGTTCAGAGGGTCATAGAGAAGTGCTGATTTTAGGATGATTGAGGATCGTGTAGTATCTATAGCTGATTGATCTTGGTATTGGCACTGGAACTGTACTGGAAAGGTACCCGTTTCTAGTGTTTAACGTGCTGGATTCTTCTTCACACATTATTATCACATTAAGCACGGGGAGAAGAAACATCACAAGAGAATGTTGTGTTTAAAAAATTCATGAAAAAGGAACAATTATGTTCTGTCTAGCGTGACAACAAATTGTTGTAAGGAGAATGGTTAATTTGTGTAAGGACACAGCTGAAGGAATGTAAAAATAATAAGTGTATGTTGGAGTATAGACTGTGCATTGGCTACACAGGGTTTTGCATACATAATTTTTGTACAGGTACGAAACAAAATTGGGTAGTGTCAATAGACTCGCAAAGACTGGTCAATTATCATACATTTTTTTCTGGCAGTGGAGCATCTGTGGGTTTTCTGATGCGATAGCGTCATTTCTCTGCAAAAAAAATGCCATATTAGTGAGTTGTATGTTGCATGCATTATATAACTAGATGGTACAGTATTGTGATCTCTAATGTGCATTTGTGTCTGTTTACAGGGGAAGCTGGAAGATGGCACAGAGTTTGATAGCAGCATACCCAGAAATCAACCTTTCACCTTCACTCTAGGCGCCGGACAGGTCATTAAGGGCTGGGACCAAGGTCTGCTGGGGTATGTTGTCTGGCCAATATCATATGTTTTCCATTTATGTGATGTAATATATTCTGCAGTATTTGAGAAAAAAAATTGAACCATTTACATGAGTTCCTACTAGAGATGCACCGAAATGGAATTCTCAGACAAACTAAAAAATTTGTCAGGGCAAAACTGAAAATGACCCCCCCCCCAACCTCTTTCAATTATAGATAGTATATGAGTTATGAGTTACTATGTCCACAATCATGAATGAACTGGAAGTGATGTGGAGCACTTCATTCATAACTGGGGACACCGCATACTATGTCCTCGGTTATTTACAAACATTTAGTAATCGGCTGATCGCTTAGTGCTTGTAAGCTGCTCTTCATCGCCTGTCACAGGAGACCAGGCGGTGCGGGAGGAGAGCTCATTGCTTTCCTGCTCTCCATCCTGATTCTCTGCCTGTCAGAGCCGAGCGGGAAGGTGTGGGAGGATGGCACTCCTCCTGTGATAGCGGTCTCCGCCCACTGCTTTGGATCCTGAGCTGTCTCGTCCCCGCTGGGCACCTGTTTGTGTCCACTCTGCTGCATCTGCCGACATAGGTGGGAGGGAGCAGCAGGCATCGGAGGAGACACAGAGAGGCGCCCAGTGGGGAGCAGAGAAGTAATCGGGATGCACTGAATTTTCATCCACATTTTCGGCTGCTATGGTACTTGGCATTTTGCCCAAAGTACCATTGCCGGGTGAAATATTTTGGCGGACGAAATTTCAATCAAATGCCCCTATCGCAGTCCTATATAGAAATTTGTTAAGGTCAGTTTAGGCAGAAGCCAATAAACCTGCCAGCATGTTTCTGGGTTTTGTTAACTTGCACTTTATATTATCTTGGTGGTCAGCATTCTGGTACATCGCAGGGCAGGAGAGGGCACTTTTGGCACAGAAAATTTAGGGGCCTGAGAAGGTCACTGCAGGTTTTCCAGGTTTACGTTGGTGTTACAAGTTGGGTTAAGCTAAGATCTAGGTTTTGGGGGTTTGAGACTTTTGTATTTAGTTAGGACCTGTGTTCATTTTAAGAGTTAGGTTTAGATCTGATCTTTCCCCCTCATGTCTTATTTTACCCTTCTGAGATCTTCAATGTGTGGCCTGCTGGCAGCATCTGCTGCTTCAGATGTCTTCTGAACAGCATAATTTCCATCTATTCCCTTGGGAAGGCTATCCACCATTGGAACAAATGATGAATGGCCTTCCCATGAGAATGAGCAGAGAGTGCATGAGTCTGTGCACAGGAGAAGGATGAGTAGACTTCTGAAGCCGTTCCCAGTAAGCTGCAAAGCAACAATAACAGAGGAAGAGGGACAGTTAAGTGAAAGACTTTTGGGGGTACTTTTTAATGAGAAGATAACTGTATTCAAAGTATAGTTCTCCTTTAAGTGCTTGTGGAAGAATAAATCAACAGTTTCTTTGGCGAGTATTTGCAGAAGGTGATGCCAAATACAAACTATGCAGCTGAACTATTCAGTTATTCCCTCTCTGGGTGCTGCCATCTTGTCCCAATACGGAGAAGGTAAAGCCAGGCTGCTAGCCACTGCCTGCACATCAGACACCTTAGTGAGTCCTTCCAGTCTTGTGTCCCTGCTCTCTGCATATATTAGGTCCAGTTTAAGGCTTAATGTTCGGGTCTATGTTAAAGGATTAACTAGGAGGTGAGTGATTTCCACTCATTTTCATAGTTAGAGCCGATCTGTGACAAAGAAGCTGTCACAGGTGGGCTTTATTGACCGGGAAGTGAGCAGAAACATGCGGCCGATCTGCTCACTTCTCGATCGTCTCCCTGCAGTGACTGTCAGTCACCACTCCCCGCAGGAATCCCTCCCCTCTCCAAACCTCCAGCGCTGAGTGGAGGAACGCATTGGGGGAGGGGCGGGCACAGCACGATCTGCCTCTAGATAGGCAGAGCCTGCTGTCACTCATGAAGCTGGGTGAATTTTGACAGTGTTGTCGGGATCTGTCACGGCTGTGGCACCCTCAGTATATTGCGTACAATATTCTGCAATATACTGAGTTTTGGGTCATGGGAGGAGGTTAGTATATGCCTTCCTGTAACCCTTAGGAGAATTATGGGGGAAACACACTTACCCCATAGTTATCTTTGCTTTTTTAGCATACAGGTAAGATGGGTTTGTTGGGGTGATAAGTATTAGATTGAGCTTGGAGGTTTGAGACATGTAGCACGCATGTCCTGTGTTTTAAACTACTAGTGCTGAATTCAAAACAAGAATCCTTTGGTTTTACGTCCTATTACATTTCATTTTCATAACCTTTATTATGTTACAGGACGCTGTTACTTTTTTCTTCATACCTTTTAAAATACATTAAAATTTGATATAATATTTTTGTTTCAATGTAAGGTTCTAACCAAAATCTCCTATCTTGGTATAATGTACTCTAGTAATGTTTCACTTTCCTCATTATCTTTACAATGACCGTATTAATGTTTCACTAGAATTCTAGCAGCTTGACATTCTGTAAACATTTCTCTTGGAGTGTGTATCTAAACCCAAGAACATAAATGTACTATATAGCAATTTACCAGACCTTAGATGTGGTGGTTGCACTAGTTTTCTTTTTCGGAATTCTTTCTTCCTTTATTTTCACTTGGTTGTTCTACCAATAGGACTCTTCCTGTCCTAGGCTGCTATATTGTATCTGTGGTGGAGCAGCTTTGTCAGCTGAGGACTAGAAGAGTTTTAGGACTAGCGAAGACCTCTCCCTATCCTTCGATTCATAACATGGGGACGCAGGAAGTTATCAGTTATGACGGCTGCATTTGTTTTCTTTTTTTCAGGCTAAGAAAATTTTCAGCAGGTACAGAAAAATCCCTGTTGGTCCTGATAGACATTTTGTGTCCTTGTAACTTGTTATGCCCTGAACTAAATAAACACTGATTACTAAAGAATGATAGTGTTTATAATGGATGGATACTTTTATTTGACCCCTTATAACCAGTATCATTTATGGTTGGGGGTGTGTTGATTGCTGTTGACAGGACTCCTTTTTTTCCCCCCGCTTCCTATGAGGATAAAACAATCACTTTGCATACAAGTTAAAAACTAAATCGTTTCATAAAGGATTCGCTCACATTGATAAAACTTTCATTAAATGAGAACTATGGGGTCAGGGCTTTTCCCCATAGTTCACCTAAGGGTAACCGGAGGACACAAACTAGCGTCCTCCCGTCACCCAAAGCTCAGTATACCGCGAGCTACAGCTCGCGGTGTACTGAGACGCCGGGGCGGATCCCGACATTACTGTTGATCCTCCCAGCTGTGCGGGATTGACAGCTGTCTCTGCCTATCTAGAGGCAGAGCCAGCTGTGTCTGCCCCTCCCCCGTCCGTTCCTCCAGTCAGCACTGGAGGATCAGGGGGGATCCCTGCAGGGAGCCGTGAGTGACAGTCACGGCTCTACAGGGATAGATCAAGAAGTGAGCGAACGACCGTATGTGTTTGCTCACTTCCCGATCTACTGAGCCGACCTGTGACCGTTTCATTGTCACAGGTCGGCTCAGATTATGAGGCTGAGTGAAAATCACTCGCCTCATAATTCTCCTTTTTAAGATAATTAGATTCAGATTTAAGAACTTCCAAAAGACTATATATTCATTTTCTTGTATAGGCTTTTTTTTTCTACCAATCTTTTATCTACATAGTTCACTTGACAAATGCAGCAATAGATGGTATGGAATATGCCGTCTGTTCTTGGTAAACTGGTGTCCTATTTGAGATTCTTTTTGATTTGACTGAAAACTGCTAAAAAGTAACAATCGTGACAGAAATCCTAAACAGAAGCCAGCACAACCTAAAGATATGGAGCTGTGTTTATATCTCCCACGAGTTCACCTGCCAATGTGTCGCATTCCTGCCCAGATAACCCACATAGTTCTGCCGCTAGACGCTGATAAGTGAGCGCAGCATAAACCTGCAGTAATAACATACCAAATTCTCATAGACTGCACAGCTTGCTGCAGAGTACATAGAAGAGAACCTGTCACTCAACTGTTAAACTGACTCTTGCACTATAGAAGCATATAAAATATAGCCCTGCTTATCATCAAATCAGGAACAAATGTTAAAAGTTTGAAATATACCTGCTATAGGGAACTATAGGACTAGGTGTATGGGAATGACCTTTTATATCTTATGCTGGATCTAGATTGTAGAAATATATCGTACATATTTTTGGGCAAAGCACTGACCACTGCCTTGTCAGATGATCTCTTGACATTGGAAATATTCATTGCCTAGGAACCCGTATTGCTGCCTATGACATTACCGTTAAAGTGTAACTTTCCTTTTTTGATTGGTCCAGTTAAGTTACCTTTAATGTCCAGATGGCTGCTGGGGATGCTAAAAACAAATCTGAGTTGGATTCATGTCAGACACGGCTGTTGGCTGTGATCTTCAAGTTCTGCTGCTCTGTACTCTATTCGCAGATTACAAAGTGTTCTGTTTTTGGACAAGAGGAGGTGGTTTATTGGCCCCCTCGTCTCCCTTTGTTCTGTCACAGAATGTGAACTGAATACAAGACATTTTATGCATGGATCAGAGGGGAGCATAAACAACACTTATTATTATTATTATTGTTATTACATTGACAGAACTACCATTGTAATCAAAATTATTCAACTCCCATTGCAAATCGGGTTTATTGGCAATATTTACAAATGGGGATGCACCAATACTAGTATTGGTGGCGATGACGGGTATTTGGGCGAGTACTCGTACTCGCCCAAATGCTCCAATGCCTAGCCCGATACTTCCGTTATCAGGAAGCCGGTCAGCGTGTCATTACACGCTGCCTGGTTTCCTGAATGGCCGTGAAGCCGGCTTCATGCCCCCTCGTCACCTCATGACGAGGGAGCACGGAGCCGGCTTCGCGGCCAGTCAGGAAGCCGGGCGCTGCGTCATTACACGGCGCCCAGCTTCCTGATTGGCCAGAAAGCCGGCTCCATGCTTGCTGGCCACCTAGTGACAAGAAGCATGGGGACGGCTTCCCTGCTAATTGGGAAGCCGGGTGGTGAGTCTTTACACGGCGCCTGACTTCCTTAATGGGACTTTCGGTATCGGCGAGTACCGAAACAAAATAATATCGGTACTAGATACTGTTATCGGTGCATCCCTGTTTACACACTTTCAGTTGTTTGTAATAAACCTGATTTGCAATGGGCATTGAAGTGTGTGTGTGTCATACACACATTGAAATGCTTCTTAGTGGGACATGCATGTACTACCATACGCACTAAGGTCAAATGGGCAGTAGAATGCAATAAGCGAAGAGTTAAATAGAAAGTATGTTGTATAATTTACATAAGGTTATTCCACTATTAAATGTTGTCAATGTCAATATTTGCAGCAGATCACACGGAAATCCTTTTATTTAGTTGGAAATCTTGCTGTCCTGCCAAGCTCCATTCAATCTGCATGTTTCCTTTTTCACCAGCAGGGTGTGCCATCTTCGTACTGCACCATCAAGCTTTTTGTGTGGAGCTTTGTTACTGCTAAATAGCTGTCAGAAATTATTACCATCTGATACCTGGGGCGCAGTGTGCGAGGGAGGAGGAGGATTGGGGTCACCGTTCCTTTCTGTTCTAAACGATTCACATTTTTATGCAGATTGTTAATGATCTGGAAGGAAGACTTTTATAGATAACCTAATCTCCTAGATGTAGAAAAGTCCACATCTGCGCCCCCCTGTGTAGATGCCGCTTCCTATCTAATGTAAATGAAGTGAAAACCGCGTATTTTATTCTACGTGACTTGTCTGGGCTTTGTCACATGATATTGGAGACTTCCTTAGTCTCAAAGAGATTTAACGGATTAATATAGCAAGCGGATTAATATGTATGATTTATTGTGACAGACCAGACTACATTTGCATTCATTTGCCATTCTGAGTGTCTGTGTTCCTGTCTCCTCACTGAAGGGAAGGGCGAATCGCAAATGCCTTTTAATTAGCACCCGTCTAGATTTCATTGATCTGGCTTAGTTTTCCAAGCCTTCTGTTGTAAGTGGTTTAATTTGTGGCTGGAAACTCTGTTTTTTGTTCCCTCTGTGCAGTCTGGACTAAGTGAGCACAGACTGTTCTGCCACCTGCATGGAGTATGGCTGATATAGAGGCCTCTTGTGTGCCTAGCACAGACAGCGGAGGGAATGGCACAGAATCTGCTTTATTTGTGAGGTAAAAAGTTGACAACTTTTTCAATAATCGATTATGTCGATTAGTTGTTGCAGCCCTAGAGAAGAGCAATACCACCAACTAGTTTTCTCTGTTTACTCTATATCAGCCTTTCTCAACCAGGGTGCCTTCTGCCATTGTCAGGGGTGCATTTAAATTGTCCCACTTAAACTGCATACCAGACCCCTGTCTAGGATAAGGGTCTGGTATCGATTTTAGGAGAGACCACGCATTCTTTATATTGGCTAGATTTTAGACGGGGTGGTGCCGCCTTAATATTTTGCATACTTTTAAAAGGTGCCATAACTGAAAAAAGACTGAAATGCTGGTCTATATGTAGCATATTGCCAGATAATCAGCCATTGCTTCTTACATAGCCACCAACAAATGTATTGCAGCCTATTAGTCTTTACATGAGTTGGCTGCATTTGTTTTCTTTTTCCAGGCGTTTCCACTATGTTTTACCTGGTGATCCTGCCAGTAGCTTCCTGCCCTAGGGAGACAATGCAAACTCACTGTACTATATCTATAGACCAGCAGCATTGCCACCCTGGGACTGGAAGTGTTAGTGCTACAACTGCCACCCCTCTTCTCATCTGTATAACATGATGATGTAGTTCAGACATACGCTTGGCAGGGCTGATAACACTGCTTGCAACAAAACTGCAGTGGACACAGGATAGCACTTGATTTCTTGCAGACTCAGTGGGTATGTTTTTGTAGTTGTTGAACAGATATATTAAAATGCGTTTAACAATATATTTAACATACCAAAGAGGTGCAAATAAGAGACATTTATTGTTGGGTTCAGGTACAGTTTTTAATGTCTAGGTTTTATATCCCTTCCATGTACAGCTTTTAGATTATTAAAGAGGAACTCCAGGCAGGTATAAAATACACACCGTTAATGCAGATTTCTATTCATTATTACATCATTGGTTTTTGTTGGGGGGGGGGGGGTTAATGTGGCTGGTGTGATTCTAAGAATCTCACTTGGTATTGGCCCCTCGTAATCCCTATACAGCAGCACTCTATCTGGGAAAGCAGCAGGAGCCAGGCAGGTGTGGTGCAGGCAAATGTGCTGGAAAGGAACATAATTGCAGGAGAGCAAAGTGATGGAGAGATGACTCATAGGTTGCCTATGCTTTTTTACTGTCCAATCAGTAGATGAAGGGTGAAGAAAGACAGAGTATGTCACCAGAACACTGTGGATCTTATTCCAAAATGCCTTTATCGACATCTAAACATTGTGGTATGGCTGCAACCAACTAATCAATCAATAGAGAATCGATAATGAGAATAGTTGTCAACTATTCTCATTATCGATTAGTTGGTTGGATCCCTTATCTCTCTCCTCCATGCTGGGAGGAGAGCACAGCAAGCAGTGGGCGGGTGCAATAACCAGCCTGCTATTGCAGTTTGAAAATGGCCAATAGAAGGCTGGTTATTGCACCAGCCCACTACCTGCTGTATTTACATTCAGCTGCCATCTGTGGAATCTTGCCACTGGCAGCTGTCATTTCCTGGCTGGAGCTATTCCAGCGCCATGTGCTTACAATACATTTATTTAAAAAAATTATAAAAGGTGGGAAAAAGTCATTTTCGGTTTCGGCCTGACAAATTCTGCTGCGGGTAGTGCGATGCAGTGCCATTCATTTCAGTGGCACTCTAAACACTCCTCCCACCCACAGTGTGATCACCTGCACTGTACCGCAATGACGTGCTTTCCAGTGTAGTGCGATTTGCAAAAAATTGTGCATGTAGTTTTATTCTGTTTGTAACACTGAATTTGCGTATTTCATTTTAAGTAAAGGATGTTTATTTTTTTTATACGATTTATTCGGCCAACTAATCGATTTATGACAATCATTAGTTGCAGCCCTACAACATCTCGGGACCACACAGGGCATAATGATGCGTGGTCCCGTAACGTTGCTGTTTGACCACAGTGTTTTGATACAGGCGTTTTGGACCAAGTTCCTCGGTGTGCTGGTGACGTACTCTGTCTTGGATTACAGCAGCGCTATCCACAGTCATTTCAGCACCCAATAAGATCCTTATTTGTCAGGAGTGCGACAGGACAATTATATAACATAGGACACAATTATTGTATCCCTTCTACAGTCAATAGCTGCCACAGAGAAAGTGGTTTCCTCCGCTTGGAAGGGTTGTGTAAATCTCAGAATGGTATGGGCAGAAATGCAAACATTGTGATTGGTAAAACAGCTCCCTGAAATATGTATGTCATCTGTATTTAGGTGTCTACTTGGGGTTGCTCTTTAACTCCATTTCTGTATAACCGAACCCATACATTATAATATTAAAGTGACATTAAACCCTCAGATTTTTTTAACATAAACCAATACTGTAATGTGTGCCTTACTGTAATCCATGGTTGTTTCCCTTCTCTTTGCTGCTCTTCCTTTTAAATCCTCATGTCTTCTCATGCTGGGGCAGAACTTCTGTCTTGCAGCAGACTGCCTTGTCTCTGGAATAGATACATGGTGTCTGTGTATAGGTTTGTAACCTGAGCCAGCACTACAGGAAGAGCAAAGGGAAGTTCTCCCCAAGCATGAGAAGACATGAGGATTTAAAAGGAAGAGCAGCAAAGAGAAGGGAAACAACCATGGATTACAGTAAGGCACACATTACAGTATTTTATGTTAAAAAATCTGAGGGTTTAATGTCACTTTTAAGTGTTCAAAAAAGAGACATTTCTCAAAAGGGACTTTTGACGGGTACCAGTGTAATTTTGCAATGCACGGATTTTTGTCCATCAATCTTATTTATAGACTTGCTACTTTCACACTGACTGTTTCCTGGACACTGATTGTAACCTCTATTTCTCAACGCTGAAACACATTTTGCTTTGTGCAAAGAATAAAAAAGCATTCTTGTTCACATGAAGCAGGCTGGTACACTGCCAGTATAGGGCTTTGTATCTACAGTTTGTCCACCCCTGCTATAAGGCAATAGTCACTGGCATGACTCTGTCAATTTTGTATGTAAATTGCCCTTTGAAATATTGAGCTTTGTAAACTGGTATCGGCGCATCCCTAATATCTCAATATATGAACAGTAGCAGAAAGCTCCATCTGCTGGCTGAAAAAGTATGAAATATTGCAAATTAATACAATTCATATATTTTACAAAGATAAATATTTCATAAATCATGTTTATTAAAGGGTGTTGCATTCTTCTTGGGGCAGTGCCATACTGTGTAATCCAGGGGACTAGATTAAGAGGACCTAAACAAATGGACTCCCTTTTCTAAGGCTGACAATAAGTACAGGTCACTGTGTTCTATGAAGAACACTGACCGACCCTAATGATGGTACACACTACTGTTAGGCCCCATTCACACTGAGCGATTTATCGAGCGATTTTTGCAGCGATATCGCTCATATTTCCGCGTGATATCGCTCTATGTAGCTTCTCCAATCTATTTCAATGGAGCTGTTCACATCTCGTAGCTCGTCGCTGGTAGCTTGT
The DNA here is from genome assembly GCF_000935625.1 of Nanorana parkeri. Lineage (NCBI taxonomy): Eukaryota > Metazoa > Chordata > Amphibia > Anura > Dicroglossidae > Nanorana > Nanorana parkeri. Next base: position 1,933,736 of record NW_017306293.1, on the reverse strand, counting down.
CGCTCCTACATGACCCTTTTTTCGAGCGATATTGCTCCTGATTGCATACAGCCCAATAGGAAAAAGTTGCGCGATACGTCGCTCAATATCGCTCAAAATCACGCGATTTTCATGTCGCTCAGTGTGAATGGGGCCTTACTCTATAGTCAATCTGAAGCTTTACAGTGCTGCAGAAAGCCACTGGAAAATATCACATCCCTCTCCTAGTACAGGCTGCTTTGCTGTAGCCTAAATTGTACTCAGTGACATTTACCTTGCTATGATGTGATTTGTATTATTTCAGTGGTAGGTCTAGGGACAGGAAAGTAGAAATGTTTTGTATTTTGTGCAGTACTGCTAACTCAGGGTCAGCCTATTTAAAGGGGGAATACATCTTCCCTTGTAGTGAACTGCAAGGTTTAACTGCTCATTCTTGTCTGGGGGAGCTGTGTAAAAGTATTTTACTTACCTGATCACCATTTTCCTGGCAGTTGCCATTCGCCTCCTTTTAGATCCTAATAGGTTGGACTTGATGGACTAATGTCTTTATTCAACCTCAAATACTATGTAAAAGTGTTTGAATAGACATGCTGCATTGTGACTACCATCCACTTGCATTGGTCTGGGATCACTTTACATTGAACTGTAACGTGGTAGCGATTCAAAAACAGAAATTCTATGCCCATCCACCTTTTATCCGTAGTTTGAAGGGTCTGCAAGTGCAACTGAAGCTAAACTTCTTTTTTTTTTTTTTTTTAGTGGTATGGGATTAAAACACCGGTCTGTGTCACCTTTATGGAGATTCATCCTCTGTTTGTCTCGGTGAATGTTATCAGTGAGAGAAAATCTAAAATGTTTGCATTATCGGGAAATCTTCCAATGGGGAATCTAGTTCCGATGACTCTGCTGACCACCAGGGATTTCCTCTCACTTCCTGTTGTGGCTTTCAGACAGGAGGTGAAAAGAAATCTCCCCAATGGGAAATGAATGGCAATAAAAAGCTGACCGGGGTTAAAACTTATTCTAACAAAAAAAAAAAGTTTTTGGCTTCAGTTCTATTCTACTTCAAGCTGGATTTACACCGTTAGAATTTCTTGTGAACATTCCTACAAAAAATGTCATCAGAACATTGGATAATGCCATTAGAGACTTCATTATTTGTCTCTTGAAATTCTGTTTGACTTTAACATTCGATTTTGGAATGAATGGAGTTTCCCTGATAACCACATTCACTGTTAGAATTTAATTTGTTCGAGAGTAAAAAAATTACCTTTTCTTTGGTCACTATAGTTCAAATCAATCAGCAAAATTGATCTAATCGATTTTTATATATATCTAGATCTATATCTATATCTACGGCTTTAAAAAATGATTTTTTTTTTCAAATAAAAAAAAAAATCTAACTTTATCTCCAGTTTTATATGTATTATTTCTTTCTACATGAAAGGTGCAGTGTTATATTGTTGCTGCCCTCTGCATTATATTTCCACTAGGTCTGTTGTAATCAGCGTTGTTTGTACCTATTCTATGCAAGTGTCTCGATTGTCTCTTCAAAACTGGGGCCTGCTGTTGCTTTATTTGTTTAGGCCTTGGTCACACCAAATGCAGAGCAGATCCGGTCAGGTTTCTGCACACACACGCTAGTCTTTTAGGCGCGTTTTTTGACGAGTTTTTGATGCGTTCCGGGCTCTTTTTGGTAAGTTTAAAATGGGCTTTCAGTGTGTTGCAGGCATTGGCATGCGTTTTTGATGCGTTCCAGAGCAGGTAAAATAGGGCCTGCTGCAGTTTTTTCACCTGCTCTGGATCTGCTCTGCAACTGCACGCTGCCATGTGAACTGGAGCTAAAAATACCATTGGAATACATTGGACGCAGTTTTGATCCGTTCTGCACCTGCTCTGGATCTGCTCCGCGCTTGGTGTGAACAAGCCCTTAATGTTTTTATTGCAACAAAATTATTATTTTGTAAAGCATTTTTCTAGCACCCCCTGATCTCCACACAATAATAAACTCACCGAATTAGTATATGAAGGATCATTGAGTGTCACTGTGATACAGTAAACATCATTTCATTCTGAGGCTTTACTTTATTTTGCAGAATGTGCGAGGGAGAGAAAAGGAAGCTGGTTATTCCTCCAGAACTGGGTAAGAATCATGTTTTAAATAGGATAGTGCAAAGAAATGGGGACATTCTGCTACATAAACCTTTTAAATGCTTTTTTTTTTCTTCTTCTTCGCTTCAGGATATGGAGATAGAGGAGCACCACCCAAGATACCAGGTGAGATGGACTTTCTTTTTCCAAGTAAACTGCCCTTTGTATATGCAGGTTTTTCACCATTTTAACGTTATTGGATCCTCTGTTCTATTTGCCATTAACATGGATATTTTGTCCTATGAAAATGTTTTATTGTATCATTCTCAAGCGATAAGGTCAGTTATATGGTGGAGAGCAATCTATAGAACCTTCCTGCAATTCTGTGAGTAGAGGCCACCTGAGCAGAATGTCTGTCTGGCTTGCTGCTATGATTAGAGTTTATACATTATTGCAGTAGAATAACCTCTGAGAAACAGACAAGTATAATAGGTTTTCTAAGATGAGGGCAGCAGGCAGTGACACAAGCATGACAGTGAGGAGTGAATAAGGAGGCAGAATCTCAAATTGCCTCTTAAGCATCAAACCTGGGAAGCTGGAGAATCTTGTGTTATCGGAGGTGATTTCATGTAGGTGTGGACACAGATGGAAGAAACTAGTATATCACTTGCTGAAGCTGTAAGAGGTTTCCTGCCATGCAATAAAGGGAAATGAGGGTTAAAGATTAGGGATGATTAAGTGAAATCTGCACAGATAAAACAAAGAGTCCATGGATATGAGGATCATAATGAAGGTTGAGTATTTTTAAGGAGGAAATCCAAGAAATAAAAATGAACCCTTGCAGGGATTCTACCCCTGCACTGCAATGGTTAACTGCTTGGGGTTTTCTTTCTCTGAGGGCCAGAATAAAGACATATACTTGTTTGATCCTCCGGTCATGCAGCGGTCAGGACTCCGCTCTCTTCCCTCCCCTTCAGCAGTGAAACATTCCTCAGCATCTTCACATCTAATGCACTTGCATTAAGGTGCCCATACACCTTGCGATTATCGTTCAATTTCTGGACGAGATTGGGTTTTCGTAAGATAATGGACCAGTTGATGGAAAGTGAACGATCGGCATTACTGTACTCCTGGCCGAATTTCCTCGATCGGTCAGGCTACAAAACTTTTTTCGAATCATATGAAAATCGATGGATTAGTGGCGTTTTCGTACGGAAAAAAAATCGCAGCATGAACACTGCACATGCGCAAACGAAAATCCGTTCTGTCAATCGAGAACATTTGTTGAGTTAGTATTGCTAACGAACGATAATTGAAATCCACATTGGTCTGGGCATGATGGGCTATTTAAGCTAAAATCGAAAAAGGGTTCTTGGGGGCAACGAAGCTTTCCGATCAAAAATTGTAAGGTGTATGGCCAGCTTTAGATGTGGTGATGTCACGTGTCCTTAGACCACCAGAGCCTGGGGAGGAGAGGCTGTGGGGACCTGTCTAGCAGCTTGGTGGGACTAGAGATCAGGTGAGTACATCCTTTTTTGCCCCTAGACCAAAACAAGCAGTCAACCCTTGCAGTGCAGGGTTTGTCCCACTTTCAGAGTTAATATTTACAATTTCCAAAGTTCCTCTTTAACTCCTCCTCGTCTAACGACGTACAGTGTACGCCACTACCATCGGGGCTGTTTAAACAGACTAAAGCCGCCGGGACTCTGTTTAAACTTGTAAAGCCGACAGTCTGTCGCCACATCGCTTCTATGGCTCAGTAAAGGGGTCTCCCCCCGTCGTGCTTCCACAGGCTTGTTACTAGGTGGCGAGAAAGCATGGAGCCGGCTTTCTGGCCAATCGGGAAACCGAGCGATGTGTAATGACTCACTGCCCACCTTCCTGATGTCAGGCAGCCATAATATCATAATCATAATATCAAATTATTTTTAACTGGAACGCATCAAAAACGCACTGCATCAGTAGCACCGCATCAGTAGCACCGCGTTTGCAGATCTGCACCTGATCAGGACCTGATATGTGAACAGGACCTCAGAGTTAATTGTCGGCTGCCGAAGCTCTCGGTATTCCTCCGCGGCACCCGAAAATGGTAAAATAGTTCCCTTCTCTTCTGCTGTCAGTTCAGTGGGGGATCTGGGAGAGAGGGGACTATATTAATATTAATTGGACTGGGACCGACTGCTGGTGTTGTACCGGGGTGGGCTTTCCTCCTTTCTGCCCCCCCCCTCGACCCTCGTAGTTCCGCCAGTGCCGTCGGCCGATACTCATCCGGGTGGGCCCCCCAGGCTGCCCGGGCCCCTTACATGAGTATCTGCCGTACCCCCCTGATGGCTGCCCTGCCTGTCACCACCATCTGCTATCACATGGGGGGGCTTGTAAGCCCCCCTATGTGATAGCAATTAAAGTAAAAAAATGAATAACCTTTTTTAATATTTACATAAAATAAATCTAAAAATAATGACCTGTGGGGGCTTTTTCACGGAAACACACAATTGTTAACCTGGGCATGTTGGGTATCTATTTACTCGTAACCATCTTTTATATTTAACTTTTTTTAAATTGGTATTTTATTGTGTTTTGGGGCATTTAAGTACATTTTTCACAATTTTGGGATTTGATAAGGAGTTTCGCTAATATCGTGCAACATAAAAATTTGCAACTACCACCATTTTATTCTATAGTGTCTGGGCTTTCAGAAAATATATAATGTTTGGGTGTTTTCAGTACTTTCCGGGCCTAAAATGTGGAATATAACATGGGTGCAAAAAAATGAAAAGGCCTCAGTCATGAAGGGGTTAAAAATATGGGAAATGGCACTGAAATGTTGTATTGAGAATGTAATTTTTTTATTTGTTCATATAACACTTCATGGAAATCTCCATCCCATTGTAATCGCAAATAAAATGTCATCTCAATTACAAATGTTGAGCAAAGAGTGAAACGTTTTGTAGCATTCTTTTTAGGGCTGATTTTGTCCTCTTTATAAATGTCAACTATTGTCTCCATTTATTTTCTGCCTTATTTTAACTAGTTCAACTGAATAATATATTAGCTAACCAAAACATGAATGTTAACAAAAGCAACTCGTGCAGTCTTAGTGGCCAAAGCAGTGCAGAAGCCAAGTCTATTTGCCCCATAGTAACCATGAAATGTTCAGCTTCTAGAAGAAAGGCGGGGCTTCAGGTGGCTATTGTTGGTTACAATTCTTTGCACATTGCTTTTCATCTTACAAAGTTAAAAGGATCTACCGCTGCGCTGTTGGCCTAGGTACGCTTGCTAATTTGCATATTTCTATTTTTCTTTCAGGCGGAGCCACTCTTATATTTGAGGTGGAGCTGTTAAGCATTCAAAGGAGACCGGAATTGTAAATTGTGAGGGTGGGGGGGTGTCTCATTCCTTTGTACGGGGTCCTGTTTGTGCTGGAAGGCAGCGTCTTACACAGTGCTGAATAAACACAGACACGAAAATTGCGGCTCCGTTCATTTGCATAATTACATGTTGGGATTAGACATTTTCCAGATGAGCAATTAATAAGCCCGGGCTAAATTTACTGCAGACTGCAAAGCTGAGATTCTTTGTGTTCTCTACCCACACTTACCTGACATCCAAGGAACTGCTATTTTTTAGTCCCCTCTTTTTATATCAGAAAAAAGGGAGTCACCGTCTCAGGTTTTAGTCACAGCAGAAATGGTAAAATCACAGTGTGTATTCCTCTTGCTGAGCTGCACTGTGGAACATCAGTTCTGTGTTGAATAGGGATCGGCACACCCCTTTCACACATTCTATTGTGTGGCATTGTCCCTAAATTGTAACCTGCATTATTCCCTGGAGGGGACTGGAGAATATGGCAAAGTGATCTCCTTTTCGATCAGCATGTATAAAATACCGCCGTCCTTGGTTAAAGCTAAAATCCCCGAATAAATTTGGGTTTGAAATACACATATGTGAATCCTGCCACACAGCATATACAAGATGGTGACACCATATTCTCTGCTGCAGTGAGGAGTAACTTGGGATCGGCTAAAGAAACAACCGCACACTGATGAGGTCATCTTCACTCTCCCCTCCTGTAGCCATTTCCTGTGTTAGGCTGCCCATACACCTTGCGATCATCGGACGACACTTTTCATCCGATGATTGAACCATTGTACGATTTTCGTACGGCGGCCCCATCCTGCCCCGGTTATTACATGGTTGGATCAGCAGTATTTAGAAGAAAGCACCTGGACGAATTGCGGTAATCAACCGCACGCATTCTCGTCTGCGCATGTGCAGAGTAAATCGTCCGAATTTTGACGTACAGAAACGCCTGCGGGGTGATCCCGCGATCGTACAATGATCGGCAGGTGTATGGGCAGCGTGCGACCTCATTTACTGTACGGTCACACGCTAGAAAACGGGTTGGTAGCGTGATCTCAAGACGAAAGCCGCACGGAACGGTGTGCGCAAGCGCACACTGCCCGCTCGGCATTGCAATCATCGGCAAGCCCTCCCCTCAGCGGGGAGGGCTTGCGATGATTGCAAGTACCATCTGCCTGTCCACGATGTGCAGGTCGTACGAAATGTTAATGACCTTACAACCATCGCACAACGAAAGTCGTGCGATGGTTGTAAGGTGTATGGGCAGCTTAAGACTGACATGTGACATGCCTGGCTGGAACTGTCTGACTAGCTTTTCTCTCGAACAGGAAGCCGATATAAAACAAAATACAGACATTCACTCCAGCTGTCTGACTGGCGGTCAGCCTTATGGTGCTATTTCTGCATTAACACATACAAACTTCATTTCAAATGTTTACATCAGGGTTGGAGCAGTTCACATGCATGCAGATATGTACACTGTTCCACTTGGAATTCAGTACTGTACGTCACGGACTCGGAAAAAAAAAAATGTAACCAGTAAAGTCTGAATTCCTGAAGAATATTCAACTTTGTGACTCCAGTATTTGAGTCTCTAGATCAGGGGTAGGCAACCTTGGCTCTCCAGTTGTACTGAAACTACAAATCCCATCATGCTTTTGCCTCTGGGAGTCATGCCTGTGGCTTGCAATGCCTTATGGGATTTGTAGTTTCAGCACAGCTGGAGAGCCAAGGTTGCCTACCCCTGCATTAGATTAATAGGACAGCCAGACAAGTTGCATTTCCAGAAGGGTGTCACCAATGGAGGTCCCTTGTATATCTTTTTAATATCTGTATCTTCTATGAAAGTCAAACTGTGCTAAAGGGATTCTGTTACAAACAAAAAGACCTGCACAGTTAGACACTGATGGAAGCTGCTTGTCTGACTCGTGTACTGCATGCGATTTCTGAGACCTGTAAAGCTATAGTTATTCCTTATGCCTGTGGTAACAGGTTTAATCCCTTTAACACATGCTGACTACAAGCTGTATTTAAAATGTGCTTCCAAATACCCTGTTACCCCGAAAATAAGACCTAGTACTATTTTTGGGAATTGCTAAAATATAAGACCTACCCCCGAAAATAAGACCTAGTTGTGACCAATCCCAGGGGCGGGGGTGGCATAAGGGGGGAACTTGAAGAGTTGCGGGAGAGAATCAGCAGTGCCAACGAAGCCAGCGCTAGAGGAAGCGAGGCGGCACCGGAGGGAGCAGAGCCGCATAAGCCAATGCTTCCTCTATAGCGCCGGCTCCTGTCACAGGTGGTGTGATACCAAATGCACTCCGTCTGTGAGGAATCGATGGTGAAAGTGCTCTTCCCTCATTCTGGCCAGCGATTAGTTACCAAATTGCTCTTGGGCAGGTACGGCACCCCTGATTGCCCTGATCACCATATTTTTGTACATGAATAAGTGTGGATTGTTGTACATTAACAAAAATAAGACCTAGTGTGTGTTTTTTGAGCCAAAAAAATATAAGACAGTGACTTATTTTCGGGGAAACACGGTATGTGTAAATGATCTTTAAAGCCATACTACTACTTTTTAGACAGGAAGTAGGAAAGGGATAGAACCCATTTGAGGAGATTTGTTCTCACATTCTGTCTGGACAGGAAGTGATGAGAAATCTCTCCAGTGGGAGGACAGACTGCAAAACCATAACATTTTCTCAGTAAAATGGGAAATGGTTAGAACCTCTGGCAGGTTATTACTTTGTGTGTGTGTGTGTGTGCGCGTGCTCTCTTGTCCCGGTGTTGATTATTTGCCCTCATCTTTGTCCTCCTATCGTAGGGACAGGAAGTGAATGTAAGTCGTCTTCTCAGGGATATAGACAGCAGTTAAAGCTTGTCAGAACTATTTACTCTTTCCAAGTTTACCATAAAAAAAAAAATCAAAGGTTTGCCTGGAGTTAGGCTTTAGGAAGATTAAAGCGAACCTTTACCCCCTCTGACTAATAATCACATCAGCGTACAGCTCTGCATGCTGATATTAAATCATCTTGCATTCATTAGCTAAACAAACATATTTTTATTTTACTTACGATTTCTTTTTTTACTTCCTGGTCCACTTTGGCACAAATGATGTAATCGTGCCCGAGCATTGCATCCTGGGAGGTTACATCAGCAGAGCATTCCTGTGAAATCTCATCTGTAATCTCAGGGAAAGGCATTTTCCTCCCCTGAGATGATGTGCATGGTCACATGTCCTGGTCACATGTGCCAGAGTTCCAGGAAGTAAAGGGAGATCTCGTAACCTGCCCCTACTTAAAATGGCCGCCGTCAGAAGAAATAAGGAATGCAAAGAAGTATGTGTTTGTAGGTTGTCATTACTAAACATTTCTAAAGGTGCCTTTTGTTGTTGTTTTAAAGATATGGGAAGAGTTCCTCTTTAAAGTGGACAAAGCAGCCTGTTCTACCTGGATTAATGATTAATGGGCAGAACCAATCCCAATCCTCGGGCTCACCATACTAGTTACAATCTGATTGTACAAACAACTTTACATTTACCAAAACAATGTAATATGAAGACCGACCTAATCTATCCAGTCAGGCAGACGGGCATTTGCACTATATAGTTGCTGGTAGATCTGAAGGGCATTGTTCAATGAGGTTGTAATGTGTGTGGTGAGCTTAAGGGCTCATTCACATGGGAATCGGCTGGCACGTACAGCTCCATGCTGCGTGCACGGCTGTAGCGGCCAGCTCCCGGGAAGGACAGGTGCGTGTGATTAGTACGCAGGATACAGTCCATGAACCCATCGCACTGGAAACCGCTGTTCCTTATAAAAGATGGGTGCTGCGGCAGTCGATGGACGGCAACCTTCTATCAATGGCGTCTGTTTATTGACGCATGAAACATAGCACAATGCATCAAAAAGCAACGTTTCGGGTTCTCACAGGATCCCCTTCATTAGGCAAAATGAGTACAGCTCCATGCTGCGTGCACGGCTGTATCGGGCAGCTCCCGAGAAGGACAGGTGCGTGTGATTAGTACGCAGCCCCTGTCCTTCTCTATGGGGCTACGCTGCCCTACACTCCGCTCGAGTGCAGGTCCGTACGGGTGCATGTCCCTGCTCAGACGCAGACAGAATCCATCCTGTCAGCATACGAGTACGTTCACCCGCGCAGATGTGCAGGGCGGGTGAGCGCAGTGCGGCATATGGCCACGTAGTCACATAGAGAGTCCCGGGAGCTGCCTGATACGGCCGTGCACGCAGCATGGAGCTGTACGTGCCGGCTGATTCCCCTGTGAATGAGCCCTAATACAAACTGGTATAGGGAGGCTTGTGTCTGAGTGCATCTCCGTCCTAATACCTGGATTGCGATCATTTATAGTTGGTGTAGCTGAATGTGTAAGTGAATGTTGCATGGCTCTGTATTCTTATGACCCACAATACCAATCCTTTCCTTTTGGGGGGAATAACGTACACTTATCTGGACAAAGTTTCAGGTCTGGCTGCTGGTGTGTGGCCAGCTTTGGTTTTGCTTGAATGTTAGGACAGCTGTGTTTACTCACTAGCTCATTCAGAGGATGTTTGCTGAATGGCATCATAATTGTATGAAATCACACACTTGGAACAATGAACACGCCATATGAACGGCTGTTTATGCTGAACACTACCTTCTTAATACATTCACCCCTGTATTAATGTATCTCCACTATAGCTGATTTCTTATTGCTCTCAGGATCAATCAGCATTTTTCCAGCGCAGTTATCTAAAACAGATTGCTTCTATGAAATGTCAACGTTAAATACCTCATTAACAAATTGAGGTGAATATCAGTTTATTTCAGAATACAGAATTTCATCATTCCAAGCGTACTTTATGGTGTAAGGCTTTTTTTTCTAGCCATTTCTGTACAGAATAAGGCGCGGTCTGTGCTGTCATTGCTGCTAAATCCCAAAAATGTATTTGACAAATGCCAGGACACGTGGCACCCCCTAGAGGTTTTTTGTAGGTACTGCACACAGGCATAAAGGCAAAGGAAAAAAAATACAATAAATAAATGTCATTAATATATACAGTCATGGCCCAGAATATTGGCACCCCGGCATTACTGCCAGATAATGCACCACTTTGCACAGAAAGTTGTTGCAATTACAAATGTTTAGGCATTCTCATGTTTATTTCTTTTGCTATTGGTATGACACAAAAAAAGTGGAGAAAAAAAGCCAAATCTGACACGTTCCACGCAAACCTCCAACAATGACTGGACAAAATTATTGGCACCCTCAATTAATATTTGGTAGCACAGCCCTTGTGAAAAAATAACTGAAATCAATCGCTTCCTGTAACCATCAATGAGTTTCTTACACCTCTCTACAGGGATTTTGGACCACTTTTCTTTCGCCAACTGCTCCAGGTGACCAAACAATACCCCTCTATGTAATGGAGAGGGGAAGGTGTCTTTATTTCAAACCAGGAGAGCATCCAATCTTATCTCCCATAGATACAGTAAGTGAGGATTGTCACCCTAGGACAAAGTGTGTTACTGGGTACAGGGTTAGGAGTGCCTAGTAAGGACGACCATCTAGCTTGGTGGTTTGTATGAGTTGTTCATTATTAGCACCTAATGCAGTCAGTGCAGTTTGTGGATAAGCCCCCCACCCCCTTCTTCAGGGCTTAAGAGTATGATTTGTAATTGAAACTGGAAGCATTTCACAAAAGGTCTGTTTTAGGTCTAAATTGATCTGCAGTATCAGTGTAACCGTGTACAGTCGAGGGTGGCAGACACCCTCACATTCACTGTGAATTGATCTCCTTAAAGGAGGACTACCCCTACTTAGATATTCTTATCAGTCCAGCCCTGCCAGAGAATGTGAAACTGGAAGGTTTACCAGGTAAAAATTAGGGGAAAAGAAGCAAAAGCAGCCATTTTATCTAAGTAACTGCATTTTATTTCTATTTTATCCATTGAGGTGCACAGGAAGTTTTTAACCTTTGGGTTATACTGCTGTCAACGGGAGAATTTGACACTGGCAAACATGAAAAATGGAGGGCAGCCCAGGATAACCCCTCCTACTACCAGAATGCCTCAGCTTTTTCCTCAGCTCTGTTAAGGCTGTATTTTTTTTGCAAGCATGTTTCTTCTTGAATTATTTTCTTTGCTCAAGACTCTTTTTGATTGCAGCCCTTCTGCATGGTCATCCTCAGCCTGGACAGGATGTTGCAGGCAGGGCCTGGAAGTAACATTTAGGCACAGGTTTCTGGGCTGAGCACTTTTCAGACATTTGTGGTAAAGGTTGGCGGTGAAGCGCTTTCCAGGTCCATAGCCACTGACACTTGCAAGGTTTCTGAATGCTCATTGAGTAGGCCGGTCAGGCTGAGCACCAGGAGATACTTCATTTACTTAGGTTGTTGGGCACCATTATTTTCCATTCCTTCGTTTTGCCGCAGAAGCGATTAACACTGTGAGATTGAACACTGATGCCACCCACTGGGTGGAGTGTGCCAAGTGCTCACCGCTGCTCCTCTGGCTTGCAAATGGCTATGTGGAACTTTGATCTTCAATCAATTCCTGCTGCCCGTCTAAAGTGACTAGTCATCTCTGGCCATTCAGCCCTCACTTGCTACCAGCTGTCCTGATTTTGTGATTGTCTGAGGCCTTGTCTCTTACCCTAAGCCTTTAAGTTGCCTTACCACCACATTGTGGCAACATGTCTAATTCTAGACAGATGGGGACAGGGTGACAGTCCTGGGTGCCCCCAGCTTAAAGTCTACTAACATCTTGAGGTTGTTGTGACAACATCTCAAGAGTTGCAGAGCAAAGAATACCATGTTTCCAAGCTTTTTTCTCCTTGGAGGCTCCAACAGGAATGGCTAGACTCTCATTTCGGCTGAGGTTTTTGCCATGATCATGCAAGCTTATAGTCTCAAAGATTGGGTTCCACCCTTTCCTAGTAGGCACACTCTACTAGATCTGTAAGTGCTTCTTGAGCTTTTTGGTATCCAGCGGTTGTTTCTCAGATTTTGCAACAATGCCACCTGCTCTTCTATTCACACATTCTCTATATTCAACCAGGTAGATGTCATGTCCTCATCTGATGTTCATTTTGGACATAAGATCCTTCAGGCATCTTTCTGAGCTGCAGGAAATCCCCAGTTCTCTGTTGTTTCTTAGGCCTTTGTTGTGCTTTTGGGTGTACTGAAGGTTAAATACTTCCTGTGTCAGTCAATGTATAAGATAGATAATAAGGACTTTTCTACTCAGTGTAAAATCTTTTTCTTTGAGTTCATTTGTGGGACAAAGGTTCACTCCTATGTATTTATAATCGTGCTCTCAGTACTGCTATGCTACAAAACTGAGCAAGATTGGTCATCTTGGGCTGGCCTACAGGTTTTATTGAATGCCAGCTCGCAGCAATCCTGTAGGTGGCAGTATAACTCAAAGGTTAAAGATTTCCCATGTTCCTCAAAGGACACCAAAAAAAAAAAGATTTTACAGCAAATGCAAAAGTCCTTGTTTTGTCTTTAGATACACTTTAAATGACAATTAAAAAAATGTAACATATTGCAGCTTACCAGTCCTTAGATGTGGCAGTTTCATTGTTTTTTTGCATTAGGAAGTGTGTGTGTTTTTGGAGGTTTAGCAGATGAAAATAAAGGGACAAATAGCCGGAACACAATGAATCCAGCCACCACATCTAAGGACTGCTGAATTGAATATATTGAACTTTGTTGTTAGGTGTAGATACATTTTAAACCTTTTGCTGCTAAATATGTGAGTACTATGTTTGTGGCAACATGGCCCTGTAAACGGACTCCTGGCTGCTATTGTTCCCTTTTTGGTTCTGCTAAATACACCATTGAAAGTGTTTTGTTCTGTTTTTAAAGTGCAGGAAAAACCTGTTGCCTTTGCCAGAAATGTGAGCTTAGCTGATAACTTTCTGTGTATAAGGAGGAGTTGTTGAGATGAGGAGAGGTCGGTGTTCTTTGTAATACATCAGTCAGGGCTGATACCACATGCTTTGAATTCAGAGCTGTAGTGTCATGTGAAAAAGGAAGGTAGGGGCATGGTATATTTCCAGCACATCAACAGTTATTTATGTACGTGCAAAGTGTTTAAAGGGATAAAACAAATGTATTGCAGAGCTGCATTAAAAAATATATTTACATTTTCATGGTCAGCACATAACTGCAAAAACAACTTGATCTATGAAGTGTTTGCTAAGCAGAACCTCCACAACCTACTTATAAATATTAACATACACCTGTCATGACACAACTCTGGAGACCGCATTCGGTGACCCTTTCTGAAAATGCTGGCTGTCCGTGATGATTTGTCTTTAGTACTTTTAGTCACTGATCCATAACAAGCATAGAGATAATGAATGCCATTTAGTACATGCTTGTTCTGGGTCTGTGCCTAAGTATTGAAGCCAGACAAGTTACATTTTCAGGTGAGCAATGTTTGTGTATTTGTATTTATTTATAAAGAAATCATAAGGAAAGTTTTATAGACCTTGATGTTAGTGTTAACAATTTTTAGATGCATCATATTCTATGCACCGACAGTAGTTAAAGGTATAGTCCATCTTTTGCAAAAGTGTACTAAAAGCACCCACATTATTAAAATAAAAATGTGCATTTATTATATGTTTGCATTGGGGCCTGCAGAGCATTGCAATCATGATCAGTGCATGGCTACAATGCTCTGGTGAGGTAGAAACCTTCAGTTATTGAGCAGGAGGAAGTAATCAATGGACTACATAGAGTCTGTGCGGTTTGTGGTCATCATACTATTGCCTGTACAATTTACAATCTCTTTCAAGTACATTTCTAACCATGTAATAGTTTTAATATAGTGCCATTCAACCCCCTCTAAGGTCCAGATGCTCTGGGTAACAGATACTGAGACATGAACACTAGCTATAAGATGTGAGGCATGAGACACTACTTGTAATAGAGAAGCACTGTGAGTAATAGAGGCATGTAAAGCATTGCATAGAGAGGCACTGTGATTAATAGAGGCATGTAAGGCATTGCATAGAGAAGCACTGTGAGTAATAGAGGCATGTAAAGCATTGCATAGAGAGGCACTGTGATTAATAGAGACATGTAAGGCATTGCATAGAGAAGCACTGTGAGTAATAGAGACATGTAAGGCATTGCATAGAGGAGCACTGTGAGTAATAGAGACATGTAAGGCATTGCATAGAGAAGCACTGTGAGTAATAGAGACATGTAAGGCATTGCATAGAGAAGCACTGTGAGTAATAGAGACATGTAAGGCATTGCATAGAGAGGCACTGTGAGTAATAGAGACATGTAAGGCATTGCATAGAGAAGCACTGTGAGTAATAGAGGCATGTAAGGCATTGCATAGAGAGGCACTGTGAGTAATAGAGACATGTAAGGCATTGCATAGAGAAGCACTGTGGGTAATAGAGACAAGTAAGGCATTGCATAGAGAGGCACTGTGAGTAATAGAGGCATGTAAGGCAGAGATGTGTAAGAATACATTTATATTAGTTTTATTAAATGTCATCTGCTTATATGTTGTGGGTCTCTGCTTCTCGATGCAATGAGGCAGGTCATGGCACGTAGGTTCCTGGAAACATCACAGCACCCTGCCTCATACCCCTCAGCAAGCAGTGGGCTGTCTCTTGGGAGAAGTTGTACAAACATCAAAATGCCTTGATGGATGTCAGTGTGGAGGAGTGGGTGTCCCTAGGCAGGACACATGCATGCAAAGTGCCCTCTGTAACTCGCATGTGATGCTGAGCCTCCATGACTGAGAAGAATGGAAAGCTAATAAATGAAAGGGGTGGGCCAGGGACAGCTAGGCTGGGTAATGCTGGCCATCCTCCAGCCACAAATAGGGTCTGGCTCTGTCTTGCAACAGTTTCTAATGCACATTGTGAAAAACTCAGCGTGCAGTGAAATCAGAGCAAGCAGTTTGTCCAATAAAAAGGAGCCTGCACAATTGTGCAAGACTGAAGGGAAGGCCAGAGTCAGACACATAAAGGGTGTGAAATGAAAACTGCAGGCAAAATAAAGATGTGAATAATCCCTGAGCTGCTAGTGACATGGGAGGGGGAAGAGGGGAGCAGGGACACAACAAAGAAGAGGGTTGGGGGTCTGAGACACAGTGCCAAGGAGACCAGAGGAAGACACAAAGCCAGAAAATGACACAGGTTTGCTGTCTGGTCAGTCACCTCAGCACACGGTGAAGCAGAGACACAAAGAATTGGAGGTGAAGTATTTGTCATAAACATACAACATAACTCTACACTTCCTCTAGGATATAGAATTCCCTGGAGAAAGTGAGCGCTGTACTGCAGGGCACATATGAATGGTCTCACTTCCTGCACATTATTTCCTGTGTCTGTGTTTTTACCCATTGATGCTTGAGCAATGCAGTTGGGGATAGGCAGCAACAATGATTGTTGTACCACACAATGCTTTGTATTTAAAAGGTATCCAGCCAGAATAAAAATTGTGATTGTAATAGTTCCCAATAACAAATGATTTTTAAGACTACTGTAACTAGCTTTTGGAAGTATTAAAAATCTGGTCTTCGTTTTCTGCATAGCAGTAAGGTCTTCCAGAAATCCAAGTCTGTGCTTCCTATCCTCTGCCCCTTCATTTCCTTTCTGTTAGACCACTAGCCACTGTGCAGTCTATTAGCCTAGCCTGTGGTCCTATTGCAGGCAGCAGGAAGAGATCACATCCCAGCATGCACTGCAGTGAGTGGAGTAGGGAAGTCTAAAAGCTGCCCATACACTGCACGATTCTCGTACGAGAATCGCGGGAAATCCCGCGATCGTACGATAATCGTGCATTGTATGGAAGGCGTGCAATCGTTTCTACTGTACGGTCGCACGTCTTCCGTCGAACAAGAAGGCTGGAAAACCCGCCGGGAATTGTACGATTCCCGGCAAGTTAGCAGCATGCTTGTTCGACAACTGCCGAACGGGCCGGTGTACTGCCCGTTTGCAGTCATCGGAAGCCCAATAAACGCAAGTACGATCTGCCTGTCCAAGATTTTTTTAAAGTTTTTTAAAATACTTTACAACCCTCGCAAGACAAAAGTCTTACGAGGGTTGTAAAGTGTATGGCCACCTTTAGACTGCTGGTCTGCCACACTCACTCTCAGTGGAGAGCTCTCTGTTGTCACACCTCCTTCCCTGAGACTTGGCTGGACCTCTGTGTAAAGTCAAACTGCTCTTCCACACTAGTGATGAGAAGTTCGGATCTTTTACATAAATCGATTCATCAGTTCCAAGTCTGCTGACAAGCAAGTGAACTGAAGCTCAGGAGCTGACTAAATGAGGATCTCCTCTGACCCAGTCTGGGTGTCATCTCTCTTAGATTCAATGTTTGTTGTACTATTGACTGAGAACTGTTGCAAGTTCTGATTCTTAGCGTACTGTTAGCTCCGATTGGTTGCAGGGAGGGGCGGAGCTGTCTCTCTAAAATCATATTACCAGTGCTGCTCTCCTATTGATGCAACACTGAACCCTTTCAAATGAATCCAGTCATCAGTTCAGTCAGATGAGGGCTAGTTCACACCAGCCCCAGTGCGTTCCGGCCCGATTTGGTGCTGGAACGCACTGGATGGCATCCCGGCTGGCTCACTGCGTTCTGGGGCGGGAGGGGGCGTGGTGGTGCATTGAAGTCAATGGCACCGCAGCAAGGATTCCCGGCCGCAGTGTCATTGACTTCAATGCGCTGCTACGCCACCTCCGGCCCCACAACACAGTGAGCTGGACCGGGATGCAATGCAGTGCGTTCCGGCATCGAATTGGGCCGAAACGCACTGGGGCTGGTGTGAACTAGCCCCGAATCATTTCATCCAATTTCACTGAAAATAATCAATTCAAAAGAAAGATCCGTTCATTAACAGGTTTCAGTTTGTGAGGGTGCTCTCCGCACACCTTACAGCAGTCCCGGCCAGTAAAAACAATGGTGCTTGTAGCAACTACCACGGATGGCACCGTGCAAAATACAAAGTAGAAAGACAGGTCACCAGCACTCGAGATAATTTAAATGGATTAGTCCTTTTTATTGGACAATTGTGTCACAATAATCAAAGCCGACGTTTCAGGGCCGCACAGGGTCCCTTCAAGGCAAAAGGATCCCTTCGGGGCCGCGCAGGGTCCCTTCTTCAAGGCAAAAGGATGTTGTCACATCCTTTTGCCTTGAAGGGACCCTGCACGGCCCTGAAACGTCGGCTTTGTTGATTATTGTGACACAATTGTCCAATAAAAAGGACTAATCCATTTAAATTATCTCGAGTGCTGGTGACCTGTCTTTCTACTTCGTTCATTAACAGGACATCCGTATTCCACCCAACCAGATGCTGCTAGGAGGAGGAAGGATGACTTAAGCAGAGGGATTTGCCATGTAGAGGCGCCTATAATATTTGCTGACAGAAGAAAAATAAAAACTAAAAATGTCACTGGAGCATACAGAACTTCCCATCTCCAGCTCTACCTATACACACCTCCCACTTCCTCTTTTGCAATGGCTCATGGGAGATGTAGTCTGCTTTCTCTGCCAGGCTATGACACACACACTGGTTATCTAGATCCTTGTCCTGGCTGCAGGAAGGACAGATCTGTACATAAGAGGATGCGACATCATTGGCAGCTAAAAACAAGAATTCAAAGAAAACTAAAAAAACTTTTATGAGAAATGGTTACAGCAGTTTGCTTCCTCTGACTGAGAGGGGCCTAAATGTATAAAGTGATGTGCATCCCAGAGTTCTTCTTTAATGGAACGCTCTACAGGAGAGAATATGAAGTCTGCTATTGGAAATATCTCCTGAAAACACTAAGTGCCTGGCTGTCCTTTTCATCCATTCATCCTGGAACAAGAGCACAGAGAAGGAGTTCTGCCTTTATCCTGACTTGTTAGGGTTCACATTGTTGAACTGAGGTAACACGTGAAATCATGTGCCATTCACACCTTACTGACAGATGTGTGTTGCAGCCCTCCTCAATGCACCGTATTGCACCATCCACTACAAAACAAATAGTGCTTGCACCTTTTTGGTGCACAAGGCCCCTTTCACACGGGCGCCTTCCATTCTGATAAGCTGGGGATCAGTGTACAGATCCTCTGCTGATTGGAACGGATGTCACCGTTGTGATGCAATGGAGGAAATTACTGAACCCATGTTGGTCTCTGGGAAATCGGATGTACACGGACATGTGTCCACTTATATCAGATTACACCCCATCTGCCACAATCAGGTCTGCTGAAAAAGAAAACTCGGATCAGTTTGTTTTTCTGGACCTGGCCGGAATTGGGTGTTCTCTGATGTAACGGATGCACGTCCGTTTAGGTTCAGTTGCCCGTAGGCCAACATTGGGCTTCCGATCAGATCCACCTGAAAAGACTGGATAGGCAGACCTGATCAGGTCTGTATGAAATAGGCCTTAGGCAGCCCATTCTAATACTTGAACTACCCTAATGGAACACACGTTAACATGCCTGCGCCAAAGCAGCGGAACAGTGTGAACTCGATCTGTAAAAGACAAGGCAACTGGACTTGCTGTATTTTTCTTCAAAACATTTAACTGGTCATCCAACCAGCTTTCTCAATTCAGAATGACTTGTACAAAAATTGTCTGGGAATAAATATGAGGAATGTCGCTCCAATCCACATAATCTGTAAGGCGCAACCAGGTGTTGATTTCATTTGCATAATCAGAGTCTAGGAGGTGTTATTAACCTGCCCAGAGAGGTGTAAAAACAGCATTGTATGTGGCAGACAATAGATGTCTCACCCCCCCACCTCTATTCAAGCTCGGCTTCTCCATTTTTACATAAGAAAAAAGGTCACTCCTTTGAAGACAGTCAAGTACGCATCCTAGACAGGGAGGAGGACTGGTTTAAAAGAGGTATGAAAGAGGCCATTTATGTAAAAATGGAGAAGCCGAGCTTGAATAGAGGTGGTGGGGGGACTTGCATTGTCTGCCACATACAATGCTGTTTTAACACCTCTCTCTGGGCAGGTTAATAACACCTCCTAGCTCCAATTATGCAAATCAACACTAACAGATTATGTGGATTGGGGTAACATTCACCATATTTATTCCCAGATAATTTTTGTACAAGTCATTCTGAATTGAGAAAGCTGGTTGGATGACCAGTGAAATGTCTTAAAGAAAAATACAGCAAGTCCAGTTGCCTTGTCTTTATTTTTTACAGATATACCATGACCTGGATGAATGAGAACCATCACAGACATAGTGTGAACTGCATGCTTGTTGTCAGCCTAAAGGTGCCCATACACCTTACGATTATTGGACGATTTTTGTATGCGATCGACTTTTCGGCCGATAATCGTATATGTGCATTGCAGTGTCCGACCGACAGTACTGTACAATCGTACAACTTTTGACGGTCAAGCATGTTTGAAAACTTTGCTAGATCGTACGATTTTCGTAAGGTTGCTGGCGTTTCCGTCCGTCAAAAGTCGTACGATCTACACTGCGCTTGCGCTAACGAAAATACGGCAACTCAATTACCGCATTTCGTCCAGGTGCTTTTCCTTAATTACGGCTAAATTAATCTTGCGTTCATCGGGGCAGGATGGGGCTGCCGTACGAAAATTGTACGACTATTCGATCGGACGAAAAGTTCCGTCCGATAATCGTAAGGTGTATGGGCACCTTAAGACTGGCAACTCATTTTTAGAAGCAAGCCATCAATAGCAAAACTGTATTTCTCTCATTACAGGTGTTCAAAGTACCGCAGCGCTGAATACTGAAAAATGGCCTGAATGGGAAGGGGGTTTAACACCGCGGATGTCAACTGGTTAATATATCACAGGGGAGAGAGATTAGATTACATTTAAAACTATGTGAAGCCCAACTCTAGCCAAAACGTTTTTCCTATGTTTTAAATACAATGGGAAAGGGTTAAATCGTATGTTTTAATTGCTGTCCAGACACTTCCACCCACTTTTAAGGTGGCCATACACTCTACAACCATCGCAAGACTTTTAGTCTTGCGATGGTTGTAAAGGGATTAAAAAAACGTACGATCTGCCTATCTTGGACAGGCAGATCGCACTCTCGATCATCGCGATGACCGCAAATGCTGAACGGGCAGTGTGCGCGTGCGCACACCGGCCCGTTCAGCATTTATCTTCCGAGCACCGTTCTAACCAGCCGTGAATCGTACGATTCCCGGCTGGTTTTCGAACATGCTGGTTCGACAGAAGACGTGCGACCGTACAGTAGAAACGGTCGCACGTCTCCGTTCACACTGCTCGATTATCGTACGAAAACCCGATCGCATACGATTATCGTACGATAATCGTGCAGTGTATGGGCACCTTTATACCGGTGACAGAGGAATGGGGGAAACAAACAAGATAAATCTAATGTTCTAATCCCTCCCCACTAGTAAAGGTTTTGGCTGGAGTTGGGCTTTAAATGCTCAGAATGGTTGTCTCTCTGAACCAGCAGCTGCCAAGTCCCCGTGTGTGTCATACTCTAAACTTGTCCTGTTTACAGCTCACAATCCTAGGCTTATCTCCTGGGTGTCATCACCAGGCAGTGTCCCCATGAGACGCTGCAGAGAGACTAGTTCAGTGTGACAAATCTAGAACAAACCTCTTGTGGGCAAGACAATGCAATAGACACTAAATGGAAGCAATATGGAGTCGCAAAATTTCATAACACTTACAATTTTTATTTAATTAAAAAAGATTTCTACAAAAACCTCATATAAAAAGAAGTGGTTCCCCTGCATTACATGTCCCAAGTGGGCTGCTAGCAGCCACACACAATCCATCTGTGCAGGGGGGGAGGGGCCGGTGACCCTGACAGCCTGCAATTCTGCACTGCTACCAGAATGAAGTGGAGGCGCTGTCCTCGGTTTCTGAACTTGCTAGAAAATCACTTCTTCTGGGGAGTGCTTAGCTTCTGCATTCCCTGAATCTTCTCCAGTAACCCAGTTATAAAGGCCTGTTGAATAAAGAACAGTTATTAGAGGCATTCTTCCTGGTCTATTAAATAGTCAACCCTATCATCACTGCCATGTTTCAGGCACACTTTCAGTCATATAGGTTATAGAATGGCGAACCCCTAGGTAGGGGCTCTGGTGTCACAGTGGTTCCTTAGCTTTTGAATTAGCGGTCTGTAATTATAACATTATAACATCTCCTGCAGATTTAACAACCAGTGTAATGACGAGGTCCACCTAAACCAGCCGGTCATTGTGTTCCGTCACATAGGCCAGATTACCATTAAGCACATGCTTATAGGGGGCAGAGGTGTCTTTTCCTTGTATCGTATTGGCCAAAAACCCTTTCCTCATCATCACCTGACATAAAAGTGTATTTAGGGTCACCACACACATTACACTTTAGATTTACACAAACCATATAATATGAGGAGCCACTTAAACTATGCAACAGACAGGCCCTTGCACTTGTTGGTAGATATAAAGGAGATTGTACAATCAGATATTACAGTGTATGGGTTAATACATTCATCTGATATTTTTATATTAATACATGTAGTCACAGTATTGCAATCCAAATAAAGATCAGTAAAAACAAGAAAATATTTTGTGTAAAAAAAAAAAAAAGAAGGTGATCCTAGCAGAGTGCTCTGGTTTGAGTGTTGAAGGTTATATGCCTACAGCTCCAGTGGCAGGGCTTAGGGCTAGTTCACACCAGCCACAGTGCGTTCCGGGCAGATTCTGTCCGGAAGACAGTGGATTGCATATCGGCCAGCTCACTTTGTTGTGGGGCAAGGCGGTGCATTGAAGTCAATGGCACCGCAGCCACACCCTGCGGCCGCACGGGAACGCAAGGCACATCAATGCCTGCGGTCCGGTCCAGTCAGAAGCCAGGGCCAGGGCTGGATTTCAAACACGATACAGCCGATTGTGCAATCAAATGTTAATGCTGCAGCTGGGGATTCAAGCACACAACAATCCAGAAATCCCCAGCCACCCCGTGCGAATGTAGCCCAACAGTGTAACCAGGTTTAATTAACCATGCCGAACGGTTTATGAAAATTGGAATAAAAATTTTAAACAAAGATGAGGTGGCTACAAGTGAATTGCTATAAAAGTCTATGTTCACTCTCTACAGTGAAGGGCAATAGAGAACCATTTAATACTACGCTAGCTGGTATTAAAAAAAACATTCTGAAAACAAGTTCTTTTGTACAGAATTCTGACCAGGTATACCCCACTTACAGTAATTTATGGCTTGTAGTGGCAGTTTGGTCTGGTCACTGGGAGGATCTTGCCACAGACATCTACAAAGCCAACATGTGACTCAAGCTGGCAGCAAATACACAAAACTGGGGTAGAGCTGGTTTTGGAATGGCTATAATTCACCAATACCTGAACTTCTGTTCTTCCCAACACTGCAACTATGTGCATTTTGGCGCTCACCAATACTGCACTAACACACACTTCCGTAATGAATCAGCTCATCATCGAGTGAAACGCATTAGAGGGGAAGGTGCTGGTAGACTGGTTTGACACTGAATGAATTTAACAAACATCTTATATTCCAATTGATTTTTGAGCGCTGGATTATTGGTGTCCACATTTATCTGTTAAATGAACGGGACACGGGAAACACCTTCAATAGTTTTATTATACAGTACTTTAAGCTACTCCCCTCCACCAGCATCCTCAAAGTCTGAAGCTGGCCATACACTAGTTGTTTTTCCCCTCGCTCAGTCCCACGGGCTGAATAAGAAGAAAAAAAATTAAGTTAGATTCCCCATTCATGCTAGACCCTGTACATGGGGGAACAATGTCCTGCCGGGCTAATGGATTGTGATAGTGGCGGGGGTGCCTCTGTCAGAACACCTGAACAGTGACTACACCTGATTGGATGCCATCACTGTTCTTCCAAGAATTTTGTTGAACGTAGGAGGGCCAACAGGGCAGTGGGTAAAGCCAGGTATACACAGTTCCATTTTCTTCAGCCCACAGATGAATGAAGAAAATATAACAGATTGTTCCATCAGCACTCATGAGCATGGAAGGAGGAATCCCCCACTGTTTCCATTGTCTTCTGAATACCTGAACAGAGGTTGCAGCTAATTGAAGGAGCAGGTTGGGAAATCTTTAGCTGAATGGAGTTTGTAGGCAATCAGCTGATTGAGAGATGCTGAGGAGGAAGGGTGCTGACAGGGGCACCTACTGTGCAAATTTTGGCCGGTTCATCTGGCTGAAATTCACATAGCGTATAGCCTACGTAAAAGGTGCCCATACACTGCTCGATTCTCGTACGAGAATCGCGGGAAATCCCGCGATCGTACGAGAAGCGGCCAGTGGGAGCGGAGACGTGCGACCGTTTCTTCTGTACGGTCGCACGTCTTCCGTCGAACCAGCATGTTCGAAAACCAGCCGGGAATCGTACGATTCTCGGCTGGTTAGAACGGTGCTCGGAAGACAAATGCTGAACGGGCCGGTGTGCGCACACTGCCCGTTTAGCATTGCGGTCATCGGAAGCCCGCCCCTCAGGGGGGCGGGCTTGCGATGATCGAGAGTGCGATCTGCCTGTCCAAGATAGGCAGATCGTACGTTTTTTTAATCCATGTACAACTCAGGGGGGCGGGCTTGCGATGATCGAGAGTGCGATCTGCCTGTCCAAGATAGGCAGATCGTACGTTTTTTTAATCCATGTACAACCATCGCAAGACTAAGGTATGGCCACCTTAAGACTCGGACCATATTTGTGCAGTGTAATGCCAGCTTTACATCCACCTGTACATACTCCTGCCAGATCCACACTGTACTGGGAGCTGCACAGCCATCACTGCAGATTCCCTGGCCTACCCCTTGGTTTTCCTGCACATAGAGAAAATCCCATTCATTCCTATGGAGATGTAGCCTACACTGGGGACAAATAGACATCTGATCCATAGGAATGAATGGGATTTTTCCATGCATGCACAGAACTGAGGGGCTGGTGGTTGTGTGGCTCCCTGTGGGCCACACAGTGTGGAGAGGCAAACAGAGACATCAAGGGGTTACCAGGGAGTAAATGAAAGAACACTTATACAAATGAATAGTTATCTTTAAATAAACAGCATTGTATCATCCAAAATGGTAAAGCCATGTGGTTTTTCTGCCGCACAATGCTGATCTCCCAGAATTCAGTGGTGACACCACTTCTATACTATATACATCTGTCACCTGGGTACACTGAAGAGTTTCTATTGAACTGCAAATTTTTGTAGTGTACCATCAACTTTACACTTGGTGCCTTTTTCAGCACGTTGTCAAATAATGTCCTTTACATGGCTGGGGGGAAAAAGGGACTCCTCCATATATTATTACAAAGACAGACAAACATAGGGATGAACACTTACATCTGTTGGCTTATAACACTCATTAAGAAGTTCCTGAAAGAGAAGAACAAACATGTCAGACATCTGAAGATAACCATCAACCCTCCTCCAGCCCTTCTACAACCCTCACCCTACTCACCTTCACTCTCCCCCCTCTCTGCTCATCTGTCTCCATGTCTAACAATTCATCCACGTCAATTTCCAGTTCTGGGATTTCTTCTTCCTGTGTAGACAAACACAATGGCAATGTAATAGTTGCAGCCGTCATACACATTCCTGTCCCCCTCCGCCTGTTAACAAGATGGGTTTTTTTCTTAAGGAAAACGTGACAACTTCATGCAACGGAGCACACTTGAGCGAAATGTGCATTCAATTTATATGCATCAGATTGGAACACGAGGTAAACCCAGGAAAAGCATGGAGGTTTTTATAAAATGTACTACGAAATAACAGACTGCAAATGGATGCCATCAGTAAATGTTCCATTTTACGTTTGATCCAGTTTCAGAAGAGCTAGTCACACCACAAACAGTGCATTCTGGCCTGATTTGGTGCCAGAACGCATCCCGTTTGGCTCTCTGCATTCAGGGGTTTGGAGAATCCCTGCAGAGAGCCGTGAGTGACAGTCACGGCTCTCTGCAGGGACATGATCGAGAAGTGAGCGAGCGACGGTATGTGTTCGCTCACTTCCCGATCTACTGAGCCGACGTGTGACAGTCTCGTTGTCACACGTCGGCTCGAACTATGAGGCTGAGTGAAAATCACTCACCTCATAGTTCTCCTTTAAGGTGAAAAGATCTGCTTAAAAACTCAATATGGAGTGACCCTTTTAAAAAAACTATAGTAAGAGAAAATTTGTAGGCTAGTCTTGCTGACTGGCTGTCACATTGATTGGCTTCAATACTTTTTCACCAACCTAGAACCAAATATGTATTTTAGTTATTCTGACTTCCCTTGCAGCATGCTGGTTGGGGTCAGTAGGGCAGAGTATTTAAGCAAGAAACAGCCAAGCAAAAAGCAATATTTAAAGATTTCAGAATGGCAGGCTACAGATTTCCTGTGACAAAGGAGAAAGGCGGCATTATAGGAGGAAGTAACAGCCATCACATGGGAATTTTGTAAGGCCATAGGTGATATTCCTGAATAGGATTTCAATCACATCGAAGCATTTCCCAGCAGCCAGCCAATCATCATGGAGACTCTACCACAAACTGAATGGTCATCAATCCAATGCATATCCCCACCTTGCCCTGCTACTTGTGAGACTCGGGTGGCATCTCCCCGCTCGCTCATCAGTCTCAAGGAGATATGGGTCCATCTATGGCCAGCCTTAATAAGCAGTAAGCACAGTCTTTATATGTAATGGCAGTCCATATGCCCATGTGTTACCACCACTAAGACACAGAGGAGATGAGATGATTTGCAAGTGGATGTGGAGCTTTCCTGCACTGGATCTCTTCCCACTGTTCCATGTGTAATCGTAGGGAATGAACATATTTCCTCAATTAAGGCAAGCCACTGATGAGGTCATCGGCACAGCGTGTGGGTGGGAATTCTCACAACATCCCGGCCAATACATCAAGTGACCCGGCGCTAGAAAATCATTTCACTGGCATCCAGCAGATTCTGGAAATGTGAACATTGGATTACAGTTCTGCTTTAAGCTGATCAAATTCACTTAACCAATACAAAAACAGTAAGACTGTAGGTTGCCCTTTAACCTTGGCCGATTAGTCAGCTAATGTTAGATGCAAGTTCTAGTGAGACGCATTTATATAGACTGCAGCTGTCTTAACCCCAATGAAACCAACCGTACCAAAAAAAAAAAAAAAAAGAAGGAGTATATACAGTATGACCGGCTGCCTCAATGTATATACTGAAAGTAATAATGTCCTTAGCCAGATTCCCCAGTTAAAAGGAGAACTATGGGGTTAAGGCTTTTCCCCATAGTTCTCCTTAGGGTAACGGGAGGACACAAACTAGCGTCCTCCCGTCACCCTAGGCTCAGTATACCGCGAGCTGTAGCTCGCGGTATACTGAGACGCCACAGTTGAAGCGGATCCCGACAATTATGTCTGGATCCGCCCAGCTGCGTGGCTGACAGCTGGCTCTGCCTACCTAGAGGCAGAGCCAGCTGTACCCGCCCCCTCCCCCGTCCGTTCCGCCAGTCAGCGCTGGCGGATCGGAGCGGGGAATCCAGCCCCTCCCCTGCCGGTATGTGTTCGCTCACCTCCCGATCTACTGAGCCGACCTGTGGCAGTCTCATTGTCACAGGTCGGCTAGAACTACGAGGTGAGTGAAAAGCACTCACCTCATAGTTCTCCTTTAAACAACATCATATTTTAAAGGAGCAGTCCTCTCGAACATGACATGTCACTTAAAGGTGAGGTTTTGTAGGTCAAGTCACCCGTTGGCTTCCTTTATGTACTGGGGATTCCAGTGGTAGGATTTTTCTTCTATAGAGCTCAGAGCTATGACTCATGAACTATTCTGCCCCACATTGGAATTTGGGGTATTCTGCCAAAGTACGGGGCTTCCGCTTCTCTAAATGCTTTCTCCATTGGCGAGAGTTCTACCCAAGTGCACTTGTCATTATAAAAAAAATAAACGAATAAAGTAATCTTTCCCTAACGAATTCTATGTCCCATAAATCCAGCTGCAGGAGAGTCACCTCCCCTTCCCTCAAAGCCACCATGGAGAGAAGGGAAGACAACAAACTACTGTATCCTTCGAGAGATTGAAGGAGCCAAAAGGTAAGTCAACAAACTGGGGCCACCAACAACAAAATATCAGTTTTGATGGAGTTGACCTAATGGAATTGAGCGAATAGGTTTCTGCATGCTTTGAAATATATCCTTTAAGGGCCTGTTCACACGACGTCCGTTTTGTGTGCTGACCGGCTCCGTACGCTGCTGCACTCAAAATGCATCCCAATGTATCCCTATGTGTTTTATGGGCTCCAGTTCTCACGTGCGCAGTCCGTTCAGCTTACGACAAAAAAAAAAATGCGTGTCACATTTTGTCAGGTCCGGAAACGGTCCGGATACGCAAACGCATCAAAAACGCACTGCGCTGCAGCTAACATACTAACAGCCCCACTCCAGCGCACTGGAACGCATCAAAAACGCGGCCAAAACGCACTGCATCAGCAGCTCCACGTCTGCTGATCAGGACCTGATCTCATGTGAACAGACCCTAAAGCAGAACTATGAGGCGAGTGAAAATGACTCATTCTCATAGTTGGAGCCGATGTGTGACAATGAAAAGTTCACGCAGCTGGGTGGATCGTGATATCCTGAGCTTTGGGTCACGGAAGGACGCTAGTATATGTCCTCCCGTGACCCTCAAGAGAACTATTGGGGAAAACACTTACCCCATAGTTCTTTTAATACTCCATAAATGTCAGTACTGAAGAGAAAATAGATTCCCTTGAACAAGCAAGTTGTTTAAAATGTAGTTACATTACCAATAAATAAACAAACTGAAAAGTGCAAACTGTACAGTCCCCAATGCCCTTCTGCCCCCACCCAACAAATGGTACTGCTCACTCCATTCCAAGGTCTTGAGGGCATAGATCTTTGGAGAAGTAATCATTACCAAGCAAGACACAAGTGGGAACAAAGTGCACTGCATGTTCTTTTGCATGTTAATGCGGGAGGTCTGCTAGAAGCCTGGAGGCACACTCCATTACTTTAATGAAATTGCTCCCTCTCTAAAACAGAGAACAGAACCTAAAGTGAACTTGTGTAAAACAGAGCCAACAGAAAAAGCATAGAGCCGCATAAACTGATAGACCGCATATACTACCGCAGATCAATGCTGCCCAGAGCCTCCCGACTCTCAGAAGAGTCACTATGGTCATACGGACAGGCACCCCTCTATCTGATAGAAGGCTCAGACACCGGCATTGTACTGTAGGATAGGGGTATGCCTAATCTCTACTACACAGAAGAGACACTCTGTCCTCAAAATATAAATGCCTGCAATAAAAATCTTCTGCAGCACACATATATCGTACATTTACATCAGTCACTGCCCTCAAGGAGCTTACAATCCAAGGCCCCTATGCACACACATCCTAGGGCCAATTTCGACAGAAGCCAGTTGACCTACCAGCTATTTTAAATGTGGGAGGAAACCCACAAAAAGCAAAGGGAGAACATGCAAACTCCTTGCAGATAGTGTCCTGGCTAGCAATGACCGAGGACCCCATTGCTTAAAGGACCAACCTAAGTGCTAACCACTAAGCCAGCCAACTAAAATGATATAGCACACACGCTATATACAGCATGTTCCCTTTAAACCACATCTAACAATACGCACCTTCTGAAGTAGAAGCCACTGCACACTTCCCTGCAAACCGCTATAGTTTCCTTCCAAACTTCTTGCGTGTGCACTGTAGCCCATAAGACTAATGGATTGCCAGTCATCCTCCAAGAGGTGAAAATTAATTACTGCCAATGGTGCTGCAGCGTGCATATGCAAAGCTGAAGAGGACTCTTAATGTTTATTTCATATATAAGGGGAGCAGCACAAGCCAACACTGTTGGGGCTCCTTATTTTGTAGGAGAACAATAGCGATCAGAATAGGTTTTACACCCTGTCAAGTCAATGTTAGCCAGCTCTTCTATCACTCAAGTGATATTGTCTATGAACTGCCCTTGTAATGTGCTGGTAAATCATAAGCAAAATGGAGATTGCTCCTCCTTGGTTGTGACAGCTGCTATATGGATGGATCAATTTTTAGCTCATCTCCAGGCTAATCCCCATCCCACCCCAACTAGTTAAAAACACCCAACTCAATACAAAACAAAAAAAAAAAAAGCTTGATTTGGTACTGGAGGTCACGTGAAAGGCCAGGAGCATTTCCTACTGGAATATATTTCGGGATAGTCCTTTGAGTGCTCGCATACCTCACTGGTGATGTTGATGCTCCCCACTGGCTGTCCATTGGACAGGTCATCACAGGGTCCCGAAGACTTGGAGTCACAAGACTATGGATGGCAACAAGAGCAGCCAGTGGGCCTGGACTTGAGCAGCGTATCACCGATCGCCACTATAGGATAGGAAGAGGTTCCACCAAGGGTCACACCACAGGGAACTCAGGGAAGTGTAAAGAGCAGAAGAATAGAATTCCAAATAAAATCAGAATGGATGGGAGCAGGGGTGGTAGGAGGTTTTTTTGGTTCTTCATTTGTTTCTGTCCAGAGATGGGCTTTAAAGTAAAAAACACAAAGTATTCCCGAAAGAATCACAGAGGCTGCCACTGCTACCATGCAATGCTATTTGCTGGCTGTCATGCTTCCCCTCGTGCCTCAACACCAGGATCCTCACCTAGATGAATTATGCAGATTTACTTTCCAGACCTATGCACTTGTTCGGGGTCAATGACTCGCAAAATATTTTAGCCAACTGATCCGCATTACAACCAGAAAACTGGCCAGCAATGGCAGCCCCTATATTTCTTTGAGCAACGGATTACATGAAAGATTTAGATTAGCAAAATTCATGGCGTGGAAATTTTAAAGTCAAGGGCCCTGAAACCTAAACTTCATAAAGTAACAAAAAAAGACATGTAAAAGCTGGATGGAGGTTTGCTGCGCTAGCGTTAGAAAAACAAACAGTTGCAGTAATGCGTCTCACGCTGCTGTTGGCCCGTCACAACACCCTCTACTCCGCTATTCTACAACACAAAGCTTGGATAATCCAACAGGTAGCTTGTCAACATCTGAGGAGATCAGGAGTGGGAAACTCTAGCTGTGCTTTTACTACAAATCCCAACATGCCTCTGCAAGTAATACCTGTAGCTGGCAGTCTTGCAATGCTTCATGGCGCTTGTAGTTCCGCAACAGCTGGAGGGCCGGAGTTCCCCACCCCTGGAGTAGATTCACTATTCCTGATAACTATGTGACAGTTACTAATTATAAGGAAAGTAAGCACTATAGTGGACTTATTAATGAAAAGCAGATATCTGGTGATGCCTATAAATAGCCTTCAACCTATTCTCAGCTAGAATATGCAAATACTATTGTAAAGCGATAACGCCAAGCGCTCGTCTACTCTATCCCCCCACCCCCATTCCATTGGTCCTTAAATCGTAGGTCAAGGCAGAAAACAAATATGCAGTACACCTCCACAATACATCCCCATACCGGGTGATCTGCTAGAAGTGCACTCAGCTCCCAAGTCCCATTGTGGGCTGAAAACACATTGCATTTTGCAGACCGAGTGGTGTCAGCCCTGCCCAGTGTCTTTGCTGAACTACTCAACCATTCCCACTCTCCGATCTCTACAACATAAAGCAGGGGTAGGCAAACTCTGGCCCTCTAGCTGTGATGCAACTACAAGTCTCATTAGTTATGGCAAGACTCCCGGATGCATGATGGGATTTGGAGTTTCACCACAGCTGGAGTTTGCCCAACGTTGACAGAGTATAATCATTCCGAGTCTAAGATAATAACTTAAGAGGGCTGTTTGAGGGAACACAGAAAATGTGCAGTGAACACAGGACTGCTCTGAATTCTACTTTAGTTTATTGTACTGTATATAAACAAAATGCCCAATATAACGCACCAAAAAGGACAGAAATAAGAGAAGTTAATTGTCGGGATTTACATGTGGCAGCCAGGCTCCATAACCAATAGTGAGGCAATAGGCCAGTTCTCAGCTCCCTTCTCCAAGTTTAAGAATTCTTGGAGTGTTTGAGAAGACCCTGAGCGGTATGTGTCGGCACCGTATGTGTCCTGTTGTGAATTTTCCCTCACTTCCTGTCCAGAGAGACACCATGAAATTAAGAAATCTTTCCAATGGAGCCATGAATAGACAAAACACTTTTAATACCTATGTAAGGTTTTTAATTCAGTCTGTCCTGGTGATGTCCAATAAACGCGGGTGCAGTTGTATCGGGGACATGGAGGCCCCGCAGCAATTCTCAGAAGTTCTAACTCTTCCTCACTCTAAAAATGTATTTTACAGCCTTCAGGGCTGGTGCAGACCTGGCCGATCAGGGACCCCATGATTTCAAGGGGGTTACATCCGCACGGCAATTGCAGAAAAAAGGTACCTGTACCTCTTGTTGCAGCACTCGACACGCGGCTGTTTCAGCGCCGGGCGATCTGTCCAGGGTGTTTCTGTAACTGGACGACAATCCACACAGTATTGTGCACGATTGCTGCGAGGTCACGAATTGCGCAGGTGTAAACCTGGTCTCAGTGTCACTTAACATCCCCGTCCTTCTCATCCTTTGCACGGAGTAGACAATAAGGGTAGAAAAAGGACAATGCGCCTCATAGAGAAGGCCCATTTACCTGGTGTGTGGGATGAGGAAAAAGTCGTTTTGATACACCACAGAGTACATTCCGCTAAAATGTGTATTTACTTCTCGTCACCACACCTTAGGCCAGATAAAACCACAAACATAGGGTTAAATGCACCATTACTGTTCCTTATTCTGGAAAGTTACAAAGAAGCTGTTGCTACTGAGAATTTACACTGTGCTCAACATGGAGAAACATGACATGACAGAAAAGTATGTCTGCTGGAGGAGTTGCATAGTAGAGGGTCGTACAGGCTATGCCATGGCTGCACGTGGCAGGAAGAGGCAATTACTCGAGTTCTTGTGGCTAGTGACTCACTTCCAGCACAAGTCTCTGCTGTGCAGCCGCCTGCTAAAAAATACCACAAAATGCAGCCCAACTGCAGAGCTCAAAATGAAAGAATCTATAGACATAAATTAAAAGATAATAAAGAAATAAAAAAATGAAATAAAAAGAAAAAAAAAACACAAAAAGACAACCTTTTTATAAAGCTTGAAAGTGTGCTTGTGTACATATCCTCCTCTTTTCTCAGTGCCCACAGCATTTAGAGGACAGTCATCCATGAAGGCACAATCTTGTCTGCTCTCAGGGCTGCAAACCTTCCGAGCAATGCAAATCACTCCAACATGCCAGCCCAGCAAATGTATTTCAATTGAGAGGGGAGGAGGTGAGCGAGCAAATGCTATCAGGGTGGCTGTCACCTTTTATCTATGGGCTGCTGGTATGACTGTCATCTCGTGTCTGCAGGCTGCTTATGGGTCAGCTCAGATTCAAAAAGGTTTTTCAAATACAACATCAACTTTATATTAAGCACTTTCGAGGGAAATGTTTCAGAGAGAGAAGCCCAGATGGGTTGTGCGTGGATGCATGCAAATGTTTATGCCACCCTTTACATGCGTACAGTGCAAATGCACTCCGTGTCCTTCATTACTGGGATGCAGTCCGCTACTTGCCCCCTAGTGTTCTTCATTGCTAGGATGCAGACGCCTTCTTGTCGCCTAACATCCTTTGTTGCTAGGATGCAGGCGGCTCAAATAAAAGAAGCATCCTTCTTTGCTAAGCTGCCGGCAGCCTGAGCCACCTAGCACCCTTCTTTACCGAGAAGCGGGGGTCTCAAGCTGCCTAGCCTCCTAGCAACCAATAAGGCACATTTGCGTTATGTGCATGTAAATGTTAGTATGCTTGGAACATTTGTGCTATGTACAGACAAGATTTACATAGGATCTTGCTGCCAACCCATGTGCATGAACCCTGAAAGCAGCTAGAGATGTCAGGGATGGCTTGTTCTAAAGTTCTTTACCTCTTGTTAAGAATATGGAAAACGTTTAATGTCTATACTCGGGATACAGGTGCGCATCAAAGATTTCACTCTGCTCAATGTTCAAAAATGAGCCTGTGTAGGAACTGCTGACCCCATGTAATGTTGTGTCTATGTGAACATTCCAGAGACTGCTGTAGAAGGACCCTAATGGCATCAAGCAAAATGTGAATATTTCCAGGAAGGCGCCTTGACTCTGCAAATGAGGAAAATTATCTCACTGCCTTACTTTAAATCTCAAACTTGCCACAAATGTGAAGTTACAAACACGCTAATACATGATCATCACACACGCCCTTTGGTGCTGGCCATGGCCATATGTCTGAAGACCTAGGCACCAAGTCATGTGTTTTCTGTTAAAGGGGAGTTTTCAGAATTCAGATGAACTTATCCTTCCCTTCAAACAAGATGACGTTACCAGGGATCCCAGCAAGATGCAACACAGCTTTTATTCTTTTTTCCATTTTGAAAAGCATTCGGATAAAATTAGAATCACTGGCAAGTTTTTTTTTGTCATTTGTTTTCCCTGGTTGGGGGAAGACCCCCCTCACTTCCTGTCTCACAGCCGAGGCAGGAAAATGAGAAAACCTCCCCAGTGGCAATACAAGCAGCAGTGAGAATGTCTGAGCTTTGAACCCTTAAGTTTACTAAAAATTGTTTTTTACTGTCATTTGTGTCTTTTGATGTGGAGAATGACCTGAACTTTTGACAGGGAAGCGAGGTGCTAAATTCCCATTACGGGGACAGAGAACAATAAAAACGCAAAAAAAAGGTATTAAAAGGAGAACTATGAGGTGAGTGCTTTTCACTCACCTCATAGTTCTAGCCGACCTGTGACAATGAGACTGTCACAGGTCAACTCAGTAGATTGGGAGGTGAGCGAACACATTAGCAGTACACACCCCCTCCCCCGTCCGTTCCGCCAGTCAGCGCTGGAGGATCGGACGGGGAAGAATCCCTGCTCTCTGCAGGGATAGATCGTGAAGTGAGCGAGCGCCGGTATGTGTTCGCTCGCTTCCCGATCTACTGAGCCGACCTGTGACAGTTTCATTGTAACAGGTCAGCTCAGATTATGAGGCTGAGTGAAAATCACTCGCCTCATAATTCTCCTTTCACATTTCCCCACTCTGTGCTTTCATAGGATTAGTCTATAAGTTGCCTTAGACTTTGTGCACACTCTTGTAAGATCCACACTGTGCAGAAAGCCACGCAGCGCCATTGCAAACCCTCCGTTTGGCCTTGCAGTTTACCTGCATTCACAGAAATAGCCTATTTATTCTTCTACAGAAGCCATCCATTGCTGGGACTGATAATAGCCGGGCTCTGCACAGGATGCATGCACAGAAGAAGCAATAGACTGGCCTGGAGAGTTTGCATCCCTCCTGTGGGCCACATAGCGGGGATTTGGCAGGAGAGTGGACAAGTGTAAGGCCTCATTCACACGTGATGCGTGCACGGCTGTATCGGGCAGCTCCCGGAAAGGACAGGTACTGCGTGTGATTACTACCCAGCCCGTCCTTCTCTACGCTCACCTCAACCACCGGTCCGTACGGGTGTGGGTTTCCTGGCTCGGACAGGATCCATCCTGTCTGTGTACCAGTACGCTCACCCGCACGGACGTGCAGGGCGGATGTACATAGGGCGGTGTACGGCTGAGTACTCCCATAGAGAAGGACAGGGGCTGGGTACTAGTCACACGCAGCCAGAAACAATGCACACCACAGCGCTCCGCAGACTCCCAATGATATTCTCCACCAACAATCAAGCTCTGAGGAAGGGGGTATATTCCCCAAAACGCGTCAGCTAGCAAGGCAGCTTTGTGTGGGGCCTGTCTTGTACCATTCATTCAGTGATTACCATGTGAGTAATATTTTATGTCAGCTTGCATGTTCATTGATTAATAAACTGTATTACACGAGGACAAGGCGCTGTCTGTTTTGCATAATCACACGCAGCACCCGTCCTTCCCGGGAACTGCCCAAAACGGCCGTGCACGGAGCTGTACGCGCCGGCCTTTTCTCATGTGAATGAGGCCTAATACTTTACAGCAGTGCTAAGGGGAAACCTGAGGGATAACTGTATCATTGCCCACCTGCCCCAAGCAAGGACACCACAGCCCACACTGCTTGGCACTTAACATAGTACTGTGTATGTGTAGCTTTTATTCCATAGAGTAGCAGTGGGCAAACTCTGACCCTCCAGCTGTTGTGGAACTACAACTCCCATAAGGCATTGCACAATTCTCAGCCACAGGCATGACTCCCAAAGACAGATGCATGATGGGATTTGTAGTTGGGCTGGAGGACCGGAGTTCGGCCATCCCTG
>NW_017306293.1:1896753-1897884 GCF_000935625.1 Nanorana parkeri | reverse complement strand
GGGGGGGGGGCGGGCAGTTTGGCTTAGCTGCTCTATAGTTATCCATTAAACTGAACTTTGGGCACAAAAAATGTCATTTGAATATATTCCTCCATAGCCACAGAGGATATAAATCAACTTCCTGTGCCTCAAAGCCTTTGCAAAACCTAGTTCTTATCTTGGAAAAGTAGTGGCGACATCACCATTGTGCCACGCATAGCTTGAGCAGAGTTGTGGGAGGGACCCAGCACGCCTCAACCACTGCAGCCCTGCAGAAAACTACAGGAGGGGGCGGAGACCAGACCAGTCACCCCGCACAAGGAGAGAGAGCAGCAATGGACTGGTCTGTATTACAGGAAACTGCACAGAGGCAAAGTTTCACACTGGGATTACTACACAGATCTGCAAGACATACACAAAGCACACCAAGATGCAAGTAAGAATACACATGCCACTTGTGTTTAGAATCTGCTTATCACAGAGTTTAGCTTTAGGGGAGATGCTGAAAAAGAAAATTCACCTTTGGGCTACATGCATGATGGTAACTAGACTCAGCCTACACTTCCTGTGAGTAACGTCAGAGATAATTCAGCATTTAGTAGTGCCGGGACTGTACACACTCCCATATCTAGCCAGACCAAAAGGCACCTGGATGTATTTAATGCAAAATGTAGAGATTACTGGCCTGTAACATAAGATGTGCATGATGAAACCCAAAATGTAAAGCAAAGCCAATATAGCACAACAACTGTCAGTGGGAGCATTGGACAAACTCTAGGAACCATCAATCTTGTGTCCACTACTACCTGTGCATTACAGTAGAGATGGTCTTTAGGGCCGTCAAAGAAAATGAAACTGGTGTGTATACATTTGTAGCTCAGCAACACCGCTGTTTAATCTGTGCGTGTCTGCAGATGTGCCGCAGGAAGTTCCTACACATGTGCACAGATGCTGCTGATTTCTGGGACCTTCCAGTGACCCGGTAACACGTGACAGGCAATCCCAGGATACACTTAGGGCATCCCTATGTAATTCTCGTCAATGTGAGGAGTCAGAAAGGGCTATAGTGCAGCACAAACAAAAATTAATATACAATATATAGATCTCAAATAAAAACCAAACCCACCAGTCTATTATAAAGAATATATATAT
>NW_017306293.1:1881140-1896669 GCF_000935625.1 Nanorana parkeri | reverse complement strand
TATAAAAAATATATATATATATATATATATACACACACCTCAAAATATTAACAGTCACTTCTAAAGCCATCCACAACTCTGCCCCTTGTCTCAGAATATCACCCTAACCGTCCACTCCGCTCTTCCCAAGACCTCCTGCTTTCCAGCTCCCTTGTCAACTCATCCCATACTCGCCTCCAGGACTTCTCTAGAGTCTCTCCCATCCTCTGGAACTCTTTACCCCAACCTGCCTGACTATCTCCCACCTTAACGGCCTTTAGGCGTTCCCTAAAGACTCATCTCTTCATGTAAGCCTATCCCACCTCAACCTAACCATCACGTTCTCAAACAATTCATCCCCACACAGCTACCTCCTCATGTAGTACTTTCCCCTCCTCTTCTGGATTGTAAGCCCCCAGGGGCAGGGCCCGCCTCACCATCTTGTCTTGAATTGTGATTGTAATGTCTTCCTTATATTGTAAAGCGCTGCACAAACTGTTGGCGCTATATAAATAATATGTAATAATATATCTCTATTTTTTTTTTTATTATTATTTTATTTATATTGTAGACTGGCTGGTTTGGTTTATTTGCTGCCATCTCACTTTTTACTCATTTTCATATTCTCTCCATCCTATTTTTTTATGATTTTAGTACTTTATTCATCTGTCGAAGCCTGCCCTGTGTAGACATCCGGAGACTGCTGCCATCTTGGATGTGATGTCAGCACCCCCAGCAGACTAATAGCTGTCACTCCAGTAACAAGCACTGGTACTCACCTGTACTACTCTCCTGCCAGCTACATAAAAAAAAGTTTATTTAGAGGTTGAGAGGAGGGGCAGAGGAGCTGGGCCAGCCCAGAGAGTAATTAGAAGCAGAGAAGAGGACTATGACATGCAAGATGAAGGGGGCTGTGCGTAAAAGAAGTTGCCCACCACTGAATAAACCAGGTGAGATAAATTTGGTCAAAACAAAAGAATAAAGATGTAGAGAAGTCCAAACTTCCCAGAATATACGGAAGTTCACATGATTACCCAACATTCACCACCCTCAGTGTGTCACACAACAGACTCGGCAACTAAGTTTTCCTGGCTCCCTGGGGATCTACATAGTCCACTCAGATCTGACTGATCTAGACACAGACTGAAGCCATGAAAGCGGGTTCTGAGTGTGCCGAGTCCACATGTACATTGTGTATGTCCCCACAGGAGGAGATGGAACCGTGTACAGTAGGAATACATTACATGTAAACACAGAAGGCGTCATCCCGCAGGCGTTAACAAGAGTTCCTAACACTCCGGAGACAAAATAAAACAGTTGTTGGAGCCGGTGTCACATTTTACAGCTCTCTGCGAGTCTGTGACAATTGGCTGTGAGGTTACATGGCAGATGCTTCATGGGAGGTACACTACTGCCCTGTATACTGGGGTAATGGTGCTCACAGACACCACAGGGAGATCTGGCTGCTGAACCAATGTTCTTACACAGATCATTCTACACACGTGTAGATTCCCATAGGGGGACTTTGTTTGCCTGTGGCTATGGAGGGGGGTGGATTTAGCGTCACTGTCATTGCTGGTGACACTGATCTGTAGACTGAACCCAGTGCGAACCTGAGCTTCTCCAAAACACAGAAGTCCCACCCGCCCAATCAGCTACAGGTCGGAGCATTCCCCGGCCCATGGGATGCTTGAACTGACATCACTGACCTTATATGGCCTGGTTAGGTCAAGGTAATTGTCCAAATATAGACATGTGGCCAATAAAGGTTAATGACATCACTGCACTCCGCCACTTTGCTTACCACCAGCTGTGGGTGGGAAAGTCCCTGGCTGCAGCTGATTGGGCGGCAGCGGAAGGAGCTTCCTCCCCTGTTCAGAGAAGCTTAGGTTTGGACCAGTTTGGTCAGAACTTGAGCTCCTCCCCAACGATCAGGACAATTCTAGAGGGTGAATTTCCCCAGACAGAAATAACAACCTGACAGCGGATCCAACTCCTCACCACTCTATCCATACCTTAAAATAAAAAGTCCTTTAGTTGTACTTTAAAGCCGAACTCCAGCTAAGAGAGAGCTGGGGGTGTACGATTGGCTGAACAATGCCTGCATTGCCTATAGTCTCTGACCACCCCCCGCGGCACGGCCACAATCTGACCACCTCCCGCGGCACGTCTGCGGTCTCTGAAAATCTCTTGTAGCATCCCTATAATCTGACAATCTCCTGTCGCACATCTGCAGGCATTGTTGGGGTATTCAATAGCTGGCAGCAGGTTGTCATGCTGGATTGAGGAATCTAATGATTTCTATCAGCATATGCAACATTTTTATTTTACAAACCTGGAGCCTGGTGATTGGCCACAGGAGGGTCACATGTTCCCTCAGGGCTTATTCACAATAGGCCACACACGGTATGCTCTGTATCCAGGGTGCACACCAGTGTGTGTTGTGTTCAGGAGGTATGATGTGTTGTTACAACACATTGTATTGTTCAACTTTGTTTCACTTTTCTTTTTTAAAAGGAGAGCTATGGGGTCAGGGCTTTTCCCAATAGTTCTCTAAGGGTAACGGGAGGACACAAACTAGCGTCACCCAAAGCTCAGTATACCGCGAGCTGCAGTTTGTGGTATACTGAGACGCCACAGCTGAAGCGGATCCCGACAATTATGTCTGGATCCGCCCAGCTGCGGGAGTGACAGCTGGCTCTGCCTATCTAGAGGCAGAGCCAGCTGTACCCGCCCCCGTCCGTTCCACCAGTCAGCGCTGGAGGATCGGAGCGGGGAATCCAGCCCCTCCCCTGTCGCGGCTCTCTGCCGTGACAGGATCGAGAGGTGAGCGAATGCCGGTATGTGTTCGCTCACCTCCCGATCTACTGAGCCGACCTGTGACAGTCTCATTGTCACAGGTCGGCTAGAACTATGAGGTGAGTGAAAAGCACTCACCTCATAGTTATCCTTTAAATTTATTGCAGAGTCAAATAAATGACATCAGGAATGACTCCTTCCCCTTGCAGCGTGTTGTGGCATGTGTTGTCACATGGTGTTGTGTGTTGCACTGCATATAAACACAGACATCCTTGGGTTTATCAACAGACATAATGCGATACATGGAAGCACCTGAGAGTTCTGGAGGTGGAGGAGTGCAGGATGCTTACTAGCCCTGCTATAAAGTGAACCTGTTACGTGTATAGTACGGCAAAGCAAAGAACAACTTTACCGCTGAACTCCGGGAATAAAAACTTCAATTTAAATATCATCCGCAAAAGCCACAAAGGATGTAAATCCACATTGTGTACACCAAATGACCTTATAAACACAATCATTACCTTGCAAAAGTAATAGTGACTTCATCACTGTGCAGAGAGCAGAGCTGTGGGAGGGACCTAACAGACCCTACCCACTACAGTCTGTCTGCAGAAAACTACAGGAGGGGGCGTGTACAAGACCAGTCAGCCTGAACAAGGAGAGAGAGCAGCAGTGACGGGTCTTTTTATCAGGGAGCTCCAGCACAGAGGTTAAGTGATCACTGCACAGACCTGGAGAAATACAGGAAACATCTCTTGTATTTAGACAATATTTGCTGATCCCGGAGTTCAGCTTTAACTTCAACAGGCCCAAACACTGCCTATTGGGAGACCCTTCAAAGCAGGAGTGACCTCAATACAATCCTTTACCACCCAATAAATGTAAAAACTCTGTAAAGTACATCACTGTAACAGAAAGGGCATAGAGCCATCAAAAAAGAGGAGCATGGGGCGGAAATATTCAACCAAACCTCCATTGTTCATCACATGCATAGTGAAGAAGAATCTGAAGCTGTGCTCACATCCTGCATGGTGTTCTAGACATAGAATAATAAATGGGACCGGGCAATGTACAACGCATAGAAGATATGATGGGCTCAGTGTCACATGAGTACCAGCCCAATCACAGAACCAGTATGAGGTTGTATATAACAGACTGGAAGCCAGCTCTAGACTCTAGCCATGATGTACAATGTGCCGTGTGATGTGTATAGTCATTGGGGTCAGACATGCATACATTAGAACAACGCAACATTTCAGACACAAAGTTTATCCAGCAATGTCATGAAATCCCCCCCCCCCCCCCATCTCTGCTGTCACGTGCTCATGACAGGTGTCGCCAGCTGTTCCCAGAGCTGAGGGTGGCAGCAGCACACACCCTGCCATCCCCATTATACTTAGGAGGGCATGCTCTGCCTTTCCTAGAACAAAGTGCCCAAAGCCCTAATGGCACCGCAGGGAATATTAACACTGATCTGCCCACCCAGCTCATCCGCTGGCACAGACAATGGCCGTTTCTAATCTGATTGACTCCACTAAACTGGATTAGCTAATCCAATCTATTAATTGCTTGAGTTAATTGTGTGTGATCCCAGCAGAGGATAGAACAGGGGCAGGGGGGTTGATCCATGCCATGGTCTGATCCCAGCTAAGGGGCAGCTGACGCCCCCACATGGGGTAGATCCATGCCATGGTCTGATCCCAGCAAAGGATGGAATCATGGCAGCTGACGCCCCCACATGGGGTAGATCCATGCCATGGTCTGATCCCAGCAGAGGATAGAACAGGGGCAGGGGGATCCATGCCATGGTCTGATCCCAGCTAAGGGGCAGCTGACGCCCCCACATGGGGTAGATCCATGCCATGGTCTGATCCCAGCAAAGGATGGAACAGGGGCAGCTGACGCCCCCACATGGGGTAGATCCATGCCATGGTCTGATCCCAGCAAAGGATGGAACAGTGGCAGCTGACGTCCCCACATGGGGTAGAGCAATGCCCTGACCTGATCCTAACAGTTGATGCCCCCACATGGGGTAGATCCATACCCTCACCTGGCAGTCATACAGTAGGACCAGCTGATCCAGGATCCACTCCTCCAGCCGCAGCCTCTTCCTCAGCTCCTTGCGGTCATACTTGACTGTCACTTTGCCCGGATGTCGTCTCTCCGGCTCCGCGGCTGTCTCGCCGGGGGACTGGAAGTAGACTCGGGGGGAAGTGGGATGGGGGCTGGAGCCGGGGCTGCTGAGGGCTGCCATGGGGGAATTATTGAGCAATGGGTGAGTCCGTTGGGGAGAGAACTAGAGGTCAAATGACAGATGGGCAGACAAAGGCAATCGTGACAACACCAACTCCGAAGATCGCAAAAAGTGCCAGCAAAGGTGCGGAAACGATCGGGAGAGAAGACACGTGTGTGCGGGACTTCCGATACTCTCCGATCATTCCATAACGTGACCCCCGGCGGTGTCTTCCCGGACTGAGCCTGAGCTGTGTGAAGTCACACTACGGCCCCTTCCATTCCCTGACCCACGTGTAGTCCCCGCACTCTCCGGCCGCTGCTGCCGTCTCTCTCTCTCCTTTGTTTCTGGCCGTCTCTCCCTGATCCTCCCTCTCCCCGCCCCCAAAAGAGACGCCCTCCCCCCTGGGCTGTCTCTTCTCTGCTTGACATGGCCGTGTCCTGCCCGCAGCTGTCACATCATCTGTCTGCCCACTTCCCCATCACTTCTCTACTGTCTCCCAACATTGCTCCCTCCCCAATGTGTACTCCTATGTACTGTCTCCTGGCATTGCTCCCTCCCAAATGTGTACTTCTATGTACTGTCTCCTGGCATTGCTCCCTCCCAAATGTGTACTTCTATGTACTGTCTCCCGGCATTGCTCCCTCCCCAATGTGTACTTCTATGTACTGTATCTACTGTCTTCTTGCATTGCTCCCTCTCATCCTGTGTACTGTCTCCTGGCATTGCTCCCTCTCATCCTGTGTACTGTCTCCTGGCATTGCTCCCTCTCATCCCGTGTACTGTCTCCTGGCATTGCTCCCTCCCTCCTGTGTACTGTCTCCTGGCATTGCTCCCTACCTCCTGTGTATTGTCTCCTGGCATTGCTCCCTCTCATCCTGTGTACTGTCTCCTGACATTGCTCCCTCTCTTCCTGTGTACTGTCTCCTGACATTGCTCCCTCTCTTCCTGTGTACTGTCTCCTGGCATTGCTCCCTCTCATCCCGTGTACTGTCTCCCGACATTGCTCCCTCTCATCCTGTGTACTGTCTCCCGGCATTGCTCCCTCTCATCCTGTGTACTGTCTCCTGACATTGCTCCCTCTCATCCTGTGTACTGTCTCCTGACATTGCTCCCTCTCATCCTGTGTACTGTCTCCTGACATTGCTCCCTCTCATCCTGTGTACTGTCTCCTGACATTGCTCCCTCTCATCCTGTGTACTGTCTCCTGACATTGCTCCCTCTCATCCTGTGTACTGTCTCCTGACATTGCTCCCTCTCATCCTGTGTACTGTCTCCTGACATTGCTCCCTCTCATCCTGTGTACTGTCTCCTGACATTGCTCCCTCTCATCCTGTGTACTGTCTCCTGACATTGCTCCCTCTCATCCTGTGTACTGTCTCCTGACATTGCTCCCTCTCATCCTGTGTACTGTCTCCTGACATTGCTCCCTCTCATCCTGTGTACTGTCTCCTGACATTGCTCCCTCTCATCCTGTGTACTGTCTCCTGACATTGCTCCCTCTCATCCTGTGTACTGTCTCCTGACATTGCTCCCTCTCATCCTGTGTACTGTCTCCTGACATTGCTCCCTCTCATCCTGTGTACTGTCTCCTGACATTGCTCCCTCTCATCCTGTGTACTGTCTCCTGACATTGCTCCCTCTCATCCTGTGTACTGTCTCCTGACATTGCTCCCTCTCATCCTGTGTACTGTCTCCTGACATTGCTCCCTCTCATCCTGTGTACTGTCTCCTGACATTGCTCCCTCTCATCCTGTGTACTGTCTCCTGACATTGCTCCCTCTCATCCTGTGTACTGTCTCCTGACATTGCTCCCTCTCATCCTGTGTACTGTCTCCTGACATTGCTCCCTCTCATCCTGTGTACTGTCTCCTGACATTGCTCCCTCTCATCCTGTGTACTGTCTCCTGACATTGCTCCCTCTCATCCTGTGTACTGTCTCCTGACATTGCTCCCTCTCATCCTGTGTACTGTCTCCTGACATTGCTCCCTCTCATCCTGTGTACTGTCTCCTGACATTGCTCCCTCTCATCCTGTGTACTGTCTCCTGACATTGCTCCCTCTCATCCTGTGTACTGTCTCCTGACATTGCTCCCTCTCATCCTGTGTACTGTCTCCTGACATTGCTCCCTCTCATCCTGTGTACTGTCTCCTGACATTGCTCCCTCTCATCCTGTGTACTGTCTCCTGACATTGCTCCCTCTCATCCTGTGTACTGTCTCCTGACATTGCTCCCTCTCATCCTGTGTACTGTCTCCTGACATTGCTCCCTCTCATCCTGTGTACTGTCTCCTGACATTGCTCCCTCTCATCCTGTGTACTGTCTCCTGACATTGCTCCCTCTCATCCTGTGTACTGTCTCCTGACATTGCTCCCTCTCATCCTGTGTACTGTCTCCTGACATTGCTCCCTCTCATCCTGTGTACTGTCTCCTGACATTGCTCCCTCTCATCCTGTGTACTGTCTCCTGACATTGCTCCCTCTCATCCT
Organism: Nanorana parkeri; assembly: GCF_000935625.1. Lineage (NCBI taxonomy): Eukaryota > Metazoa > Chordata > Amphibia > Anura > Dicroglossidae > Nanorana > Nanorana parkeri. Next base: position 1,889,168 of record NW_017306293.1, on the reverse strand, counting down.
GTGTACTGTCTCCTGACATTGCTCCCTCTCATCCTGTGTACTGTCTCCTGACATTGCTCCCTCTCATCCTGTGTACTGTCTCCTGACATTGCTCCCTCTCATCCTGTGTACTGTCTCCTGACATTGCTCCCTCTCATCCTGTGTACTGTCTCCTGACATTGCTCCCTCTCATCCTGTGTACTGTCTCCTGACATTGCTCCCTCTCATCCTGTGTACTGTCTCCTGACATTGCTCCCTCTCATCCTGTGTACTGTCTCCTGACATTGCTCCCTCTCATCCTGTGTACTGTCTCCTGACATTGCTCCCTCTCATCCTGTGTACTGTCTCCTGACATTGCTCCCTCTCATCCTGTGTACTGTCTCCTGACATTGCTCCCTCTCATCCTGTGTACTGTCTCCTGACATTGCTCCCTCTCATCCTGTGTACTGTCTCCTGGCATTGCTCCCTCTCACCCCGTGTACTGTCTCCTGGCATTGCTCCCTCTCAACCTGTGTACTGTCTCCTGACATTGCTCCCTCTCACCCTGTGTGACTTCTCCAGGATTCCGGCTGATCTCATTGGGTGGAGTGTTTGATCCTCTCAGTGATGTGTGTGCACATCCTGTCACTTCACAAGTAACAATCTCATTCATTATGCAGGTCTCATTAACTATTTCACTCCCAGAGACTTCGTTTTTCTTGCACAATATAATACCTAATTTTTTGGGGGTAAAATATAAAAGATGAAGTTGTGCCAAGTAAAAAAAATAGCAAACCTGCCGAGCTTCAGAGTTGTGCTCCTGAGAAATGGTGAAAAACTACTAAACAATATAAAGTGATCTACGTAGGCACATTAGTCACTATAATTCGTTGTTATCACATTTCCCGACTTGATCTGGGTGTCTGAACTTCAGTGTCTGCTGGTCATGGAAGGGTTAAGCCCTTTGTTGTGGGATACACTGTTTTCTGATATGCTGATAATATCCTCCTAAGTCACATGAGCGTGATGTTGTCTCACCACCAACATGTGTCATTTGTTGTGGTATCGTTCTTTGTTCCTCCAATGTTTGGATCCCCTCCTCCCTCCGCTTGTCATTCAAGGTGATATCTCTTCTTCTTCCCTTTCATCTCCTTCCAGTAGTTGTCTTAAGCAGTTTGATGACCCAAAATATTCCCCTATGTTCTATGAGAAGACACAGCTTCACTGTCATTGTATCCTTCCCGAACTTGTCTGTCCCATCCTGGTATTTCCTGGTCACATGAACCCCCCTTCCCCCCAACCCGGTACAACATACATATTCATCTTCCACTTCCCACTGTGACAGTTGGCTGTGGCTTCAGGCTGATTTTCATGTTCTGTAGACCGAGTATGACAAAGAACAGGCTTCATGTCCATGATGTGGGTTCCACGTGTGACTCCTCTCAATGGTTCTATGGGTGTTTGAAGTTGGTAACATTTCTCTGGGTTACACAGAGGTCCATTGTGTATTGAAATCCCGGCTTTGTATAAGGAAAATCTGCTTCTCCAATCATAGAAAGCCATCAAACCGTTAGAAGTACATGTAGTAGATCTAGATCTGAAGATGGAGGAGCTTGTGCACAGAATTGAATCATTTCACAATCTTTGGTGGTTTTTGCACTTTAATACCATAACTGCCTATCTCTGAAACGTAAACCCTTTACATAGGAGCGATATTGATTCTTGTAAGGCCCAGTCATACTATGGCATTGCGGCACCACATGTCCTTTTTTGCATTTTAATGCTCCTGATATCCTCCAGCCTCTTTGCAGCTGCTTCATGAGTATTGCATACTAGAGCCCCTTTGGGGGTTTTAGAGAGGACTTCGGTGCTGAATTTAAACAAACATGAGAAGCCGCGGGCGCCACACTGTTTAGCTGCAGACTGAACAAAACACATCGAGTAGTGTATGGCCAGTTCTAGTATACACACAGAGACATGGACGGGTCCTGCTAGAATCTCTTTCAAGAAGCCAAAGCTATAAAGCTGATCAGATTCCAATAATCTAGCAGCTAGATTATTGGCATCTGATCAGCTTTTTAGCTTTGGCTTCTTGAAATCAATAGGTTCTCAAGACGGAAATGCTGAAAATAGCCAAGCAGCTTCCAGTCCTTGGATGCCCTCAGATATGCTTGTCAGTGGCATAGAAACATCTGATTTGTTAGGGTCTAAACACCAGTACGTCTGTTTGTTTAATGAAATGTCATCAAATCTATTAAAAAAGCTGTAACTAAGAACCAATTTCCACATATCCTTTGGGGTAGACCAGGGGTCAGCAACTCCAGCCCTCCAGCTGTTGTGGAACTACAAGTCCCACGAGGCATTACAAGTAGGGCTGCAACTAATGATTACTTTCATAATCGATTAGTCAGGCGATTTTTTATTTTTATTACTTGGATAAAAAAATACCTGACATGTGTAGTGCCATCGTAATTTTTCAATGTAGGTGCGCCCGACTTGTGTTTCCGTTAGTATACGTGCGTTTGCAGGGTTGGGGGACTTTATATTTTATGGGGAGGAATTGTTTTTTAATTTAAAAAAAAAATGTTTTTTACCTCATTGCTATCACATGGGGGGGGGGGGGGCCCCATTTGCTATCACAGGGGGGGGGCTCACAAGCCCCCTATGGGATGGCATATTGGAGGTGACAGGTTTATGGTGACATTGGAGGTTTTGGGGGACCAGACCTTCTTAAGCTGTGGGTCACGACCCCATATGGGGGGTCGGAATCCGATTCCCTGGCCATGGCCGCCATCAGAAGGGTACAGCCAGTGATTGTGTGAGGACCCAGGCGGCCGGGGAGGCCCGGGCTCCATGCAAACATTTTTTGTGTGTGGATTAATACCTGTAGCGTATGTCCCGGCCCCCCTTGTGCACTTGGTACCTACCTTCCATAGTACGTGCAGGAAGGTTTCTTTTTTTTTTCTTCAGGGGCGGAGCTTTCTTTTACGAGGCAGGAGCGGAGCACACAGAGCTGCTGGAGGGGAAAGTAAGACAGCTCGGGGGACACAGATAATACCGGAAAGTGTTACATTTCTTGGGACTGCTGGATGAATCCTCAGGGCTCATTAACACCAATTGCGGTGCGTTCCAGAGCGGCAGCAATCACTCACTAAACTAAACATTGAAGTCAATGACACCGCAGCCACGCCCCCTGCCTGCAGTGCAATCGGACGCATGGCAAAACATTGCCTGCATTCCGGTCCACTGCGACCGCAAAAATTAGAGCATGCAGCATTTTTTACGCTCGCAGTGGACCGGAACGCAAGCAATGTTTTGCCACGCGTCCGATCACAATGCGGGCACGGCCACACCCCCTCCCGCCCCAGAATGAAGGGGGAAGTTTAGTGAGCGATTGCTGTGCGTTCCAGCGGCTGCCACTCTGGAAAGCACCGCATTTGTGTTAATTACTCCTTAAGGGCTAGTTCACACCATCCTCTTTGGCACAGAAGGAGTCACAAAGTCCATTCTTCATCACGCCGGTTTTCTGTAAACCATAAACAGGTTATGACTTCTGAATATTTATAATTTAACACAAGTGAGTAAGACGTGAGTAAGCTGTGATGACTGTTGCCCAGGGTCATAATATGAATGAATATATACTAGATGGGTGGAGTTTTAGCTGTAAGGATGTTGTGTAGGGACTGAGAAATAAATAAGCAGAGAATGACCAAAACCTGTAAAAATACAGACGTTGCAATTTCTGACTTGTACTTTAAGAGGCATGTTCCAGGGCTGTCCCTTTAATCCTGGATTCACAGACTTGAAACAAGAATGTAGAATGGGAGTTCAGATTATTTAGACTTCGCTGGTTGCATACTTGGTACAGTGAATGACTAGACTTCGCTGGTTGCATACTTGGTCCAGTGAATGACTAGACTTCGTGGGTTGCATACTTGGTCCAGTGAATGACTAGACTTCGTGGGTTGCATACTTGGCCCAGTGAGTGACTAAACTTCGTGGGTTGCATACTTGGTCCAGTGAATGACTAGACTTCGTGGGTTGCATACTTGGTCCAGTGAGTGACTAGACTTCATGAGTTGCATACTTGGTCCAGTGAGTGACTAGGCTTCGTGGGTTGCATACTTGGCCCAGTGAGTGACTAAGTCTCTGGGGAAAAATATTATGAAACCGTGTAGTGGGGCTACCCCCTCAATGCAAGGGTTAACTGGTGTCTAAGTGCTAAAAAAAAAGGTAATCCTCACCCGATCATTCCAGCCGACTTGTTCTTAGACCGGTCCCTTGAGCCTCTCACCCCCTCCTCTGCAGCGTTCTAAGTATCCTTGTCATTAGGGATTTACCAATACCGGTTTTTCAGTATCGAGTACCGAATACCGATTCCGGAAGTCCCATTAAGGAAGCCGGGCGGCGTGTAGTGACCAACAATCGGCTCCATCAACAAAACATGACTGGAAAATGACAACTTTTGCAGAAAGAAGGGCTAGTTCAAAAGCCAGCAGAGCTCATCTGAATTTTAGGCAGTGTGAACCCAGATCCTGCACATCCAATATACTGTATACACTATTGTATCTTCTATCAATCTGCTGACTGGGAGAAACTGGCAGTTACTATTTGGACGATCAATTAACAGCCAAGGGAAATTAAATCGTAACGTGAACGGTCAATATAATCAATATATATGAAAAACAAGATCGGAAATAACAGTTTAAGCCGAGATCGACCCGTTCCTACCCTATGTGATAATTGTTTAAATAAACAGAATCACATGAAAAGATCATTTGAGGTTCCATATGTAACAATCGTATCGTTGTGCATACTTTCATGCAAACGGATTTTCCACCCAGACGGATCATAAAAGTTTTGATAAAGTGGATCAGGTTTCATTAATGGCACAGAATATGTCTTTCCCACAATTAATAGCCTCTATCATGTTGTCCTATTCGGTAAAGAATTGTTTGATCAGTTTGTTACATGTATGGCCAGTTGGCCACCATAACAGTAAGTCAGCAGATTCCATATTACCGTACTGACACTTTCCATTTCATCAATAAGATTTAGACAACATGGTCATGTCACCTAACCCTAAAATCCTGGGAGTCACCCTGTTTGTGCCCCCTGTCACCACGCATGATCTCCAAATCTCCCCGGATGTGTCTCATTCACCAAACATCTGAGTTATCCCTCTTCCCTGCACAGCTGTCAGATGTCCCCTAAAATAATCAGATATATAAAATGGCGGAAATGTGGACTTTGGTGCCTTGGCTACTGTTTCTAAAAGGCAGATAACATTTAGATACGGACATTGCAGAGTGCTACTTCTTTTGCTTTACACACTGAATGTAATTTCTTAGTTTCATTTACTTGGCCACATTACTGCTTCACTTCTCTTACTCTGTATGCTGAGTGTAATTCTCAGTATCTGTTCTTGTTCTGTATTTATAGACGTTGCACAGTACCACTTCTCTTACTCTGTATGCTGAGTGTAATTCTCAGTATCTGTTCTTGTTCTGTATTTATAGACGTTGCACAGTACCACTTCTCTTATTCTGTATGCTGAGTGTAATTCTCAGTATCTGTTCTTATTCCCTATATATAGACGCTGCACAGTATTACTTCTCTTATTCTGTATGTTGAGTGAAATCTTCAGTATCTGTGCTTATTCCCTATATATAGACGCTGCACAGTACCACTTCTCTTATTCTGTATGCTGAGTGTAATCCTCAGTATCTGTTCTTATTTCCTATATATAGACGCTGCACAGTATTACTTCTCTTATTCTGTATGCTGAGTGTAATCCTCAGTATCTGTTCTTATTCTCTATATGTCTGTGAAGGTTCTCATTCATCCAGGTCATGGTATGTCTGTCAAAAATAAGTCAAAGCAACTGGACTTGCTGTATTGTTCTTGAAGACATTTCATTGGTCATCCAACCAGCTTTCTCAATTCAGAATGACTTGTGCAAAAATGATCTGGGATTATATATATAATATAAAAAGACGTTGCACAGTACTACTTCTCTTACTCTGTATGCTGAGTGTAGTTCTCAGTATCTGTTATTATACCTGCTTATGGTTATCACTTGGTCTTGTTCTTGCACTGAGAGTGATTATTGGCATCTGTTCCTTTTTACTAATAGCATTGCACAACTTCCTTCACGTGTCTTCTCAATGTCACCTTGCTTACTTTGTTAGTGCCCGTTTTAGGCCACACCCTTAAGCAGTTTAACCACACCCACATTTTGTAGGCAAGGTGTGCCACTTCCCTATCACCTTATAAAGTCTTTTCCCAGGTTGATATCACTGATAACATTGCACAGATTAGATAACACTGTGCTCACATTGAGGATTTTATTTAATACATGGACAAAACACACAGCTGAAGCACACATAACTACTGATTTACCTGTCATGGTGAGCACTTGTATCGGGGTGATCATACTAGGGATCATTCCATATGACCAATCTGACCAATCATTCCATATGACCAATTGATGATGAATCAACATTCATTTCAACCATAGTGAGGAGGAAAATCGAAGCAACAGGATGGAAACTTTCACGTTACTTATCTCAACGAACGAGATTGTAACAATGAGACTGTCACATGTCGGCTCAGTAGATCGGGAAGTGAGCGAACACATACCGGCGTTCGCTCACCTCTCGATCCTGTCACGGCTCTCTGCCGTGACAGGGGAGGGGCTGGATTCCCCCCCTCCCCGCTCCGATCCGCCAGCGCCGACTGGCAGAACGGACGGGGGAGGGGGCGGGTAAAGCTGGCTCTGCCTCTAGATAGGCAGAGCCAGCTGTCACTCACCCAGCTGGGCGGATCCAGATATAATTGTCGAGATCCGCTTCAGCTGCGGCGTCTCAGTATACCGCAAGCTGTAGCTCGCAGTATACTGAGCTTAGGGTGACGGGAAGACGCTAGTTTGTGTCCTCCCATTACCCTAAGGAGAACTATGGGGAAAAGCCTTAACCCCATAGTTCTCCTTTAAAGAGATAAGTGCACTATAAGTGTATGTATCCTTCATAGCGTACTTATGTTGATAAATGCTGCAGTACTGGAGCTAGTTCTGGTCACTGTTTATTCTGGTGATCCGTCTTTGTGGATTCCACTTGCTTGATCACTAGAGGAGAGCAGCTGCAAGCAGAAGAGCGGGGAGACTGAGATGCATTGATTAGCTTTATATGAAGAGTTATCAGCTGCCTCAATTATTGCTGGGAGACAAAAGCAGCAATTAGCATAGATGCTGGGCAATTATGGCAGTGCCACTGAAAGCTAATACAACCGCGCCTAACCTACAAGAGCAGGAAGCATTGGTACTTGTCAGGATTTATATATGAACACAAACCTTAGTTGACCATCATTCACTGAACCACTATCAAAATACATTGTGCCACAGAGCTCAGGAGGCAACCTTGGCTCCCTTGCATGGTACAAATAGTAATTGGCAGGATTGGATTTTTTGGGCCAATAGGTTGTTGTTCCCCAAAAACAAAAAGGGGGTGAGATGATATTTTTTACAAATTAATTAATTTGCTATGATTGAACTTGGTTTACTGCACTTCAGCTAAATTATATTTTAGATCATTTACTCTTACTCTTCTGACTGATGTTCTCAGTCTATTGTTTTAGGATATTTACACTTCTGGTCAAATATTGGGCCATTTTCTGTTACGATCGAATGTGAGGGAATGTTACAACTTAAAGGGTTATTAAACCCTTGGTGGTTTTTACATATATCTACTGCTAGCAAGCAGTAAATATATGCAAAACAATTGTTAAAAAAAAACCCATTTTCTAAGGGTTAATACCTGTGTCTTCTGTGCGCTCCCGTCAGAACATCTGAAAATGTTTCGGGCGGCCGCAAAGGATCTTGGGGTTTTTTAATTGTTTTTTTCCCCTTACTTTTATTATCACTTTTTTAAAAAAAAATACTTTTTTTTAATTTTTATTTATCTTATTTACTTTTTTTATTATAATATTTTATCTTATTATTGTTTATTTTTTTATAATTATTTTTTCATTTTTTGCTTAGTATTTTTTACTTTTTTAATCACCTTTTTATTT
>NW_017306293.1:1873386-1880000 GCF_000935625.1 Nanorana parkeri | reverse complement strand
ACAGATCCTGCACAGCCCCCTGAGACTGCAGGGTCTCAGGGGGCTGTGCAGGATCTGTAAAAATCATCAACCGGGTCTCAGGGGGGATTTGCAGGATCTTTGTCGGGTATCTGCGGTGCGCTCTGCAGGGTCTCAGGTAGGCATAGCAGCCTGAGACCCCACAGAGCCCACCACAGACCCTGCAGAGCTCACCTGAGACCACAGCCGAGTGGGGTAAATTTAGTGTGTGGGGGGGCGCCCTACTTTTGTCTTGCCTAGGGCAGCCCCAAACCAGAATACACCACTGGCGGGGACATCAGCACAGACACTGCACTGCCACAATCCTCTCTGCAGCTCACCAAGAGTAAGGATGGTACCCCCCGCGGCGCACCCCGCCACAAAGCTGACAGCGCGCAGCGCCAATCACAGGCACTGAGCCATTTCCCGATCTCTGCAGCTGCGGACCGGGAAAATGTCTCAGTACCTGTGATTGGCGCTGCGCAATAACATGCAGGATTAGTCTGATCGTAGTTCATTTTAATACTGTATTGCTCTGTAGTATGTGTGTAGGGAAATGCCGCGGGTGGCCCACGTGCAGTAGAGCCTTCTTAGCCGAACCTTTTACTTCTAAGTAAGTCAGGTCGTTGGAGATCTTGAGGAGTTGGAGTTTTCGACAGAACACCGGCTGCCTTTCTGAAAGCCCGCTAAATAGTCAGGCTCCTCGGTGGCCACCTGCAACTTCCTCCCCCCCCTTCAGCTGCCATAGCTGCCATAGGCTAGGAATAAGACTGCAGGGCTACCATTGGCGAAAAGAAAGAGCGGGTCCTGAAGTGAGGGGATAAGGAGGCAGCTGGGCATCATGCTGGACTGGAGGCTTCACCTGAGACTAGAACCCCCCACACCACTGGCCTCTGCACTGTAAGTCACACAGCTGACCTCTGCACTCTGCATCACACCCTTACCACTGCACTGTAGATCACACTGCTGACCTCTGCGGCACATCACTGACCTCAGCACTGTGTGTCACAGCGCTGCCCTCTGCGTCACACTGCTGCCCTCTGCGTCACACTGCTGTGCTCTGCATCACACCGCTGATCTCTGCACTCTGCGTTGCACCTCTGACTTCTGTACTCTGCATTACACCACTGACTTCTGCGTTGATTTGGCTGTGTTAGGTCCCGCGCAGCAGCCTTCCGAGGAACCACGCGGTGCCTTCTTACAGGGCTTCCACCGGCTGCCTATCTTTCCCTCCTGAGACCCTTTGCTTGAGACTTCAGGCTGGTACCCTGAAGCAGAGCGGCAGCACAAAGTATGTACCAAATTCATATACTATTATTCTGCATTGCTGTATACTGTAATGTATTGCTGGGATTTTTAGTCCTCTATAGCTGATGGTATTCTGCATTAGAGTGTAAGCTCCTCTGTACAGAGACTGATGTGACTTCTCTGTACAGCACTGCGGTATATGTCAGAGCTTTATAAATGTAAGACGTTTCACTGGCCATCCAACCAGCTTTCTCAATGCAGAAATTTCTGCATTGAGAAAGCTGGTTGGATGACCAGTGAAACGTCTTCGAGTAAAATACAGCAAGTCCAGTTGCCTTGACTTATTTTTTACAGATATTCTCTATAGCAAGCTTCCTATATTGCTGCAAGGTTTGTGTATTGGTTGTAGCAAGGCTTGTGTGTCAGCTGTAGCCCTCCGGTACTTACTAGTGGGGTGGGGCCTGTTGGTGGTCACGTGATCGGGCTGCTCAGTCTAAAATGCCCGGGCCTATTTTTAGTCCCAGTCCGGCCCTGGTCGGGCGTCTCTAGAGATGCCCGATTGCTTGAATGTAAAGCTCCCGGCTGGCCGTGTAATTACAACGGGTGGCCGGGAAGCTACTCATCGGCCTCCGCCGCCCTCTCGTTACAGACGAGAGGACGAGTGGATTTTTCAAGCCCTGATTATGGGTGTGAGTGGGGGGCCTCACATTTTGAGTTTCGCCTAAGGCCTCACAAAGTCTAGAGCCGCCTCTGCTTATAATGCAACCCCAGCAGCCAAAAAAACTCCAATCTAATTGGCTAAAGAACAGTCACATGTGCGAGTTAGTTTAGTTTTGAATGAAATTTGGACAGATACCAAATTTTCTTTTTTTAAAGATTATAGTATTTATTAATTTTCTACATAAAAAAGAAACAAAACAACACCAGTAATAACGGAAAAACATTCACATTATGCAGAGGATCTTACGATCACCTGTACTTTCTAACTTTACATATTTCATTTCATCACCTCCTTAAAAGGAAACCTCCCCTCTTTTTTTCTTTTAAAAACACATTATTCTATAGTAAGAGATACTATCAAGCCAGACATAATCCCAAATGAACAAACGAATACACCCATCAAATAAAACAAACAAGACAAAACAAAACATAGCATGACAAAACAAAAAACATTTTGAAAATATATATATAAAAAAGATTTTTCCTGGACGAGCTGGCGCTTAATTTAGTATATTCCATGTATACCCCAAACTTTAATTAGGCTCTTTTCCTGCTATTTCTTTTATTTGAGCAATCTTACAATTTTGGATCCAACTATCCCATGTGTCCAAATTTTCGTTAAAGGAACATTCAGATTAGTTCGCATTCAAACACTTTCAAATTCAGAAATTCGGATGCATCTGAATGTCCGAATGTAACAAAATTCGTATGTACTTTGGTAGGAATGGGTTAAAATTCCTGTCAGTTTATTTTTTTGTTGTCTGTGTCTGGTTGGGGAGATTTCCCTTCACTTCCTGTCATGGAGATGCAACAGGAAGTAAGAGAAAATCTCTACAAAGTGAGGACAATTTCCTTCTTAGACAGTTGTCCCTGTTAGATTTCCCCTCTACTCCTGTTTGGGAACTGTAAACGTTTGGAGTTCTCATCATTTTCTATTTCAGTGACAATACCCAACAGGACAGATGGGGAAGTTGAACCTCCCCAGTGGGGTCACAGACAGCAATACAAATTTGAGAGGGGTTCTAATCCACAGTAACCAAAACTTGAAAAACAAAGTTTTGGCTGTACATACATTGTACGTTTCTTTTGCATGACCTGTAAATTTCCCATTCTTAGTGGAAAATCCAGGTCTCGGTATCATTCACCATACAGATGCCGCCTGCCGGGGGAGTTATTGAAGATGAAGGACCATTGATTTCATAGATCATTCTTTACTATGGAGGATCTGCCGCATTCACTCCTGTGCAGCCCACACTGCACACATTTGTTGCACGTTAGCCCTAGGGTTGCCACCTTTTCTTCAAGCTAAACCCGAACACTCTAGCGCCTCTTGGCAATTGTTTGTAGAATATACACTATGCATATATTATGTGATAAAATATGCCCCCACAAAAGATGCCAGTGTACCACAGGTCCCCAGATATGCACTATTGCACATAAAATATGCCCCCACAAAAGATGCCATAGGCTACCTGTGTCATTTTTTATGGGGGCATCTTTTAATCTTTTATGTGCAATACTAACCCTTCCCCCCTTCAGTTGATTATATATACACACACACACTCATATATATCTGTTAGACAGAGACTGGGGCGGCGCCGGCGGATTGGTCCCAGACCCAAACAGTGGGTGATTATCTCCCTCTTTCCCTCTGATGTCACTTCCTCCCAGCGCTCAGCACTGCTGCGGGGGAGAGGAAGAGAGAGGGACAAGGCACAAGTTATTGAGAGCCGAATCAGCAAGAGCCGACAAGTGACAGCGGTTGCGGTATGTGGCTTACTTAGGGAGCCGCAGTCCAGTTTGAATAATGTGTCCGGGTGTCAGGCGGGCTGAAACCCAGGCACAGAATTCCAAAGCTGGATTGTCCGGGTGAATCCCAGACAGGTGGCAACCCTAATTAGCCCCCGGTCACACCTGAGCAGTTTTGAAGCACATTTCCAGAAGCACTTCAGTATTCAACAATCAGATGCATTGTTCTGCACTGTGTTTGTGTGGGGTCAGCCATCTTGGTAGAGGAATAGGGTTTTGTTTTTTTCATAACAGAATATTCAAGAAGCATCAGGAGAGGTGTAGGAAGCACAAATCCACGGAATGAATGAAGCAGACTACACTGCCATCCTGTTATAAAAGTGATATAAAAGTCCAAAAATTTTTAAGCTATTTCAAATATTAATTAAATCCCTTACAATGCTCCTTGATGTTTAAACGTTTTAGTTTCCTGCAGAATCAGATGGTCCTGTGAGCACTGACCCTGATATCCTGTTTTAGGGTGGCTTCTTTCCCTTGCAGCCATCAGTGTGTGTTAGTAAGCTGTGTGTCTCCACAAACACACAGGCACAGCCAGGCAATCCACTACCCTGCTCCTCCATGCTAGTAAATAGACACTGCTGGAGACTGTTATGTCCCTTGTGAGCTTGTACTTGGCAGGAAGGTAAAGGAAGCTGAGTGCAGAGAGTTGGAGGTAACTGTTTGGAAGCACGGTGACTAAGCTCATAAATGTGAAGTGATACTTTGCTGGGTCATATATATGTGATTTGTTTGATCTGGATTCATTTTTGAAAAAAAGTTTGAAAGTGTAATACTACTTTAACTTTAGCAGGTACAGCGGCCAGATCTGTATGGGCCCACTTTAGATTCCTGCGCAAGAATCCGCAGGTTCTCGACGCAAGAATCCCCCGATGTACATAAAATCAGCGTATGTATGAGGCCTCACACTGACTGTGTGAATGAACCCAACGGTTACAGAAAGAAGAGATCAGAGCCCTCCAGTGCAGTGAGTATTCTGCTTATTTAACACACATGCTATATCCAGATAAGAAATCCTGGTAAGCTTATAATCACCTGTCAGCCGACATTCCCTGGCACATATTCGTACATAGTCTGGAAAGAACAGTATGCTGCTCTCCATGTACACGTCTTCTTTCACATGTATCCCTTTCATGTGTATTATTACCTCTCACTGAAGGGCTGTGACTATTTGACATAAAATGTTTTTAAGGTTCTGATGTTTTACATTTTTAATTGTAATTCTTTTAACACAATTCTGCCATAAGCAATGAATGGGAGTCAGGAGCACAGAAAGTCTGCACTATACAGAACAACTTTCTTTACAGCTGGGAGATGTTTTTTTGCTATAAAGCCATATCAGTTTCTTGGGTGTAATTTACCTGAATTTTGTCAGATTGTAGTGAAACAAATGAAACAACACATTACATTTTAGGGCCCCTTCACCCCAATTGATGTGACCACGGATTGCTCAGCTCACAGCTTCTCCCTGCACACCAGTGCCGGCGCTAGTGCAAGGCAGCACAAGCAGCCGCCTGAGGGCGCTGTTGGTGGGCGGAGAAAAGGTAGCACCGTCCCCGCAGATAACTGTGCCCCTCCCGTTCTCCCTGCTGCAGACTCACAGACTGTCAGCAGTTTCACCCTACACGCTGTAATGGGCTGCAGCGGTCTGTGTCAGAGAGGACAGATAGCCAATTACAGACTCTAAGGAGAAACCTCTGACAGTCTGTGAGTTTCCTTCCCCCGTACCACCTACTCCCCCACCCCCGCGCTGATCTCCTGCTGTCATCCACGATCCATCTCCAATCCAGCAGCTGGCAGCAACAGCCAGCCTGCTATTGGTTCTTTTAAATTGCAGTAGCCAATAACAGGCTGGCTATTGCACCTGCCCACTGCCTGCTGTCAATAAACAGAGAAGGACCTGATGGAGAACTTTCTCCTTCAGGTCCCTCCTCTGCTGATTTCAGCAGGCAGTGGGCGGGTGCAATAGCAAGCCTGTTATTAGTTATTGCAATTTGAAATATCCAATAGCAGGTTGGCTATTGCTCCCAGCAATAAAAGTTAAAAAAAAGTTAAAAATTAAAGTCTCCAGCCCCCGTAAATGCACACATTTAAAAAAAAAGAAAAAAACGATAGCAGACAGTATGGATGACAAGGCTGTGTTGGTGGAGCCACGCACAGCTGCGCAACTTTAAAAAAAAGCAGCCTGTCGAGAGAAGAACCCTGCAATTCAGGTAAGGGGAGGGGTTGCAATTTGACCATGTTACACCCTAGAAATGTGGTCCAGGCTAGTGCTAGCCTAGGGATGTATAGGCAGCTAACTAAGGGTGCCGGAAGGGGGACACAAAATTCCACCGTCGCCTGTGTAGGCAAAAAAATGTGTACCAGGCCTGGTCACCACCCCCTGCAAGGATTCCCCCTCCCCTATCTATTCCTCCAGCACTCATTGGAGGGACAGACAGGGAGATGGTGGACATAGCTGGTTCTGGCTCTAGAGAGCTAGAGCCGGCTGTCAATCAGGCAGCTGGATGGACACCGGAAATATTATAGGGATCCCTCCCAGCTACAGCTCGGCTCTGCCCTGTCAGCAAATAATGGGTTATAGCCCACTATATGCTGACTTTGGGTCACAGGAGAACATTAGTAAATGTCCTCCTTTAACCAAAGAGAAGTAAACCCCCCAAAAATGCCTGGCTATACTGTTTTAAATTATTCTAAACACATTCACTTAAATAACATATCGGCCCCTTTCACACGATCGTTTTATTTTAAAAGATAATATTTCTTATTATCTTTTTTTTTAATTATTATTTACTTTTTATCAATTTTTTTTTTTATATTTGTATTTTATTATTTTATAATGA
>NW_017306293.1:1864192-1872884 GCF_000935625.1 Nanorana parkeri | reverse complement strand
TTGTATTTTATTATTTTATAATGAGGAAATTATATGAGGAAACAAAGCCCTGCCTCTACCAAGATGGCTGCCTACACACAGTGACATGGTGCAAAGAATGGTAAGTCAGAGATCACACAATACTGCTAAGTAGTCCTTTGTGCTCTGCCTGTCTTTTTTAATCTTCTCTTGAAGTACAGCTACTCCTACTGCCATCTAGCTGCTTATCCTAATACCAGCTACATTTCTGTGTACATTGCTCAGGGAACTAAAGTACATTTTTTAGGAAGGAGACACTGATTGCATGTATTGGGGATATACGATAATAACCCTGTGTCCTTGTAAAGACCCTGTAAACATCACTACTCACAGTTCCTGACAAAAGCCAATTGGCGAAACGCATAGGTAAGAGTCAGACATGTACACAGGCTTTGGAGCTGCTGAATGAGTATTGCAGAGGTGAATCATTTTATGTGTTTTGCAGGTAATAAATCTTATTGCTCTGTACAATCTGGAGTGCTCTCTTATTTTTCCTCAGTCCCTGAACGGAATGAGTGTATTGTACATATCCTCCGGAACCGAGCTATTGCCGTGAAATGCCGTGGCAATACCTTGGTGGGGTGGTTTAACAAGCGCTGTTTGACCTCCTTTTGCTGGCGGGATCATGGAATCTGGTAAGTGGCTTTGTCTGATCCTACAGAGCGGAGGATTCACAAGGGTTGAGAAGTCACAAGGGTGGAGGCACAAACTCTTTGGTGGAGGAAAAGAGAACTTACCGTGAATGGAGGCATCTGGATTGTGGAACCTCTTTATATTTATAAATGAGTGTGTTTTGTTATGTTTTGTAAATATACACTATATTTATGTCTATTATATTGCAGATTTTCTAAGCACTGCTATTGTCTATTACCTATAAAGTACATTTCAGTCTGAGTAAGTTCATATAAAGTCATTATTTTAGACTACATTATTGTTATGCCTGGTTTTGCCAGCAGGAGGCACTGCAGATAAAATCTGAGACAGTAGTTGCAGCAAGGAGTTGTGAATTAGGGGAGCGCTGTCAAAAGCAGATAGGAGTTTCCACAGGAACTGGGAAGACCTTTCAATAGCCATGCAGGAAATGCACCCATCCACTCCACCCCGCTGCTCCATTTCCAAGAACGTTTTCCAAAACACTTTTTATCGAGGAACAAGAACAATAACATACATTGGTCAGAATGCATCACAGCACAAGAAATGAGACACACTTTAAAGACAGAAAGAAATAGACAATACGGGAATGAAAAAGGGACCCACGCAGCAGCAGCCAGCCAACACCACGGGATCCAAGACACATATAATAAGGATCAAAACATTCCTAGCATAGATAACAAATATTACAACTGAACTGGAGAGCCATTAGACGGCATCCTAATGGTATACTGTGAAGTTAAGGTTCAGTTTACTCTATCTGCGCTCCAGTGGTGTGCGCTTAAAAAAAGTACGGCATGCAGTGAGAGGCAGTACAACTGCATTGCAACGCGATGTGCCTGTAGAACTGAATTAAATGTCACTTGTGGCATTTCAATAAAGTTCTACAAAAAAAGAAACAGCGTGATGTGGCTTGATCAAGTGCATTGGCATTGTTCGGGACATGCACACAGGCAGCCGTGTGGTTGAGCATGGCTTCTGGTGTGAACGTACGCGTACCCTAAGGCAAAGTGTTCAATCATTTTTTTTTTTCAGGGCCCGTTTACACTATATGCGTTTGGGCTGTTTTTTCCAGCGCAGCCCGGATGCAAGACCCGGCAATTTTCTTTGTAATGGGTGGGCACAATTTACACCACCATGTTGACGTGGTGTGCATTAAAAAAAAAAAAAGGCTTGCACCTCAGTGAGGCGTGATACAACTGCATGACACCCCGGTGAGCCCATAGAATTTAATGAAATATATCACTTGTGACATTTCATTAACGTTCTAAGAAAGAACAAAAGATAGTGCGATATGGCTTGACTAAACACATCGGCACTGTCTGGGCACACGCACACCAGCAGCCGTACGGTTGACATGAAGTGTGAATATAAGAATAAGATAGGACTTTATAGGACCATTTGCATTAGCAAAGTCAATAAGGGTGTTAAGGAATAGCTGCATATGTGTACAAATATACACTGAGTGGCCAGATTATTATGACCACCCCATCAGTACTTTCTTGGGCCACGAGATTACTTAGTTGGGCCGCCTCGTGACACCACGAGATGTTGAAAGGTGATGCAAGGAATCTGACACTGCACTGTTGCCCTTCTGTTGTCTTGTACCAGTCTTGCCACTCTCCGTTCTGCCCTAACATTGACTAGTTGCCGACGGCCACAATTCACACGTTCAGACCCAGATTTTCGGCGGACAGTCCAGTCTTTAAACACTTTAACAACAGCTGCTCTTGAACATTTAACGAATTCTGCTGTTTTGCTGATACTCGCTCCATGGCTTGAGCGCCAACAATCATCCCACGTTCAAAGGCTGTTAAATCGCGTTGTTTACCCATATCTTCTACTGTTGTGGAAAACAACCTACTTCCCTATTTATAATGGTCTGGCCCTCTAGCAACTTCAGCACGAAATTATAGCTAATTACATCTAATTTGCCTACAAACTTCAGGTGGTCATAATAATCTGGCCACTCAGTGTATACATACATTTTTCAATGTGCAAATCTGCAATGAAGTTAAGGTTCAGTTTACTCTATCTGCGCTCCAGTGGTGTGCGCTTAAAAAAAGTACGGCATGCAGTGAGAGGCAGTACAACTGCATTGCAACGCGATGTGCCTGTAGAACTGAATTAAATGTCACTTGTGGCATTTCAATAAAGTTCTACAAAAAAAGAAACAGCGTGATGTGGCTTGATCAAGTGCATTGGCATTGTTCGGGACATGCACACAGGCAGCCGTGTGGTTGAGCATGGCTTCTGGTGTGAACGTACGCGTACCCTAAGGCAAAGTGTTCAATCATTTTTTTTTTTCAGGGCCCGTTTACACTATATGCGTTTGGGCTGTTTTTTCCAGCGCAGCCCGGATGCAAGACCCGGCAATTTTCTTTGTAATGGGTGGGCACAATTTACACCACCATGTTGACGTGGTGTGCATTAAAAAAAAAAAAAGGCTTGCACCTCAGTGAGGCGTGATACAACTGCATGACACCCCGGTGAGCCCATAGAATTTAATGAAATATATCACTTGTGACATTTCATTAACGTTCTAAGAAAGAACAAAAGATAGTGCGATATGGCTTGACTAAACACATCGGCACTGTCTGGGCACACGCACACCAGCAGCCGTACGGTTGACATGAAGTGTGAATATAAGAATAAGATAGGACTTTATAGGACCATTTGCATTAGCAAAGTCAATAAGGGTGTTAAGGAATAGCTGCATATGTGTACAAATATACACTGAGTGGCCAGATTATTATGACCACCCCATCAGTACTTTCTTGGGCCACGAGATTACTTAGTTGGGCCGCCTCGTGACACCACGAGATGTTGAAAGGTGATGCAAGGAATCTGACACTGCACTGTTGCCCTTCTGTTGTCTTGTACCAGTCTTGCCACTCTCCGTTCTGCCCTAACATTGACTAGTTGCCGACGGCCACAATTCACACGTTCAGACCCAGATTTTCGGCGGACAGTCCAGTCTTTAAACACTTTAACAACAGCTGCTCTTGAACATTTAACGAATTCTGCTGTTTTGCTGATACTCGCTCCATGGCTTGAGCGCCAACAATCATCCCACGTTCAAAGGCTGTTAAATCGCGTTGTTTACCCATATCTTCTACTGTTGTGGAAAACAACCTACTTCCCTATTTATAATGGTCTGGCCCTCTAGCAACTTCAGCACGAAATTATAGCTAATTACATCTAATTTGCCTACAAACTTCAGGTGGTCATAATAATCTGGCCACTCAGTGTATACATACATTTTTCAATGTGCAAATCTGCAAATTGGAATTTTTATGTACAACATTTAAAAAGACCTTTTTGTCTTCTCAATTTACAGTGTGTCTTTTCAATAGACTGGGCTATGGCGGATTGAAGAAGGGTTGGCATAATGTAAAACAGAGCAGCCTTTGATCCTCTCCATTCACGTGACAACACATGCAGACTCATGTGAAGCTCGCACTGTGGTGCTGTCACTTCCTCACTCCCCGGGCTGACTTTTTGACACTTCCTGCCATGTACTTATGACTGTGTGAAGGGTGTTTCATGCAATGGTTTGTCAGCTCTGCCCTTCTGTGTGATGCCACTTCAACAAAGCAGAAATAGATGTTTCTAATGAGTTAAACAGGCTCCAGGTTTTCCATCTGAATCCAGGTTACGGTTTCCTCTTAACCATTACAACAAAAGGGAAAAACTCAAATCCCACTACGATAGTTAAGACATGAAAACATTACTGAGTACAAGAAACAATTTAGGAAGTGGACATTTGGATGGTAACACAAAAGAGATTGTGAAAATTATACCCATTAGAATAATGCAAAGTCAACTTCAGGAAGAATCATGTCCTGCCACAGATACAAAAAAAAGTTCAGAAAAACAAAAGTGACAAAACAGCAGATCATGACCCGAGGCTGGAAAGAGGGCGACCAGTCACATAGCACATGTTGGTTATGAAGACATGGTAAGCGATCTGTCGCAAGGGCAGAATAGAATTAGATATCAATTCTTCTTACAATAAGCCAATTTCAATAGTATCTGCAAGGATCCAAATTGTAAGCACTCTGACTGAAGCTAAACATGTACCCTCCCTCTGATCCCCTCCAATAAATATGTACATTTATTGGCACCCAAAAACAAAAATTTCATATAGTGCAGCCTTCCGGTCCTTAGATGTTAGCTGCATTAGTTTTCTTTTTTCAGACTTCTTCCCTTATTTTGACCTGGTGATCCTGCGAATAACAAACTTCCTGCCCTTTCATGTCTACATTAATTTCTGCACTGTATCTATAGAACAATTAAGAGTCTCAAAGTACCGGCCCATGAACTTGTACCATGTGGCCTGCACCCAGCTGACCAGTCAGGCATGTGGTCATGGACTTGCAGGAGCAGCAGGAACCAGACTGTATAGCCTTTGCTCATCTCCATTGCATCGTGGATTGATGCGACTGGTAGTTTATACAAGAAAGGTAAGGATGCTTGTGCTTTGTCAGCTCACAAGAAGTGGCAGGGATACTCAATTTCTGGCAAGATCAAAAGGTATGTTCTGTACTTTCTGAAAATGTTCTCTCTGAAAATTTAAATGCAGCCACATCTAGAGACTAGCAAGCTGCAATATATCAATTGTCTGTTTTTAGGTTCACTTTAAGCTCCAACCCCCAACCCATAAAGGTGTTGCTATGTAGAAAATAGTAAAATAGATTCTAATAAATTTTTATCCGAAATATTTATATTTAGATAACTGTTACAGCACAAAATGACACTCTTGTATATTAAAACGTATCTAAACCCAAAAGTAACAATGTCATATATTGCAGCTTATCATTTCTTAGGTATGACGGCTGCATTCGTTTATTTACACCTTTATTTCTGTTATCTTTACCAGGTGATCTGGTTCATACGTTTATTTTTTAATTTTTGTAGCTCCGTACGACGTACGTCCTTGGCAGCGAAAGGGTTAAGAGGCCAAGCTGTCCAGCAAACATGGTAGTTAGGCAAACCATTGACAATGTTCATGCTGCTTACAATGGTCGGCTTTTATTCAGCTATGTAAAACGTTTATCCCAAAAGGAAACAAAACTGTTTCTGTAACTGCCAATAAAGTGATAGCTGGAGTTTTCAAGACCCTGTAAATCTACTAGAGCACATGTGTCAAACTCAAGGCCCAGGGGCCGAATCCGGCCCACCAGGCTATTTCCTAGACTTCTACTTTCAGATCTAGGTATTAAGTTATTACTAAAACCAGTGATAATCGAATGCAGATTAGATACATTTATATAGTCTTGCAGATACCTTTGAGGGCAACCATAATGTTGATGCGGCCCACGATTAAATTGAGTTTGACACTCCTGTACTAGAGCATCTAACACCATCATTTACACAGGGTGACAATGCACCTCAGCCCAGTTGGCCCCCCCATATCAAAATTTTTGAACAAAACTTATGCAGTTGGTTAGATCTTTGTTAGATCAGGTTAGATCAATTGTTGTTTGCATTAGATCTCACATAGAAGAAGAGATAGTAACAGTTATTATCAGCCCCACCTTAACAAAAAATTGACCAAACAGTTAGCTATTTTGGAAGCTATATGTTAGATCAGGTATGATCAACTAATTGTTAATGAGCGGGCCTAGCCCCTCCACATGCACTTTTCTGGCTAAAAAAACATTCAGGATAATAGATCTTTGTTAGATCCGGTGAGATCAAGTGGTTTTAATAACGTTAGCTCTCACATAATTACAGAGATATTTCACATAAAAACAAAGATATTAAGTATTATTACATAATGTCCCTCACATGACATTTTCTGGTAAAAATAATTCAGACTAATAGATCTTCATTAGATTCGGTAAGATTAAGTGGTGTTACAGTTAGATCTCATATAATTACAGATAAATTATGGATATTTGGTATTACATAAGGGGGCTAGCCCTTCGCACGTGCAATTTTCTGGTAAAATGTCATTTATGCTAATAGGTCTTTGTTAGATCCGGTAAGATCAAGTGGTTTAAAAGGAGAACTATGGGGTCAGGGCTTTTCCCCATAGTTCTCCTAAGGGTAACGGGAGGACACAAATGCACTTTGTTGAGGACCGATCTTCAAAACGGATCCCCATAAGTTCACATGCCCAGTACGTTGTTATGCATAGATAAGATCAGAAAAGATTTCACATAGTGAAGTAAGCCATAAAATAATAAGCAAATACTGCCAGGCTTGCAAGAATCAGGCCAACTATCAAATTTTTCATTAGAAAAAAGTAAACTTTCTGGAAAATTAGGGAAGTATGGATCAGTTCCTATCTCCAATTCTCTTCCATATTGACTTCTTAATGCTATATTCTTTTTATTCTTGGAATGTGTTTCCTCTCCCACTGGCCTGCAGAATTTCTCTGGGTAAGGATTCAATTCCATCACCCTTCTGGTACGGCATTGTTAACTACAGTATATTGCTAGTCGGCCCCGTTGGCTCTTAAAATAATTGAACAATCTGATTGGATGCAGGCATTGTTCAGGTATTTTGAGAGGCAGCGGGGCCGACTAGCAAGATACTGAAGCTTGGCCCAGTGGGACATCCCTCCATCCACACAGTTTAGCGTAGATGGAGAAATCTGTTGCACTTTCTCCATCTGACCATAGGGTGATAGAAAAAAATCTATGGAAAATCTATAGGGGTATAGATTCACTTTAGGATATACAACTATGAGGCTGTAGACACAGGCGTGCCTGTAAACACGCTTACAGAAGAAGGAGTGCCCCCCCTTGCACCATACCAGGCCGTCAATTTCTTACGGGGGGTCCCTCCTAACTTTCCGACAAGACCTAAGGGTCTGGTATGGATCAGTAGGGGGACCGATTGTTTTAACTATTTAACTTGGGGTCCCTCCTATTGCAAAACAGCCTGTGCAATGCTTGCCTAATGCCTTGTCAACGCTCTAGAGCAGTGCTCCCCAACCTTTTTATCGCCGCGGACCGGTACCGGTCCGCGGGCCCGGGGGTTGGGGACCACTGCTCTAGAGAGCGTTGAACAAGCATTAAAAGATGGATTCAATAGACTTCAATGGAGGCATAATTCCAGCGACAATGCCTCCAGAACGCGACATGCTATCTATTTTTTGACCAAAACGCAAAGCTGACACCCATGTGTAAACTGTACTGGACGGTTTCTATTGTTTTATCACACATAAGCGTTAAAAGGCGGCAGAGAGGCCATAAGAACGATTCTCCAACGTGTGGTTTTGCCGCACGTGTAAAAGAGCCATTTGAGTTTAGGCCTAATGAGGCCATTACAAATAGAGTTCTGACATACAAATCAGGATCAAGAAGAGTCATAAGCTTTGTCAGGTTTTAATTGCTGTCTTTGACTATACTGTCAACACAAAAGCAGTGGTCTAGGCCGGGCATTACACTCCAACCCACATTTGGGGTCAGTTTACTAAAGGAGTAGAGCATGTTCATTTTACAAAGTGAGTATTTACTTAGCTTAGTAATTGAGGTGAAACTTTATTTTAAGTATACTCATTTATGTGCAAGGAAAATTTAAGAAAAAAACCCAACAGTATTATTGATTGCAAATGATCTTGAAGTCAGCAAATTTTTTGAATCAATTACTTTTTATTGAGCTTTATACATAACAAAAATCAAAAGAAAAGAAAAAAAAACCCCAAATACAATAATAAATTAACAAATATAGAAACCACAGACCAGATACAAATATATAAACCACAGTCTTGCGATGGTAGTAAGGTGTGTGCATTAGGCAAACCATTTACTGTACTCTTCCAGTTTTAGTTTAAGATGTACAGATGTAGAGTTCTTAAACTGTCTCTTTTAGCCTTTCCACTACCAGACTGGGCATGTATTGTGTGACTATGACATCTGATTTTGTTGTGTGAACGTTAGAAGGTCAATTCGAGTAGAAGGACACTGGCACAAAGCAGTAGGCCTAAGGAGTAGGCGGTGTTAACCTGGCCCTGGCCACCTTGCTGGCCAGATCAGTGAGATTAAATAAAAGTGATATTAAAGGATAT
>NW_017306293.1:1852065-1864179 GCF_000935625.1 Nanorana parkeri | reverse complement strand
ATTTTCCCCTCCCCCAATGTTAGTGTAAGGACTTGCTTTAAATCATGCCTCTTAATCCGATCATCTTCTTCCTTACTGTTGTTTTCAGATATCCTCCAGCGCTGGTGTGGGTCTCCGTTCCAGCGCTGACTCCTCTATCCTCCTCTCCCCTGACATCCCACGGAGTCTGTGCGGGTGCATACTGCTCCATAGACTTACCTTGTGTCTCTCCTCGTCTCCCGGCCGAACATCTGAACTGTGTGTGCGCCCGACCCAAGATCATTTGCGGCCCAAGACTCTTCAGCTGTTCAGACAGGAGCACGCGGTAAAGACACAGGTAAGTTTAAACCTGTTTCAAAAGGTTTTTTAAATTGTATTTTTGCATATATCTACTGCTTGCTAGTAGTAGATATATACATAAACACGCTGAGGGTTTAATAACCCTTTAAGTCACCAGTTGCTGGGCCCTCACTACTGATTGAGATTTTACATTGTTTGGCCAGTGAGATAACGATTTTCATTAGATAAAGCCCTGTGACATCAGCCTTAGGAAAATGGTAAGAGCTAAAAATGTGGCTCTGGTGAATATCAACGGGAACTCTGGGACTTGGCGAGGGTCCTTGCACGGAAAACATGTTGGTATAATGTGTATGATTGTTTGCAGATTTCCTTTGACTGTGTTTACTATTTCTTGGTGGTTCTGTTATTCTGTATGGAATTTTTTTTTCTCTCTATGAAAAATTGATACATAAATAATATTAGAAAAAAATGTGGATCTGTTTAAGTCCACTTTAAGCATAGCACCTTTAATGTATGTATCCAAGAATGTAAGGGATAATGGGTTCCCCTTATCCCTTAGGACTTTGGTGGCCATAAACAACACAATCATTGATATAGAGGCCTATATAGTGTGAATGTGAGGATAATGCCACTTAGGGGTAGGAGTCACAGACAGGAGGGATATCTGGGATGTTGGTCACAGGGAGAGAGGAACTAATAGTCTGTGCGTTCTCAGGATGCACTAGAGGCGCAGAATCTAAGAAGGGCCAGGCATTCGACAGAGCCTCTAGTGGTGATGATGATTGGCTGCTGGACACCTTCCAGGTTGCGGCCCTCTAGCACACCCACACAGACGCAAAGGACTAGTTGAAACACAAACGCAAAGGACTAGTTGAAGCACCGGGGAACTGGATACAAAGAACAAGTAGGGATGAAACTTGTAACCAAGAGGAGGAAGATAGGAAAAGAGGCACACAATGAAAGAGAAAGACACAAGTAAATGCGCAAGACACACAGCCGAGGATATACTGAAGAAAGTAGCCAAGCAAGGACTCTGAAGACAGTGACACCACCAGAAAGGTGAGTAGCTAGAGGTACACTTAGGAGCATGAATGTATAAAGTACAAAAGTCAGAAGTGTGTGTAGAGAAGCAGGATAATAGAAGATAAAATGCATGGTGTAGGACAAAGGGGTAAATGCTGAAAACACAGAAGTAGTTAGGCAAGGAAGGCAGTATAGAGAGACTCACAGCACACTGGGGAAGCAAAGGGAAATCTTCAGCAAAATACAAAAGGTACCCTGGAATACTTGGAAGCCCCACCTCACAAGTTACAGGACATATAGGATCTGCTACTGACAGCTTGGAGTCCAGGCCTCAGCGGGTCAGGGCTGTTTTGGCAGCAAAAGGGGTACCAACTCAATATTAGGCAGTTGGTCATAATGTTATGGCTGACCAGTGTATGTGGAAATCCGTGTGTTCCTATTTCTCAGACCCCTCTGTCGTATATAACAGTTCAATATGGTTCCTGATCATGTGCTCACAAAAAAAGCTGATCATAATGATTGAAGGTTTATTCCCTCAAAAAAAATCTATTCTTCCTGCAGATGCCATGTTTAATATTGTAATGGTCATATACCATTAATTTTTAACAAAATGTAAACTTTTAAAAACATTAGTTATTGATTAAAAAGAAAACAAAAATATAAAAAAGTTTTTGTATCTTAGCGCTAATGGTTGCCGTCAAACAATCCTCCCAATGTTTAGATTCCCCACTCTTCACACAATCTTGGGGGGCTGCTCATCCAAAGGCTCTGGGGTTCCCATCATGTACATAGAAAAACAGAGCGCCGCCTCCATGTGTAAAATCTTTTATTAACGTAAATGAAAAAAGGGTATATGTACTCACAAACTTAAAATGTCATCACGTTTGTCAAAAGCCACAGTGTCAGCTACAAAGGAGTTATCAACCCCGACTCCGTATCACAGCTGCCTCTGGTCACATCAACGTCCACCGGCTGCAGTAAGCTAGGTTTACGCTTGTGAGGAGAACAGAGTCTCCTGAGTGTCTCCTCGATCTCTCCTCCTGTTACATCCACAGCAGAAACTCAATCAAGGACTGTCAGTCCATTTTGATGCTTTTACATACTGCTTTATTTGTGAGTATATGGATGGTCTTCGTGGCCCTGGTCGGTATGGCCACGGCGGCTCTGATCACACCTGTCAGTGCTCCCTCTCTCTCCTGCCATCCACTGCAGCTGCAGAGCGGCCAGGAGGAGAGGGAGCGCTGACAGGTGTGATCAGAGCCGCCTCTCTGAGCAGATAATCGGCAGGTATGTTCCCTTCCCCCACCCCGCCGGCGCCGCCAGCTACCTTGCACGTCGGGTCGAGTAGACAGTGAGAGGAAAGCTGCACTCGCAGACCTTCCTCTCAGCTGTCACAGGAGTTCTAGCACATGTATGTGTAAAAACTTAAAAAATAAACTGAAGCCACAACCATCATAGTTTCTATTGAACCCTTTTATAACCAGGAGTCATTAAAGCCTAGGTGCCCAGACCAAGTTTATCAGTATGCATTAAATAGCCTGACATCTTATCTCTATTTATATTCATAAAGCAGGAGAATGTGACATTCATTCAACTTTCACTGCAGGTAAATCAATCACTGTAATTTAAAACACATGCACTAGGATCGTCTGATCAATGTCACATTCACTGCATTGTGGATTACCCCTATTTTCCCACCTAAATTATTTTTACATTGTTTTTAAGGACATGTAAGGCTTTTTTAATTTAACACCTTGGCTGAGGAAGGGGCACAAAATGTAAAAAAAAAAAGGTTTTATTTGTACCAGGAAAGGCGCCCGGTTGTTTTTTGTTTTCTATATAGCAGTAAAAACTCACTTACGCCTGTAGCTGTTGGAGAGGCATTGTGGAGAAATTCATCTTCAAATTTCACGGAGGCACTGAAATCATAGCTCATTTCCCCTGTTTTCTTTTGCAGCCTTCTAAAGTAAACAAGCAGCGGGTGAATGTTAGAAAGTTATCGATACCTGATTTAAGCCCCCATTCACAACTAGGCGTTTTGTCACACACAAACATGCGTGACAAAACGCTCAGCACATGATTACCCATTGATTTCAATGGGCCTGGAGCACACCTGAGCATTTTGTCGCACGCTGCAAAATGTCTGTTGCTGGAAAAAGTTCCTGCGCTTCTTTGGGGCATTTTGCAGCATGCTTGGCCCCATTGACTTCAATGGAAATGCCTTAAAAACCACTTAAAAAGTGTTTTGCACATTTCTGTGCGCGTTTTACGCGGGTTTCTCCATTGACCCAGTATCTTCAATCTGTCTGCTAAGATGCGCGTCTTCATGTGCGCGTGTCTAACGCATGTAAAAATGCTAAAAGGCACATAAACACACAAGGCATGCTAGGTGAAACAAGTGCAAAAACACTGATGCCTACGTGTGAATACTGGCTTGAGGTGCCCATACACCTTACGATTATCGAACAAAACTTTTCACCCGATGATCGAACCGTCGTACGATTTTCGTACGACGGCCCCATCCTGCCCCGATTATCGCAAGGTTCAATCAGCGGTAGTTAAAAAAAACACCTGGACGACTTGCGGTAATTGACCGTAATTATTTTCGTTTGCGATCGACCAAAGTTTTCAAACATGCTTGACCGTCAAAAGTCGTACGATTGTACAGTACTATCGGTCGAGCACTCTATTCACACGTTACGATTGTCGTACGAAAGGTAAAACCTTTTATCCCCTCTTTAAGATCATACCCCTTGAAGAGCTCTGGAAATCTGGACTGCCCCTTTAACTAGAAATCTAAAACAGACCTGCTTCCAATGTACTGTAGTCTGGTCAGTGAAAACTTTCTTCTGATTAGTGTTGAGCAGGGGCGTAACTACTCATCATGATGCCCCATAGCAAGATTTTGGGGCTCCCAGTTAATCCTCTGTAGTGGCTGGCAGTGTCAACTGTGACAATATGTGTCATTGATCTTAACCCCTTCATGACTGAGCTAGTTTTCAGTTTCTGTTCATAAATGACTGACACACTTTTTACATTTTTGCTGTGTGATTCTTCCACAGCAGTAATATACTTTCTTACTAAATGTACCCACACATATTATATATTGTTTTTTAGAGGACAGATAGGGCTATATAATTATATCACATATGTGTACCTAACCCCTCACTTAGTTTGAATAAAATAAAAAAATGAGGAAAAAAAAAAGAAGAAAACACTTTTTTCACAAGTTTTGATTATTATTATTTTTTTTTGAATTTTTTTATATTAATTATAGTATAAAAAATATATTTATATATAATTTATATTTTCCTAATTTTGTTTTACACTTTATTTTATTTTTTTTACACTTTTTTTTTCTTGTCAGTTTATATCAAGCAGTCACTATGACTGCTTGATAAATTAACTTTTCTTTTAATTTTGGCCATTAGGCTGCTCCAAACTTAGGAACAGCTAATAATAACCTTAGAGACTGACACTGACTTTAGTCAGATTCAGATCTCACTAAAAGCTCTTTGATCGTGCCTAGACGATCAGAAATGATACATTTCACTCAAAAGATATACATTGTATCTTTTTAGTGAAATGTATCTAAAACATCGGGCTCTGGAGCTGTCAAAACAAATAGCAGAGAGGTGAGTCACTGCTACCTCTCTGCTATTTTCAGCTGTCAAATACAGGATCGCAAATTGCGATCCTGTATTTGCATGTAACGGCTTAATTCTTTCATTAATGAAAGGAAGAAGCTTTTACAAAAAGCCTAATTATTTCATTAATGAATGCCTCAATACTGAGGCATTCATTAATGACTGGTAACTGCTGAGAATCAGCTGTTACCAGCATTACAAAGCCTGATATAACTCGTCACGTACAGTGTACGTGGCCAGTCATATAGGCACAAAGTGCCGGGACGTACACTGCACATCTCCCGTCACGAAGGGGTTAACATGTAGTATGTATCAAGGACAGGCAGCAGGAGTGCTATCAGCAGTTCTGGGGGTAAAAGTTATAATAGCACTAATAATAATAACCATAATGATATTTTATACTATGATAAAATTATTACCGCAATACAAACTTCTAATCTGGCTTCTCACTATATTGTAAAATGTGTAGAAAAGTACTGACATTTTATATAACAAATATGATTTTTTTTTTAGGCCAAAAAGTATTGCTGAGTTAGGGCCATATATACTGTATTAATGATTATTGTGAACCTCTGTGGGCATATATAAGTTTCGATAAGTATTCATCGTTTATAATGTACAGTACTGCTGTATGCAGAGAGCATTTTCTTTGTGTACCGTGATACACTGTGTCAATCTCGGTGATGCCCTGTTCATATGAGCAAATACTCTTTGTTTATGTAGGTAAATGAGGAGGTTATAACTGTTTGTGCACTTAGATGAATGTCTATCGGTTCTTTGTGTTCACTGGAGTTAGCCCATATTTGCATGGCTTAGATAACATCAGGATTTCCAGCCATCGTCTAAGCCTCTGAGGAGACACAGCCAGCACCACGGACACTTGTTAATATAAAGTTTGTGGAAAATGTTAATTATACCTATCCTATGTTTGCCAGGCATCCTTGATTACCTGTAATGCTTTCTCCATATAACGTCACTGTTAATTAATATTGACCAAAGTCCTGGTCACTATGGCAGTTATTTGTCTCATTTTGTACAGAAGAGGTTAGATCATGCTTGTCTTCATATGAATACTTTGTAGTTTGTTTGTTTTGTACCTGCCATCATGATCATTTAAAATACAATCCATCCATCTCTTACACAATACCTTAGGTGTTTTTTCAATTAGCCGTGTGAACAGGAAATCCTGTATCACTGATCTAATTTGTTGTTTGAGAGTCAGTCAAATCTTGAAAGCTAGTAAACATGCTAAAGGTTAAACAATGTACATTGTAATTAACTACTGCTTCAAGCAGACATAAATTCAAAAGAATGACTTTAGGTCCATACTATTCATGGTCTGGATGTTCAAGCCGAACTATAAGGGTGATCGGTGGACTGTTCGACCGCTGAATGCCCCACAAGGCAATGCGCCTTGTGAAGTCCTAATTGGCTAAAGGCTTGCACCTGCAAGACTTTGCCCAATCAGGGCTCAATACTCTGTAAGAGCCATGATTGGGCAAAGTCAGATGACGTAAAACTACACAGTTGGGCAGAGCTAGCTGTCACCGCTAGCTCCGCCCAATTGTTTATGTTTTCCTGCATCTCTTAAAATGCTATCATGTGGCGGGTGTTCATCGTGAGTGGACGGGAGGGCGGTCGGCATTTAAAAAAAATGATTTCTATTTATTTTTTGTCGCAAGCATCTTTCCCGCAAAGTGGCACGTTTTTACAGACAGAGAAGCTATTTGGAGAAGTTGGGAGAGTAGTGAAATTGTATGAAATATTAGTTCAAGAGGAGCTAAAAGACAAATTTTGATGCAGAATTGTCTCAAAGATTCAACTCAATAATTGCGATACAACCAACAATTTACTCCGACATGTAAGAGGTGTTATTTACCTCCTCTTTCCTGGTCTCTAATACGGCAGTATTTCTTTATGAATTTCTCATAGCAGTAGCATTATACAGTAAAAGTGCTACAAATAAGAACTACCTGAATTTTGCTGCACATTACAGTACTGACATAATAATGTTGCAGCGTTTTTATGAATTTGACGCAAGGTTTCCAACTACATACATACCACCAGAAATGTGTTGCAAATGCCCTATTAACCCCACCCCCATGGCAATGTGTTTCAATGTAATTTACTTGTTTTACTATGAAACAATGCTTTCGATAAAAATGAAGCAGAATTGTTTTTTTTAAAACACATGGGTGAGAGCTGTGCCTTATGTGAAGAGGTTCTGTTCTAAATATAACACAGCAATATTGGCTCAGGGAAAGAACCTTGGTGTTGCCCCAGCAACTTCTTTTGTATGACTTTTAGTATGACTCCTAAAGCACATAATGACTGCTACCATCTGATCTTCCTCAAGACCATTTGTTACAGTGTGCAGCAGGCTTTTAGGGGCACAGATAATCTGTCATTGTAGCTGCTACAAGCCTAGCAGAATTTTAAACATTGTTTTATGTACAGTACATAAGATATCTGCAAAGTGCACTGCTCTGTAATATGACTTCATCTGAGGCTCTGACAAATATTGGTTGAGAACCATGCAATCAATAATTAGATACGGGGAGGAGGGTAAGTGGAGAAGCAGCTGGTTGCAGGCTAGATGGATCATGAACAGTGATTTGTATTTTGCCATTAGGCAGTATATTCGGTCTGTGGGCATTTTCCTGTTTTGGAATCCACTTGCATCGTTGCAATGTGCCGAGGTTAACAGAAACGCCAGCATGCACAAAGACAAAATGAATAGGCCTACACTACAGAAAATGGCACTATGCCTGCTATGATATTAATAGCATATTCTGGCTTTATGGAGTGAATACACTACAAGGATGATCGGACTACATCCCAACTGAGAAGAGCTCTTGTTCTCCTGTGAATGCTTTTATTACAATCACAGCCCATTGCAGGGGACCACGGTCAAGAAGTAAGAAAATAAGGATATATAACATCACTAAACTGCTGCACATCTCGTGGACACTTAGGCTTGGTTTACACCAAATGCGTAGTGCTGAGGCACAGAGTCTATGAACACACCAGCCCTTCACCAGAGAACCCTGGAACGAGTGATGGAGTTTACTGGTGTTAGCTGACAAGGGATAGAACCAAAGCATGGTACACATTTGACAGGCAATATTGGAAACAGGAACAGGCAAACGGTCAGGACAATCAGCAAATAAGTGTAGTCAGATAGACAGGTGTTGGCCTGAGCACAACTAAATTGTGAACTTGACTGGCAGGCTGGGCAAGGGGTCATACTATAGGTGCTATATAAACCAACAGGGACACCTATACCTCCCAGTCCTGGAACAAAGGATCTGGATCTGCTTTGCTGCTGATCTGTGACACAGATTAGGTTTTATTAAAATGAGAGGCCAACACTCTTTTCAAGAAAATAGAAAAGGCAGAAGCCTAAACTTTGAAAGTGCAAAGAGAAGAAAGTACTTTTTCCTTTTAATATGTTTAAATGTTTTTTCCTCATAGGATCGTCTCTGCCCTGTTTAATCAAACATGGTGGGTAGATATGGCAAGGCTGTAAGTGAAGCGCTTACAAGCAATCACATCCCCTGAATTAAAAGTTGGACAGACTTTTCTGGCTGCAATAGACGTGTACACCTATGGAATCATTTTCCTCTGGCTCTGCATCAGTAACAATGATATTCCACTTGAACCAAATTGAACTCCTGATCTAAAGAGGATTGATGTGGCTGGCAAAGCAAAAGGTCTTCTATCCAGCTTACTTTGTTGTGGTGATTGCATGGAGGTCAAGCAGATCAAAGCTCATGAATATTTTCTGTTTACTGTTACGGTTTATAAAGAGCTGTAAAATATCTCATGTTGTTATGTTAAATCATACTGACTATTTTCAATGACCTATTGGTAATGTCATAAAGAGTTCCTACATTTGAAAAAGTGATAAAAAAGAATGAAGGTACCACAGAGCATACTGCAGTGTAAAATAGGCCAGTATAAGGATCATTGTAATCAGGGATATTAGGCCTAAACAGTGCATACCTAACTTTTATTCATCTATAGGGTTGGAGGGGGGATGTGGTGAATGAGTTAAATGCAAATAATCAAATCTATACGATGAAAAGTAATTAAATGACACTACAATAAAGAAAGACAGAGACTGGAAGACGAGGAGGCTTCTCTTGCCGCCCTTGTCCTGCAAGCCCTGGTTGGAACAGAAGGCTGCAGGGCAGCGAGGAGCACGAGTGCCACGGATGGAAGCAGACACTGTGCAGGAGATGTCTGGTAGCGAAGTCAGCAGGCCAAAAGTCACAACCGGGCGGGCAGCATGGGGACAGATTCAGGAGACAGGAATTGTGGTCCAGAAAGCCAAGGATCAGAGCCAGCCAGGCAGCAAGGTACCGAACCAGAAAGCAAGAGCGAAGTCCAGGAAACAGGCCAAGGTCAGGGGCAGGCAGCAAGCAGCAGAATGGTCCAAGACAATCCAGGTCACATGCAATTCAACAGGAAACACGAAGCAGGAAACAGGAAGCACTAGCTGACAAGACCATCAGCATGGTTGTGATCTCAGGCTTGTTCTTATATAGCCATCTATGAGGTAAGATGCAATTTCCTGTGCGCCTTCCTTATGCATGTGTTCCCGCGCACTTTCGGTTGCACGCGCATGCGCACTACAATCCGTCTTCGTAGAAGTGGTCTTAACACATGCCGCCATTTTACCCTTACGGTCAATCATGTTTCCAGTGGTGTAAATCCTTGTTAATCCTGCCACCCAATGTTTTTTTCCCACTGCACTCCCATCACTAAACAGGCGTTGGGATCCTGGGTGATGTCATTGACCATATACAGTATGGTCAATTACTTTCACCCTGATCCCTGGCTGTTTGTTTACATTACGACATCCAGGGATTGGGGCAGGTGAACTGGCTGATTTGAGGCAAATGGTTCACCGGGTCAGTGAACGTCGAACAGGGTGAGTTCGCCTCGAACCCAGTTCAAACCAGAACCTGATCACTAGTCCTAATATACAGAGAAAACCATGCCATAAATTCTACCTCTGTGTGATTATGAGTTGACTTATCCAGACAATGGTAGTTTATTGGAAATAATTATGATAAATGTATTTCTAGTTTAAACATGTCATAATGCTTTACAATTTTGA
This sequence comes from Nanorana parkeri, assembly GCF_000935625.1. Classification (NCBI taxonomy): domain Eukaryota; kingdom Metazoa; phylum Chordata; class Amphibia; order Anura; family Dicroglossidae; genus Nanorana; species Nanorana parkeri. The sequence goes on along the minus strand of NW_017306293.1, from coordinate 1,854,105 downwards.
GGCAACTTTGCAGCCGATAACCTTTACTTTGCATATGTGAACATATTCTGCATATTTGTATTTATTATTCAAAATTTCAGTAGAATATACATCCAATATACTACTAATCCGATATATAATATATATCCAATATACTTCTTGAAGACCAGTGATACGTATGAGTGATGGACTATCTACTGAGACTCCAGTATTGTATGTGGTTATTTTCACCATTAGAGGATCAGACATTCTTCTTTAATTCCATGGAGCTGATGTACATAAATTATACACATTGAATGGGTCCTTCTCTCACAAGACTGTGTGCCACAAAATACTGATGTCCCTTGGGTGAAATATATTTGCTACTTTTTTTTACGTTTTGTGGATTACCACGATACTCTATTGCTTTTTCATACAGGTTGCTTTATTTCCAAACAAGGTGAAAGTGGTTCTTGTATATTCAGCAGTTTGTACAAAATTTCTTCTAGCCACAATAGATTTTTGCATTGGAGCCATTTGATTTTAGCAATTGGACTGGGCATGTTTATTTTGTGTACTGCTTTTTCACAATGAAAATGGATATGGAGTTTTGATATGTGACAATTCTTTGTTTCTGCTTCAAGTGCTATGTTTGTGGGCCAGTTAAGCTACTCTAGATTTTGCAAGCTTTTTTAACAGTTAATATTGTTTATAAATAACTATATATTTCCCTTATATATACATATATGTAGAGCTGTATTTAGACCCAGTTAATAAAAGGTTTAATCTTATCAGACCATACTTCTTTAAAATGTGTTTACCGTCATTCTCTTGAAGCATTTATATTTATACCTCTGCTTACTGCAGTACTTAAACATCTAAGTTAAAGATTCTGTACAGACATGAAAGGAAGAACCATGTGCATTCCATGTGTTAATAGGATTTGCCATGCAAAGGGAATTCTGACAGAACAAAAACATATTTTACCTAATTTCATCTAAATGATGCTACTGCTATCACACAATATAATAATAAATGAGTAGTAGAAAAATATAAAAGTAGAAGAAGATTACATTTGTCTAAAAATAGATGATCTTGAACTGGCAAAATTCTAACTTCAGCCAAAAAAATACTTAACGTAAAATCTTTTTCTTGAAGTCCATTGAGGGACACAGACAGCGCCCCACGTATCCCACCTAGAACTGTCATGCCTCAGTTTTATAAGCAAGCAGTACATAAAGCCAATCATACAAAGGGACCGGACCTGTGTGTCCCTTAATGGACTTTAAGAAAAAGATTTGATGGTTATTGCAAAAATTCTATTTTATTTATCGTCTATTGGATCTTGAATTGGCATAATTTTTAACTCCAGCCATAAAAAAAAGATTGTTGTGCTTACTATTTATTTCTTATGTAAAAAATGCTGCTTGCCTTACCTTTAATTGCTAAAGAAAATTCTAAAAATCTTGCATATCTTCCTCTTTCTATGTACTTATAAAGAGGGGGTTGGAGGAGACTGGGGATTTGTTTATCATAATTATACCCATTTATAATTTGCTGGCAGATCTTATTATCAGAGATGTTCACACTGTCTGTCCGGTCAAAGGGTTCAAGATATCAAGCCCTGGGTGGTACATTGTATGCTATGCACTTTAAAAAAAAATATCCCTCAAGTGTATTGTTCAGCAAGTTATCCTGAACAATTCAAGCTGTTCTATTTATAAACCTGCTCCAAAGAAACAACTATATAGATGTTTTTAAAATGATTGTTACGCTGTTTATGCTGTTTAAATTGGAACGCATAACAAACATACAAACTACAAAAGTGGAAATACACTTTATGTAGAACATCCTTAACTCTTGATTTCAGGCAGTGGGAGACCCATAATATACAAAATGTTACCTGGTAGATAAGTAATCTCTCAACCAGATATGTAAGATAAGGCAGCTCTTTCAGTAGTAAATATAAATAGGGAGAATTAAGTAAAAAGAAGAGTAGTATCTTAACTTCCCTTGTGGTATTCCCGAGTGTGGCTCGGGGTTAATTTTCAGTACCAAGAGCGGTAACCCCGCCACACTCGC
>NW_017306293.1:1832044-1851212 GCF_000935625.1 Nanorana parkeri | reverse complement strand
CGCCCCCAGAATTTCCATTTACTGGACCATTTTTTTTATTATTATATTATAATTTTTTATAATTATTTATTATTTTATAATTTCTTATAATTATTTATTATATTATAATTTATGATTTCGTGTTTCAAACTTTATCATACCCGGGATGTCTACTGGACTCTTGTTTTGGACAGATTTAGGTGAGTAATTCCTAAGATTTACTAAGAATTACAGGCCTACAATATAAAACAACAAATTGCCATGAAAAACAATGTACCGCTTTGGCATGCTAAAATCCTGCATAATCAGACCGCCATGGAGGTTAAATAACTTTAGGAAAGTGTATGGGGGGATCCATGACATTCACATAAAAGGGTAGCCAAGTTCCTAATGATGAGGTACACCCTTAGAGCTACATCTCCTGAAAGACAGTGGTCTCGATAAACTATCAGCGTCAGTGCAGCGTGTGCGCCAGAAGTGAGAAAATCTGTATTTGCGGCATTTCACAGAAATATTGTAATTTGTGCGACAATAGGAAGGACACTTGCTGCTGTCAGAATAAATACAATGGCCCGGCGGGGGGGGGATTCCCCCATATACGCTATTTAGCATAGATTGGGTGAGTCAAGCATTTTTTCTTGTCCAGCCTGTAGGACTGAATGAGAAAAGATTATAAGTGTATGGCTGCTTTACAATTCATGGACGTATTAATGAACCTTGGGTATTACCAAATGCTTGATGCATATATATATATATATATGATTCATTAAGATGAGCAAAGCAGCTAGACTTGACTTGACTTGCCTATCTACTTCCTTCTCCATAATCTATCCATTGCTTTTATAGCAGTTTACTTTTTCCAAATAACACTTGTGATTTCTTTGGAACATTTTTGGCACAGCTGATTTTCCTGAAATTGCCCTGTGCAAAGTGTTTGCATTTAATATTTCTTCCAGTGTTCTTTTTCACAAAATCTTGGATGTTCCCTCACTTTCAGCCCCAATGACAATAGTTACCAGGACAATATAGAAGGTAACTGTAATAAAACCCTGATAGTGATTCTAACCCTTTCCCAATGTATCCAATAGTAAAAAGAAACGTTTTGGGATTAGATACACTTTAACACATTACAACAACCAAATGTAAAACAAAGTACAATAAAACAATTAACAAATATCAAAGGTGTCATGTATGACAGTATTTACATCTTATAAATAAATATATGTAACAAGCAAATATGTCTTCAACCATGTAAATATTTACAGTAAGTACAGAATATACATAGAACAAATTATGTTGCACATTAAATAATACCTGTACTAAGGAAGTAGGGAGGCTGCCAATGCATACTTCCCTTTCTGAAATGACCAGTTCCCTTGCTGTCATGCCAGTCCAATGGCTTCGGTGCTTTCTCGGTTACTGATCTGGAATAGATGTGCAAATTAGGAGTTCTGATTTTACTCTGGCTTTCCTGATCTGTATGCTTGTTCTATGTCAGTGACTCAGAAAGCACTGCAACCAGAGACAGCCAGACATGCAATATTTTTTTTAGGAGGCCAACAATGACAGCCCCAATATTGTTTAGCATAGGTTTCCATTAGGCTTATAGTGCTAAGAACGACAAAAACAGTGTACAGCGCTCTTGGGTGAAATTTAGATGTGGTGTGGTATGCAGCCCTAGAGACCAGGAGGAGGCACCTGTGATTGATACAACTAAAAGACATAAAAGGGTGCATTGACCTGAGTGTATGTTTATGCTCGCAAAGAAAACGTGTCACTTACATTAGTGTCCGAGGGCTGGAGGAAAGGCGGCCTCTGATGGGGATCGAGGGGTCCAGGGAGAGAGCCTTCACTGGTTGGGTGTGGTCCTAACTCTATGTATCCGAGTCTCCAAATGTGAGCATATTAATGAAGTTGATAAATTACATGCAGGTGTACCTGGAGGTAGCCAACTCCTCCTAATAAGGTGCAGGGACGCACTGGAGGCCCAGCAACCAAAAATGCACGCTGGGACTCCAGTGCGTCCCCCAAACCAAAGACTTGGATACATAGAGTTAGGACCACACTTTGCAGAGGTGCCTTGGCGTGGCAGTGTGGCTTCTACATATTTTTGGCCAAAAGTTTGTGCAACTAAAACCTCTGATTTTAACGCATACTGGTAACAGGGCTATTTGTTTGGTTGCAGGCTGGCTGGCAGGTTGAGGCTGGGGAATTTTTGTGTTTTGTATAGGTGTCCAGCAGCCAATCATCCTCACCATTAGAGGCTCTGTCGAACACCTGGCCCTTCTTAGAACCTGCGCCTCTAGTACATCCCTGTTAACGCACAGACACCTACTTCCTGTGTTTTCAACCTAGACACAATTTTTTGCACGCTACTTTTAGTAATTTTATGTGCCCCGGTTGCAGACCGTGACACGCGTATTCAATTGGAAGCAGGACAGGTGTGTGTATATAGTTACAGGGGAAGCCTCAGTGGCATAAAAGAACAACACATAACCTGATAGGAAACTTGGGGCATTGATTACATCTAGGGATGCACCGATACCACTTTTTTAAGGCCGAGTACGAGTACTGATACTTTTTTTCAAGTACTCTCCGATACCAATTACCGATACTTTTTCTTAAAGGGACAGGTCACATTTTTTCTAAAGTTGGATGATGACAGGCTTCCTCACCAGTCACTCCTGACTGGTGAGGAAGCCTGTCAATCATCCAATCGGCCAATCAGCGGGAGAAGAGGTCAGAATGGAGCAGATGACAGATGAGGTCGCGGCCATCTTGCTTAATTGAAGACGCGATGGAGGTCCTGTGTGCGGCGGATTCGGGTCCCTGAAGATGGCGGACGCGGCACAGGTACTCGTTTTATGTATCAGAGTATTTGCACGAGTACGAGTACTCATGCAAATACTCGGTATCGCCGCCGATACCGATGCTTGTATCGGTATCGGTACATCCCTAGTTACAATGCTAGTTGAAGGACCAACTTTAATTTTAAAATTATAAAAATGGAATTAAGCCCTCGGACACTAATGTAAGTGACATTTTTTCTTTGCGAGCATACACATACACTCAGGTCATTGCACCCTTTTATGTCTTTTAGTTTTATAGTGCTAAGATACAACTCTGTCCCAAGCTATATCACCAACCTTGTCTCAAAATATCACCCAAATCATCCTCTCTGCTCCTCACAAGACCTCCTGTTCACTAGCTCCCTTGTCACCTCCTCCCATGTTCTCCTCCAGGACTTCTCCAGATCCTCTTCCATCCTCTGGTACTCCCTACCACAATCTGTCAGCCTATCTCCTACTCTGTCTGCCTTTAGGTGATCTTTGAAAACTCATCTCTTCGGGGAAGCTTATCCTGCCTCCACATAATAACTGTACTTTTCCTTCTTTCATTTGCTCATCCCTCACAATGAATGTCTTTTGTATCACTTGACCCTCCTTCTAGATTGTAACCTCTCGTGAGCAGGGCCCTCCTAATCCTCCCTTATTGAGTTGTATTGCACTTTCTCCCTACATTTTGTAAAGCGCTGCACATACTGTTGGTGCTATATAATTGCTGTATAATAATAAGCTTATAAAATATGTATAGAAAAAAGTTAATAATCATATAGAAGGAAACATTTGTGGCACAATGTTAATTCGACCCAGCACATTTTTTTTGCTGTTGCTTGAGTGCACCACACATTAATTATTATATTCCAGCTATTTAAAATATAAATATATTTTCCTGGTGGCTTAATTAAGGTCAAGAATGACACAGAGCCAAGATGCCTGAGCTAAAAACCACTGACCCATATTCCAGTTCTTGCAGGATTTCCATCTTACTTTCTAAGCTTGGGCTTTCTGGTCCTTGGTCTTGTGCTGCTTCTAGTGCTTTGTGTTTGGTTTTAGCTTATTAGTCTTATCTTGTAATGTTGCTACTGTCCTGTTGCACTTGCCTTTTGTGTCTAGCAAGCTCTCCGGCCTCCTGTTTTTAAGTTTGCTGAGTCTTTCTCCCCCTGTGGCCTCACTTATTAATAAATAAGTCTGGGTCTGCAGTATTAATTAAATAAAGGTGGCTTTCTATACCAATGCATTTGATGACAGAAAAACTAAAGACATATATCAGACCAGTCCCAGTGCTTCTGTTGATTTGTCTTGTGCATCCTGTAGTCTTGGGATTGCCTGCTTCTGGTGCCAGGCTTTCCTAAAGTGTAAGTGTAAACCCAAACACTCTCATAGAAGCTTTAACATGTTAATGCCATTTCATTTTGTTTTCAGCTTCCATTAGAATAATGCCTGGTGACCCTGCCATTAAGTTCTGAACAATAGATTTACAATTATCCTCTGCTAATATGAATGGGTTAAATGATCCGTAGTACATGATATGTAGCCCTGTACCCCCTTTTCCACTTACAGAGCTAGGTTATTGTTTTTCTTTTAAATAAATATTCATGTAATTTTATTGGTATCTATCTTCATTTTGTACATTTACCAGTAACTGCCTCATTTCCCATTTCCCTCGGCTTATATTCGAGTCAATACTTTTTCCCAGTTTTTTTGTGGTAAAATTAGGTACCTCGGCTTATATTCGGGACGGCTTATACTCGAGTATATACGGTACCTGTTCAGGCATTTCCTGTTATGACCTGACAACTGGTACCCTGTCACATGAGCCCCTAGTGAAGACTACAAGCAGCCATGCTGACATACATTACACAGTCTTGGGCCACTGTTGTCAATATCAGGAAGCCCGTCCAGAGCAATGATGTGCAGCCAATGTTGGGGGGAGTACATGCAGAAAGGAAGTAACTGAAATAGCCAGGAGGAGAACAAATGTACTAATATACAAAAAATGGAGGACAGAAAGTGAATATCGTATTTTAAGAACCATAGCAATCATTTATGCTGCAGCAAACTGAATGCCATTCTTTTAGGGCTAGTTCACACCAGCCACAGTGCATTCCGGCCCGGCCCGATTTTGGCCGGAACGCACTGGATTGCATTGCTGCCGGCTCACTTTGTTGTGGGGCGGGAGGGGGCATGATAGTGCATTGAAGTGAATGGCACCGCAACCACGTCCTTCGCCCGCAATGCGATCGGCCGCACGGGAACGCAAGACACATCAATGCCTGCAGTCCGGTCAGAAAAAATGCTGCAAGCACTGTTTTTTCTGACCGGACCGGAACGCAGGCATTGATGTGCCACACGTTCCCATGCAGCCGATCACATTGCAGCTGGAGGGCGTGGTGGGGGTGCATTGAAGTTAATGGCCCCCTCCCGCCCCACAACAAAGTGAGCCGGCCGCAATGCAATCCAGTGCGTTCCTGCCAGAACGCACTGTGGCTGGTGTGAACTAGCCTTTAGGGTTTGCATTCTCTACAAGTTTAAACAGAGTCCCGGCGGCAAAAGTCGCCGGGAGTCTGTTTAAACAGCCCCGATGCTGGCGACGTACACTGTACGTCGTCAGTCACGAAGGGGTTAATTACCCACTCTGTCATTCAAGCTCTGCATATTTATTACTTGTGCCTTTGTAAGTTCTTTCTATGTGCCTGACCTTGGCTTCCCTAACCCTAGCAGCTCCTACATATCTTATCATCATCAGCTCTCTTTAGCTTACTTCAACACTTATATGAAGATTTTTCCATTATGCTCATGCCAAAATGGCTACATAGATAAGCCCTTAGATTTCAGCCATAGCTTCCAAAACTTCAAATTTTTTTCCTCAACTGCACTTTGGAAACTTTTCAGGAAGTAGTTTGTTCGGCGTGGGCAATGTCACAACAAGCCTAGCAACTGATAAATCAGTGATTGCACAGCCCTACTGCTTTCCAAACTGATATCATCGATACGTCCCTCCTTTAGCTTCCATTACCCTTCCAGCCAAAAACGTGCCTGAATGCAAGCGATTCCCATTACAAAATGACAAGCTTGCGTCCCGCAGTTTATAGTGATGCTCAAATGCAGCCAACTTGCTAATAATATTCTGTTAGGGCTGTGGGTTTGAATTTAGTCTGTACTGCAATTATTTTGTGGATGATCTGCTTCAACTCATGGAAGCAACTACACAGGCACACACAATGATGTAAGCAGCTTTTTGAACTGTACTGAATGTATTTCACACATGAAGTCCCATAATGAACATTTAGCAAGCACACATATAGGGCATACTGGCTCAATGCTTAGTCACAGTGTGTTTATATATCACCCTAATGTTGCTTTATTAGTGTGTCATCATCATTTCACAATCACTTGCTAATTAGATGCAATCCATTAGAATCCACCCTTCAGTGTACCCTCCCATTTCCAGGGTCGCTAGTTCTGTACATGCACCCTTAGTATCAGCTTTCAGATGTTGCAATACCTAAGCAGATGGACAGCTACTTGACGGGTTCCTGTCTTTTTTTTCAATTTGTCTCTGTGTCTACGGTTCTTCCAGTTAAATACCATGAGGGCAATTTATCAAAACTGGAGCAGACAAAATCTGGAGCATATTTGCACTGCAACCAATCAGCTTCTCTATCTCATTTTCAACACTTACATAAGCAAACTGAAGAGAGAAGCTGATTGGTTGCCATGAGCAACTGCTCCAGATTCTGTCCGCTCCAGTTATGATAAATTCCCCCCATGTGCATTATAAAATTGCCATTTTCAACAGTTTGAGAATCTATGACATTACACTATCCAGATGATTCCTTTTCAAGGTAAAATCTATGATCTGAAAGTCTATCAAATAGCTGTACATCTAGGAGTTCTTCAGTTGTACCACTAGGTGGCAGCACAACAGCATGTGAAGAAACATCCCAATAAGGCTACAGCCCAGATAAAAACCACAGGCACACTCTTTGTTGGTGGTTGCCTCAGCTGAAATCAATATCCTGAAATTGAAGGAAGAGTGAACAAAGAGTTACATTTCTTTCAAGAAATTGCAGTCATGCGCACATCTCCAGCTTGATAGGCGTTGCTTCATCTATGCTTCTAAGAGCTACCCGAAGAGCCTCAGATTCTCCATTTTTAAATACAAGCTGTAAGCAGATTTGCTGAAGCCCTTATAGTACCCTTCAGATGGTTTAAAGGAGAACTATGGTGTAAGTGTTTTTCCCCATAGTTCTCCTAAGGGTCACGGGAGGACACAAACTAGCGTCCTCCCATGACCCAAAGCACACTGAGACCACCGCAGCTGGGACAGATCCCGACATTACTGTCGAGATCCAACGAGCTGCGTAATTGACAGCTGGCTCTGCCTATCTAGAGGCAGAGCCAGCTGTACCCTCCCCCGTCCGTTCCGCCAGTCAGCACTGGGGGATCGGACAGGGGGGGAATCCCTGCAGGGCGCCACGAGTGACAGTCACAGTTCTGCAGGGACAGGATCGAGAAGTGAGCGAGCGACGGTATGTGTTCGCTTACTTCCCGATCTATAGAGCCGGCGTGTGACAGTTTAATTGTTCTTCTTTAAGTAAAGCAGTGTCCAAGCTGTGGATATTCAAGTGTTTGCAAAATCTTAACAGGTTTAAAACAAGTGCTCCCCCTCTGAGGTGGCTTTTAGGGCTTGCTCATGCCATCTCCAGACCAGTTCTGGAAATGTCGGTATGTGCATTTGTAATGTGTTTTTTATGTGTTCCATTGTGTTTTTGGTCTACGTTGAAATCCTAGTGCGTTCCAGTGAGTTTGGGTGTGCTTGCATGCGTTTACATGCATTTTAGCGCATTCCAGACCAGAAAAAAAAGTGCATGTAGTACTTTTTTTTAACCATGTGAGTCATCACATCCTATACATGAGGACGCTGAGCGACATTCCACCACTGAAGCCGAGGGGAAGCAAAGCTAAAGGGACCTGTCTAGGAGCCAGCTAGGATCATGATTCAGGTGAGTTGATCTCTGTTATTTTAGCTCCCTAGGCAAAACGAGCATTTAACCCTTGCAATGCAGGGGTAGCCCCACTGCAAGGATTAAGATTTTTTTGTTTATTAAATCTTTATTCAATTTTTGACAACAAATTTTACAACCATTTCATACAAAGTTAACATTTCTCCATTCATCCCATACCGCCCCAACCCATCCTATCCCCCCTCCATTCCTCCCCTTTCCCCAATATAGATCTCTTCGGCCACTCTAAGGACAAGGCGCGGGACAGTGTTCTAGTGATCTGACCCCCCACCCCCCCTGCAAGGATTAAGATTTTATTCGCCCAGAGTTCTGCTTTAAATAAAGCAATTTCTAGGTATTTTATAAACCCTTGTAGCTGATATGCCAAGACTGCACTGTAGAGTGCTGCTTCATCCAAGACAGTCACATTTACAACCTAGCTGCAAAGCTTCTGCAGCAAACTGTCATTGGAAATGATTTTGAATTGCTGCCAATTACATTTACAGGGTTATTCACAAAAGGGTGAAGAGTTTGGAGAAGGCCGGAGAAAGGAACAATCTAGGACAACATACCGGAACTGGAAAGTGAGCTGAATTGGAGAATTTTTCCAAATCGGCTATTTTGGCCTAGATTAGTGACAAATAGCACCTCGCGCCAAACCCTGTGTAGCTGCAAGCACTATAAGAAGTGTTACCCTCTGAATATATCAAATTATAATGAATGTGCTGCGCTTCATCTAGTTCTAGATGAAGCGCAGCACATTCATTATAATTTGATATTTTGGCCTAGGTTGTTCACTTCTCCAAACTCTTCCCCCTTTTGTGAATAACTCTGATAATGTCAAACTTTATCGCTCGAACCTGAAAAGCACAACTGGGTAAATATTATATATACTCTCACATTGAAGCCTATGAAATTTGACTTATTCCCCCTGATCCACTGTCACATGTGACACATGGGGGTCTCCAGGATGACTATATACTAGGGTGATGCTGATGTGCTATTTTGTGTGCCCTATGACAGTGAGTAAACATAAGCCCGGCAGTACAATGTGTGTTATGTGAAACAGCAATCCTGGGTTATGCAGTATGGTAGGATGCTTGGTACATGACGCATACCTTGGCAGGGTGGGGCAGGGTTACAGTGTTTACCTGACTGAGAAATTTGGCCTCCTGAACGAAAAATGGCCATCCTGGGATTTGTAGGTACCTGGATTAGCTGCAAAGTTCTTGGCAGGTTTAAAGGCAGTAACCTAGTAGATTAGTAGATAGGGGAAGGGTGGCAGGCACTTCAGGGTAGAAGGCACTTTTTCCCTTTTTCCGTTTACACTTGTGCATCTGCATATTCATGCTTTTTAGTGTGTTTTTGTAGCATGTTTATAAATGTTTTTGATGTGTTTTCATGCTTCAAGCATGCTATGACATCATTAAGTGTCATCTCCCTTGTTTCTGCTTCCTCTAGGTTGTGCTTTCTGAGCAATCTTCAGTCATATCTGCTATGACATGATTTTAGGCAGCAGCCGCAACTACTGCTGCATTTTGCTAGAAGAAGAAGAAGCGGGGAAGAAGATATGAAAGTACTCGGTCTATCCAGTGTCATTTCTACAAACATACATTGGCCGATTAATAGACATGTGCGATTCGGTTCGTTCCGAAATTCGTTTTGGACGAATTTTCGGAAATTCGGAGATTCGGATGCATCCGAATTCCGAATTACAGCTAAGACGAATGCAAACGAATCCGAAATTCCCGTTTTCCCGAAATTCGTTATTGGACGAATTTCTTTGCACCATTGACACCATTTTACCTCTACAACACATCTATGATTAAAGTACAGAGGCTATAGTCTAGAGGTTAAAGCACAGGATTGCTAAGGTCCTAGGTTCAAATCCCAGCCAAGTCAACTAATATTCAAAGTTTTTTTTTTTTCCTTTGCTTTTGAATTGGCATTCTCCTAACATTCCTTGAATTGGGGGGAACCTCAGGCTTTTTTTTTGAATTCATTGGCAGAACTTGCACAATTGGTGGCTGACTAAATACTTTTTTGCCCCACTGTATATACCGCAATGCTGTACAGAGAACACCGAGCCAGTCACATCAGTTTCTGTACAGAGGAGCTTACCCTCTAATGTCCCCCCACAGTCACATCAGTCTCTGTACAGAGGAGCTTACACTCTAATGTCCCCTCCCCCCACAGTCACATCAGTTTCTGTACAGAGGAGCTTACCCTCTAATGTCCCCCCACAGTCACATCAGTCTCTGTACAGAGGAGCTTACACTCTAATGTCCCCTCCCCCCACAGTCACATCAGTTTCTGTACAGAGGAGCTTACCCTCTAATGTCCCCCCACAGTCACATCAGTCTCTGTACAGAGGAGCTTACACTCTAATGTCCCCTCCCCCCACAGTCACATCAGTTTCTGTACAGAGGAGCTTACCCTCTAATGTCCCCCCACAGTCACATCAGTCTCTGTACAGAGGAGCTTACACTCGAATGTCCCCCCCACAGTCACATTACCCGCTGGACGCAGGGCTTTGTGACCCGCTGGACACTGGACATGTGCACTGGTAGTCTGTACGAATGTTCATTTCCATTTCATGTTCGTATAGTTCATTTCATTGCAGCAAAGTGACATTTTTTTTTTTTAATTGTCACTTTGCTGCAATGAAAATTCGTCCACAAACGAAAATGCGTACAGACGACCACTAACAAATTTTGTCCGGAAAACTAGTTTTTCCAAAACAAATCGCACATGTCTACTGGACGCAGGGCTTAGGGTTAGTTCACACCATTAGCAGTGCGCTCCGGTTCGATTCTGGCCAGAACGCACTGCCCGCATTGCGGCCGGCTCACTTTTTTGCTGGGCTGGAGGGGGCGTGGTGGGACATTGAAGTGAATGGCACCATAGCCATGCCCTCCGGTTGCAATGCGATCGCCCGCACGGGATTGCAAGGCACATTGTGCCTGCAGTGTGTTCGGGTGCTGTGCGATCAAAATAGTGCTTGCAGCATTTTTATCGCACCGCACCCAAACGCACTGCATGCACAATGTGCCTTGCAATCCCGTGCGGGCGATCGCATTGCGGCCGGAGGGCGTGGCTACGGCGCCATTCACTTCAATGGCCCGCCAGCCCCCCTCCTGCCCGGCCAAAAAGTGAGCTGGCCGCAATGCGATGCAGTGCGTTCCGGCCGGAACGCACTGCACGTGGTGTGAACAGGCTTTAAAACGTTACCTGCAGGAGCAGCCGTATTCTTGGTATAACCACTTCCAGGGGAGCACGTACATTTACATGAACCCGCAGGAAGTGGTTAAAAAAAAAAAACCACACACACACATCAAAAACACACACACACATACACATAGCTTTATTAATAATAATAGTGTGCGGGCCCTGGCTTCCTCCGGTGCTGCGGGGGCCCGGCCTCCTCCACCTCCTGTCCATTCACCTGTACAGTCGGCGGATACTTATGTAAGGTTCCCGGGCCCCTCATGCAGGCCTGGGCCCCTTACTTGACTATCGGCCGTACCCCCCTGACGGTGGCCCTGTGTGCTAAAACTACAAAGCCCGTCATGCCGGTGCCTCTGGGAGTCATGGCTGTGGCGGTCAGAGTCTTGCAATGCCTCATGGGACTTGTAGTTCCATCACGGCTGGAGTGTCCACATTTCTAACAAAAAAAAAGGAACTGGCACTGTGACTGGTGAAGGACACAGTGGACAGAGTCCTCGGTCAGGTTGAATAGCTGTCTGTGTCACCATAGGGAAGATTGACTTTCACTTCCTCAGGCTCAGTTCCGTAGTAAAGTGATTACTTAGGGTTAAAACAGGCCAGATTTGTATTGCTCTCTTTGTCTGACACCTGTTCACCCTCACTTCCTGTCTTGGTTTCAGAGGGACAGGAAGTGAGGAGAAATCTACCATAAGCCACAATAAAGATGTGACAGATCTTCTGACTCTTCTGTGCAAATCTTTAACAAGCCCAGAGTCCAGCAAGGAGAACTTGTCTCTGCCAGATGCTGTCATCGCAGGTCTGAATAGAGGGCAGATAACTATACAATGGCCAGCAGTTGTCACCGACTCCAGGCCCAGTTCTGACTGACGGCAAATGCTCAGTCTCTAGCAGCTCAGCGTTCTACGCCAGGGGCGGGCAAACACCGGCCCTCCAGCTGCGGTGAAACTACAAATCCCATGATGCATCTGTCTCTGGGAGTCATGCCTGTAGCTGTGAGAATCTTATAATGCCTCATGAGATTTGTAGTTCCACAGCAGCTGCCACAATAAAGATGTGACAGATCATCTAACACGTCTGTGCTCTGTTAAAATCTAAAACGGTGGTTGGTGCTGGGCCTAAACAACTGAGAGCCCAGCAAGGAGAACCTGGAACCTTGGCCTGGAGCGCAAACAACCAACTTAAGGCTAGATTCACACTGAGGTGATTGAGCTGTTGAGCTGTTTTCGTGCGGTTGTAATGCATTTTTGTTTGCGCGACTGTGCTTTGTAAACCGCACGGTTTTCAATGTATAGAAATGTCTATGGGACTCAAACTGTGCGACAACCGCTCCTGCACAATTTTGCGTGACAGGCGATTTCGTCCACGCGACAAACCGCAAAGGTGTGAACAGCCTCGCATTGAACAGCCTTCAATCCGAATCTGTGTTTTGCGCTATAAATCGCCTAGGTGTGAACCTAGCCTAAGCTGGCCATACACTGTTATATTTTTTTTGTTGAACCTGTGGGCTGACTGAAACAATATAACAGATTCCTCCATCTGTGCCAGGGGTGGGCAAACTCTGGCCCTCCAGCTGTGGTAACACTACAAATCCCATGAGGCATCGGTCTCTGGGAGTCATGCCTGTGGAATGAGGACTCGAAACAGGGCAGATAGGGATTGGTCCATAGTCTCTAGGAAGGAGGCCAGCCCTCAGGCTCCTCCAGCAGCCCCAGTGACGGTTCAGTCCTGCAGATTATATCTCAGCTGATGAAGGTGGACTCCCATTCTTATAGAACTGTGTCTGCCCACAGTGACCTGTATCCGCCTGGTCTGAGCCCAGGCAATGCGGCCTGGTCCAGCAGGTGTCAATCGTCAGGTAGTTGGAGGAGTTACCTGAGAGAATGGAATGCGAGGAATGTGCCGACACGGGCTTCTCCTCATTCCACTGTACAGGTGTCAGGACGGTGCTGAGAGGAGTGGACATGAGACGTCACAGGGGAGGGGGGATGAGAAGAGTCTGGTGTGCTGATGAGAACAGCCCAGAAAACTTTCTTCTCTAAACTTCCCCCAGACACACAGACTCATAATGCTAAAACACTGACATACAGACAAGGATCTTACGTGTTCAGCCCAAACCCTGGGCCTTAGTCATAGCTAATAAAATACACATCCACATATCAAGTCTAACAGGGTTATTCACTAAAGGGTGAAGAGTTTGGAGAAGGCAGGAGAAGTGAGCAATATAGGACAACATAGCTGAACTGGAAAGTGAGCTGAATTGGAGACATTTTCCAAATCAGCTATTTTGGTCTAGATTGTTCACTTCTCCTGCCTTCTCCTAACTCTTCACCCTTTAGGCCCCGTTCACATTGAGCGATTTATCGCGCGATTTTTGTAGCGATATCGCTCATATTTCCGCACTATATCGCTCTATGTAGCTTCACCAATACAATTCAATGTAGCTGTTCACATCTCGTCGCTCAATGTCGCTAAATATCGCTCAATATCGCTTGTAGCTCGTCGCTGGTAGCTTGTCGCTTCTACATGACCCTTTTTTAGAGCGATTTTGAGCGATATTGCTCCTGATTGCATACAGCCCAATAGGAAGATGTTGCGCGACACGTCGCTCAATGTCGCTCAAAGTCGCGCGATTTGCATGTCGCTCAGTGTGAATGGGGTCTTAGTGAATAACCCTGTAAATCTCCCGCTGGGCCAAGCTTCAGTATCTTGCTAGTCAGCCCCGCTGGTTGTTAAAATACCTGAACAATCTGATTGGATGCAGGCATTGTTCAGGTATTTTGAGAGCCAGCGGTGCCGACTAGCAAGATACTGAAGCTTGGCCCAGTGGGAGATTCCTCCGTCCACACAGCTTAGCGTAGATGGAGGAATCTGTTGCACTTTTTCCATCTGACCATAGAAAATCTGCAGATAATCTATAGGTGTATGGCCAGCTTTATATACTCCCAACCTCCAAAAGGTAGGTGGTAGACATGTGCACGGCAAACAAAATCTGTTTTCGGGTGAAACAAATGAAAACGAAAAACATTTTAATTTGTTTCGTCAAAGGAAACACATTTTTATATTGTTTCGGATTCAAAGGCAATGAGCCTCCGAACCTGAAAAATGCACACTGAAACGAGTGGCGGCCATGTCGGCTGCTGGCGCGTTCTGCTTATGCTTATTGGAGTGTATCTTGGTGCTGTATACCAAGATATACTCCAATATGGTGGCGTGCATGCGGAGAATGCACCGGCGGCCAATGTGGTGACCGTACGTTCAGTGTGTGAAGTCACCGTCATGTGAGGTCATGCGCTCTGCCTCCAAGATGACGGCAGGCATGCGCAGAACATACTGGCGGCCAATATGTGTATCAGGTGTGTGGAATTCATGTAGTTCCGGGCGCCGGGCAAGTAGTTTTTTCACTGTTTTAGCCCTGCTACGGACAAGTAGCCGGGCTGGTTTGACTTTTTTAATGCGACAGCAGGACCCTTTGCCCCATTGAGATGCATTGAAGAGCGATATTGCGCGGTAAATAGCCGCGATATCGCTCAATGTGAACGGGGCCTTAGTCCTTAGACAAGTAGTTTTTTCCAAAATTTCCACACCCCTGTGTATGCCTGAATATAGTTTTCATATATTCGGGCATATTATAGATTTGTTATTTTGGATTCGGACGAACCGCCAAATCAACTGAATTTCGATTTGCAGGTTCGTCCGCATCCGAATGCACATGTCTACTAGGTGGAGTAATTACCTCAAACAAAATTAGCCCCTGCAGCACATAAAATGTTTCACAAGATCAACATTTCAAAACAAGCCGGGAGATGAAGGTCTACAGACTAGCAGGAGAGCCGCAGTTTGAAAACAGAGGATTGAACATTTAGGGCCCATTACCCCCGATGCTCCTGGATGTGTAAATGAACGCATACCAAATCCAGTGAATATCCCTTTGCACTCCTGAGTGGTATACCCCTTGAAGCTGGGTGCCGAAGTGGCTGTGGATGGCACCGCTCAAACCAATGAAGATACAGGATGTCACCAGCACACTGAAGAAATGCGTTTAAAAACCATTGTTATTGACGTATGGGTTGGTGAGGGTGCTCTCCGCACACCTTACAGCAGTCCCGGCCAGTAAAAACAATGGTGCTTGTAGCAACTACCACGGATGGCATCGTGCAAGATACGAAGTAAAAGATAGGTCACCAGCACTCGAGATAATTTAAATAGTAATGTCCTTTTTAATGGACAATTGTGTCACAATGATCAACAAAGCCGACGTTTCGGGGCCGCGCAGGGTCCCTTCTTCAAGGCAGGGTCCCTTCTCCGAAGAAATGCGTTCAAAAAACGTCTTTATCGGAGTGATATTCTGTATCTTCATTAACACATACCTAGCGTACAAACATCAAAAATGAATTGACGTTGGAAGGTTACTTGGCTCCTGTCTTAAAGGAGAACTATGAGGTGAATGCTTTTCACTCACCTCATAGTTCTAGCCGACCTGTGACAATGAGACTGTCACAGGTCGGCTCAGTAGATCGGGAAGTGAGCGAACACATATCGGCGTTCGCTCACCTCTCGATCCTGTCACGGCTCTCTGCCGTGATAGGGGAGGGTCTGGATTCCCCCCTCCGCCAGCGCTGACTGGCGGAACGGACGGGGGCGGGTACAGCTGGCTCTGCCTCTAGATAGTCAGTCACGCAGCTGGGCGGATCCCGACACAATTGCAGCAACTCGCGGTATACTGCGGCGCCTCAGTAGCTCGCGGTATACTGAGCCTAGGGTGACGGGAGGACGCTAGTTTGTGGGAAAAGACTTAACCCCATAGTTCTCCTTTAATCGGCCCTCTATGTATACATGTGAAGGTGGCCATACACTTTACAACCCTCGCAAGACCTTAGTCTTGCGAGGGTTGTAAAGTAATTGAAAAAACGTACGATCTGCCCATCTTGGACAGGCAGATCGAACTTGCGATGACCGCAATGCTGAACGGGCAGTGTGCGCACACCGGCCCGTGCGGCATTGATCTTACGATCATGCTAAAAATCAGGCGATAATCGTACGATTCTCGGCTGGTTTTCTAGCATGCTCCTTAGACAAAAGACGTGCGACTGTACAGTAGAAACGGTCGCACGTCTTCATTCACACTGCACGATTTTCGTACGATTGCGGGATTTCCCGCGATTCTCATACGAGTATCGTGCTGTGTATGGGCACCTTGAGATAGGGACCTTAGATTGTAAGCTCCTTGTTTGCAACTTAAAGATCCATCAGGTCTCCCATTCCAAGAGTCATCACCTCCCACATGTGCATTAACCCTTTCTACACCATGGAAAGTAAAAGATGTCTTATTGCCCCCTCCCATGGACATCATTTGAGGGCTGAAGTGTGTTGGGATTTATTTTGTCACAGCAGTGCTCCCCAATTCACGCTCTTAATAGATAAATGGTACAGCCAATGTATTGCACAGAACACTTTGTACATGTGATGAAATGTGCGCCGTTGTCTGATCGGATAGTCCTCATTCGTCCTCTCTGTCTTCTTATTAGGGGTACACAACCTACAAGTGTCCCATCCACATGTATGAGAAGAAGAAGAAGGAGGAGGAGGTTGGGAAGTGTAAAGTTTGCAGAGCCAGGCTCATCCCTTAGTTCTCCTGTGTCCTCCCTCTCCCCTCCCCTGTGCGAGCTCCTCCGGCCTCCCTCCCTCCCTCCTACTCTCTCCCCTCCCCTCACCTCTCCCTCCAAGTCAGTCCCCGCTTGTCTCTTCTCTTCGTTCTCTTATTGCCCCCCTGACCTGCCCTCCAGTCATGGCGGGGGCCCGGCCGGGGGTACATGCTCTGCAGCTGGAGCCGGTGCGGGTGCCGGAGATCCTACAACGGGGCAGCAAGTTCATCAAGTGGGACGAGGTGAGAGCAGCGTGCAGAGGGGCGGAGGATGGAGGGACATTCTTCAATCTGGGACTGTCACACTGCACACAGGGGCACACTGACAGTACACACCACAGGGGCACTGCGATCAACTACACACTGACAGTACACACAGGGGCACCGCGATCAACTACACACTGACAGTACACACGGGGGCACTGCGATCAACTACACACTGACAGTACACACAGGAGCACTGCGATCAACTACACACTGACAGTACACACAGGGGCACTGCGATCAACTACACACTGACAGTACACACGGGCACTGCGATCAACGTACACACTGACAGTACACACGGGGGCACTGCGATCAACGTACACACGGTGACAGTACAAACAAGGGTACTGCGATCAACGTACACACTGACAGTACACACGGGGGCACTGCGATCAAGCTACACACTGATAGTGCAAATAGAGTTTCTGGGATCAACATTAGACACTGACAGCACAGCCGGGGACACTGACATCAGGATAGACGCTGACAGCGCAGCCGGAGACACTGGCATCAGGATAGACGCTGACAGCGCAGCCGGGGACACTGGCATCAGGATAGACACTGACAGCACAGCCGGGGACACTGACATCAGGATAGACACTGACAGCGCAGCCGGGGACACCGGCATCAGGATAGACACTGACAGCGCAGCCGGGGACACCGGCATCAGGATAGACACTGACAGCGCAGCCGGGGACACTGACATCAGGATAGAAAGTTGGATTATTGCTGAGTGATTTCCAGGATATACTTTGCTGAGCTGCTTTAGTGCTGTTACAGCTGTGACATTCCATTGGTGGAAGAATGACAAGATCCAGCATGTCTCTCTGTGGGTGACACTACACGCAGGGACTTGTAGTGCACAGAGAGCAGGGAAAGCAGGTTCCAGGTTGACACGCTGGGACTTGTAGTTCTCCAGGAGGACAGACATACATGATGTAGAGGAAGTGGGTTTTGTGTTTGTATTTGCGATGCACAATGAGTAATAGTTGTCAGAAATCAGAGGCATGTGGGTGTAAATGTTTCATGACTGTATGTTTACTGAGAAGGTCAGTGTTTGGGATTATATGGCGGCCATGTAGCAGGTCATTTAGTGACTTTTAATCAGCGTTCATCACAACAAAGAACAACAGTAACAATCGCAAAGGTGTTTTCAATCAATCGCCGTCTCGGTTTCAGTGCTTGGCCTTTTGAAATCAGGAAACGTTTGTGGTTAAAAGAAACTAGGTTGTCAGCATGAAAGTGTTCGCCATGATCTGATGACAATGTGATGTTTTTGGGGTAACTGCAGGTACCTCTGGCTTACCTGCGGGATAGTGAAAATAAACAATATAAGGGTGTGCTGTGTTTAAATTGGGGCATAGCAATAAGTAGCGCTGGGTTATTATAGGAACATTGATCGGCCTGGGTACAAAACTTTATCCAGTCTGTGGTGTTTTGTCCTGCTGGTGATGACCGAGAAAGAAGCCTGAGGGTTGTTGAGTCTTGGCTGCTACTTCCCTCGTGTCTATAGGCAGCTTTATATTGCATTGTCCGGCTGTAAATTGTATAGCCACAAGTGTCTTTTTATAGTTTTCGGCTGCTGCTCAGGAATAAATAGGTCTCATTGTTGTGTCTGATGAAAGAGGCTTGGGATTGCTTAGAAGACTCTGAGGCTCCAGTGACAGGGAGCCAAAGAAGGTGCCAGAAGCCTTTTCCAAGGGCAGATGTATGGAAGAGTAAAAAATATGAAGGTTCGGAGATTGGATGAGTTAACCTCTTGCCCACCAATATTCTGCATTAGGGGGTTGGACACTATCTCATTGACACTTTCCCTTTTTGTGAATGACTACAGCGTGGGTATGCTTAGAAATTATCAGGTTTGCCTGTTCTTATTGAAAATGTTTGCGGCGCTGTAAATGTTGTGGCATACATATGTTTGAAAGCACATGTGTCACATGGTTCTGAAAAAGTAACCACCAGCTGAATTGCGGGCACCTTCTAGAGCTAAATATTACTAATAACTTGTCTGGCACCCCTAAGAAACCATTCCAACCACCTCTGAATACCTTCCACCATAAGTCAGCTTTTTTTAGGGGGGCTGGGCACACCTCCCACCATGGCAATGCTCGGGCCTGGGAATAATTCTATAGCCCCTGCAGTGGCCACAGAATGACGACCGTTGCACCTTACCTAAAAGTTTTTTGTTTTTTTTATTTTGGCGG
>NW_017306293.1:1775958-1831864 GCF_000935625.1 Nanorana parkeri | reverse complement strand
TGTTAGAGGTAAAAAATGTCCCTGAAGGGTGGATGTTATATAGTTGGTTGAAGGGGGGTTCTTTATTTTTAGGACCATGTGATAAATTTGCAATAAACCTGTTATAAAGCCCTACGAAGAAATCAAGAAGTGCCTTCCCCTAGTGTATTACCATTTATTAATAACATAGGAAAAATACTACTCACGTACGCCATGCGAATCAGTGTATACATCTCCAGCCCTGGACAAGAAGGAATCTCCACAATGACAATCACGGTGAGGATCAACCACTAAAGGGCTGTGTGAAGTCCTTAGCAGCTAACGCGTTTCGGGGGAGGTTCCCCCCCCCCCCTTCTTCAGAGCTAAAGGACCTAGCCACCAGAATTGATATTTATATAGAGAAAATCAAATTACCTTAGTGATGTAGAGCTATAAAAGATGGATCAAAAGACATGCCCCCATCTTCTCCACCTAATCCAAGGACCAATAAGAAGAGAGTATGGCCACATACTCTCACAACAACCCCACACCATAATCCCCCCTCCACCAAACTTTACGCTTGGCACAATGCAGTCAGGCAAGTACCGTTCTCCTGGCAACCGCTAAACTAAGACATGCCCATCGGATTTCCAGACAGAGAAGTGTGATTGGTCACTCCAGAGAACACATCTCCGCTTCTCTAGAGTCCAGTGGGGGCGTGCTTTACACCACTGCATCCAACGCTTTGCATTGCACTTGGTGATGTAAGGCTTGGATGCAGCTGCTTGGACATGGAAACCCATTCCATGAAGCTCTCTACGCACTGTTGTTGTGCCAATCTGAAGGCCACACGAAGTTTGGAGGTCTGTAGCTATTGACTGCACAGGCAGTTGGCGACTTCTGCGCACTATGCACTTCAGCATGCGCTGACTCCGCTCTGTCATTTTACGTGGCCTACCACTTCGTGGCTGAGTTGCTGTTGTTCCCACTTTGTTGTAATACCACTAACAGTTGGCCGTGGAATATTTAGTAGCAAGGAAATGTCATGGATGGACTTATTGCACAGGTGGCAACCTATCACAGTACCACGCTTGAATTCACTGAGCTCCTGAGAGCGACCCATTCTTTCACAAATGTTTGTAGAAGTGTCTGCATGCCGAGGTGCTTGATTTTATACCCTTGTGGCCATGGAGGTGATTGGAACACCTGAGTCCAATGATTTGGAGGGGGGTCCCAATACTTTTGACAATATAGTATATTTTATTGGTCAGCCTACACTGCAGTGCCGTAAGCTAAAAGCTGGTTCTTTGCCATGGTAACTCTGCACTAATGCTTCCTAAAAACTCTTGGCCGTGCTTTGAAGTGGAACTTTACCCACCAATATAATGTTTCCCAAAACAGTTACTTTAAGGCCTGTTCACACCAAGGCATGCACTGCTTTTTTCAATTACAACAGATACACGGTAGTGAGGTACCACGTGTTGCAGCATGGTTGAGCGCATTGCATTCACAAGGTGCGTTTGGGGTGCCATTCAAATGAAAGGCAATGAACGTAATGCACTGTAACACATGGCCTTGGTGTAAACGGGCCATTAACCCCTTCATGACTGAGGCCTTTTTTCATTTTTTGCACCTTGGGGGTCCAAAAGACCCTCAGTGTCACCTTTACACTGGAAATAAGCTATTGAAGTGCAGATCGCACTTCAATAGCTTATAGCTGGGCTGCAGGAGCCCAGAACTGACAGCCCAGGGACCGGAAGTGGGAGCGGGGAGGGGATCGATGAACGGAAGTTCGTTGACCTCCTCCGCAGCTCCCCGCGGACACCAAGGAAGCCGTTCCTGGGCCCATAGGAGGGGCAACGGAGCCCGGGAAGCACGGCGGCGGTGTCCGGCGGGGGGGCATCCCCTTCTATGGGACACAGAAGTGATCTGGCGACAGGTAAGTCGCTAGAATCGCTTCTGTTGTAAAGCCGACAGTCGGCTTTACAAGTTTAAACAGAGTCCCGGCGGCAATAGCTGCCGGGAGTCTGTTTAAACAGCCCCGATGCTGGCGACGTACACTGTACGTCGTCAGTCACGAAGGGGTTAAGACATGCAAGCTGTCAAGGTTGTGCTTATTTCAGCTCTCAAACCAAACTTTCAAGCCCTCAGATGGAGACTAAAGGTGCCCATACACCTTGCGATTATCGTATGATAATCGCGGGAAATTCCGTGATCGTACGATAATCGCAAGGTGTATGAAAGGCACCCGCACACTGCCCGTTCAGCATTGCGGTCATCAGCGGGGCGGGCTTTCGATGATCGCAAGTACGATCTGCCTGTCCAAGATGGGCAGATCGTACGAGCTTTTAATTAGCTTACAACCATCGCAAGACAAAAGTCTTGCGATGGTTGTAAGGTGTATGGGCACCTTAAGACGGCACCTCGCTTGGCTGTAATGAATAAGAGATTGTAGTTCATAACTAAATTATATTAGCAGCAGAGTATAATATTATTTTTAACACTGGAAAGGAAACCTGTCATGTAAGAACATTGGAGGCTGCCATTTGTGGTGACCTATGCTTTGAATGGTTGTAGCTTGCATGTCTTGCTGATTCTCTGGCTGATACTGATCTGTATACTTGTTCGGTCTGGGTCAGAGACTTCTTATAACAGCCAGGCAACTTGTATCTGTGGAAGGCCAGAAATGGATTCCCCTGTATGTCTAATATGACAGGCTTGCTTTAATGACCTGCTCTCTGTCTGCATATATTTCCCTTTCTTCCTCTCCCAATCTGTTCAGCATCCAGGAGCAAAGAAAGGAACCTTGTTTAAGCTCCTAGTAGGTCTAGTCAGAGCTTACACAGAGGTGAGGGCTCTCTTGGTTTTCTCATATGACATCACTAAGCCAATCAGCAAGTACCAACACGGAAACATGAGAGGAAAGGGGAAGAAGTCACATCCTCCTTCATGCCTAGAGGTACCAGGTATTTTTTGGGGTCTTAGCAACTGGTGCAAAGAATTATGCTGCAGTAGATGGGGTGGGGGGTAAACCAAACCTGCTGCTGCCTGTTTTACCCTGTGTGGGTAAAACCTAGGTTTATGGCTGATTCACATTTGCTGCAAGGTACCACGCTGTGATACCGTGAGGCCTTGCGTTGTTACAACTCAAGGCACTGTTTTCTTTTTTAACAATTGGGTTTCTTTGTCAGGCATGATCATGAAATAAAATTCCCTATGTTTCCAAAGTTTGCGTTTTTAGTCTTTTGAGTTTTTTTGTTTTTTGTTTTTTTTTAACCAAACGTCTTCTAAAGCCCACTAGCATATGATGCTTTGTGACTACCACACAGTGCATTGCATAATTGAAACTCACATCACTGCACATTGTAGTTTGCACAGGCCAAACCTAAACATTGGCAGCAAAAGAAGAGTTGCTACTCAGGCTCATGGCTGTCAGTGAGTTGTGCGATGCAATTAGAATGCCTCATACTTTTTCATAAAGAGAATGTATTGCTCATAATATGTTTACAAACTGTACTGGGTGTGTAAATCATTATCAAAAAGCACTATGTTATGTGCAGAGGACTGCTGTTGTTGCGTGCCGTACACTGCACAGAACGGCCAGCTTCTGGGCTATGAAAAGAGGTAGCAATGCCACCCGAGCTGTACAGTGCTTCGGTCACATCACTCGCCCTTCTTCACTATCCTCCATTCACAAAATGTCTTGTATTTTGATCAAGAATACCTAACATTCTGAGATTGGAGGAAGAGAGATGATGCCACTTGCCAACCCAACCCAATGTCACTCCAATCACAGAATGTCTTGTATCCATTACAAAAATGCAAGGCATTTTGTGAATGGAGAAAAGTGAAGAGGGGCGGGTGCTGTGACTGCAGTACTGTACTGCTGGGGTCACATCTCTCCCTCTCCTCAGTGCCCAAAAGCTGGGCCTTGTGTCCTGGGGACGGCGTGCTGAAAGGTAATATTTTCTATACTTTGTAGCAGCCCCCTGCACATAACACCCGGCTTTTTATTGATCATTTCCACACCCAGTGCAGGATGTAAATTATCATTGTGTCTGGAGTGTGGCTTTAGGTCTTTAACCCTTTGTTAGGACAGAGTGAGTACAGACAGGGTTAATTAGAGTAACCATAGCTCCTTACCCACCTCTCCTTAACAGTAGATAGGAGGGAAGCTCGGCAGGATTTGTTAAAAGAGAACTATGAGGTGAGTGCTTTTCACTCTCTGCCATGACAGGGGAGGGGCTGGATTCCCCCCTCCCCTCTCCGATCCTCCAGCGCTGACTGGCGGAACGGACGGGGGAGGGGCGGGCACAGCTGGCTCTGCCTTTAGATAGGCAGAGCCAGCTGTCACTCACGCAGCTGGGCGGATCCAGACATAATTGTCGGGATCCGCTACAGCTCGCGGTATGCTGAGCTTAGGGTGACGGGAGGACGCTAAGTTGTATCCTCCCGTTACCCTAAGGAGAACTATGGGGAAAAGCCCAACCCCATAGTTCTCCTTTTAAGTAAATGAAAAGCACTTTAAAAGGTAAGCAAGAGTTTTTTTTTATTTATTTTTTAGGTTATGTTATATGAACGGGAAAATGTAGCAAATATAAAGTAGGCACTCTTCTAATTTGGCTGTAAAAGTGGAACTATACTTAAGAGAACTAAAGCCAAACCTTTATTTTTTTTCCGGCTTTATTCCTCTTTTGGGTCAGAGGAGTGCATTTACTAATGTACTCCTGTGGCCCAAAGTCAGCATCTAGTAGGCTACTGCCTGTTATTTGCTGAAATTTCTGAGCTGCGCTGCAAAAGGGAAAGATCCCAACAATATTGTCAGGATCCACGCTGCTGACTGATTGACAGCTGGCTCTGCCTCTCTAGAGCCAGAGCCAGTTTTGCCTGCCCTCTCCTTAGTGTGTTCCTCCAATGAGCGCTGGTGGAACAGAGAGGGGAGGGGGGAATCCCTGCAGGTAGCGGTGACTGAAAGTCACTGCAGGGAGAATATTGTAAGCTGAGTGATCAGCGGTTTGTGATTGCTCATAGAGCCAGCTCTTAGTTTTGGGAAGAGTACATTTTACTCTCCCAGTACGTCTCCTTTAAATAAGAAGGTCAGCTGGCACATTCCCCTTATCATAGGTCTCTTGAAATATTTTCTTTCAATTCCTTAGATTCCAGGCTCTTGCCTCCTGTCCAGAAGTGCCATTTCAAGCAGTTCAGTATTCCTTTTTAAATGAACCAGTAAACATTCTACTTGTGCTCAGTTAGAGATATTCTACTCTTGTCTCAGAATGCCGGCTTTACATAGTTTCTTCAGCAATGATCAACAAGACATATAACATGCACAGACGAGGAATGCGGCTAAATTGTTATGTTCTTGTAAATATAGCTCATGCCTTACTTTTATTCTAACACTCTTTTGTTGATTTAGCAGTGTTGATGTGCTGGCATCATCATGCAGATAGCGTAAGGAATAGTGGCAAAAAAATCACAAGTCAGCAAGAAAAGGTCCCCATATTCAGTCACAGATCACCTTTGTAAAGACTTTTTTTGTTGACAGTGGCACTTTTGCCTGTGTGAATCAAACCCTAGGCTCGGTTCATACAGATAACTGTGTAGCTACAACATAGTTCTTGTTATAAATCACAGACTCTGCCATGTTTTTGTTTCTGTTAGTGAGAGGACAGCAGTGAGTTAATGATCCTGGCCAGTGTTTTACTGGATATTTCTCTCCTGTTTACCAACATGGCTTTCACAGAATTAATACTTAGAAAATACGACTATTTGGCTGGCAACCAAGGAAAGGAAAAGGAATTTACATTGCAATTGAATTTCCTTTTTCAGTCAATAACCATTAATCCTTGGATTTGTAGCAAATGATTGCGTGCTAGCCATTGAATGCTGTACAAACCAGTTGCCCTTTGATTGTCACATGAAGGAAATTGTCAGTTTATGATTGACAGAGACCATTCTTCATTCTTAAACATCAGAAGACTGTCAGACACACACAGGGGCATGTTAAACGTATGGCTTATTCTTATAGGCATTTATGTTTCATCTTCATGAAAGTATCTTGATGTCTGCTAAGACTTCTGCACTGACGTGTTGGCATTGTAGTTAATGAGGAACTTTACCCATATCTTCAAAATAGCAACAAAGCCACCTTTAGAAATGTTTACTAATGGCAATCTACAAACAGATACTTTTAGAAAATTGCTGGCTTTTCATTCTTTGCATACCATGTTTTTCTTTTCCTCTCTATACTTCTCACAGTGGCCATTTTTACTAAGGGCAGATTAATCCATCTCCCTTCACTTCCTGGAACTCTGGCACATGTGACTAGGACATGTGACCATGCACATCATCTAAGGCAGGGATGTCCAAACTGCGGCCCTCCAGCTGTGGTGGAACTACAAATCCCACAAGGCTTTGCAAGATTCTCACAGCCACAGACATGACTCCCCGAGAGAGATGCTTCATGGGATTCGTAGTTCCACCACAGCTGGAGGGCCGCAGTTTGGACATCCCTGATATAAGGATACCAGAAATGCCTTTTCCTAATCTCTCATGAGGTTACAGATGAGATTTC
This sequence comes from Nanorana parkeri, assembly GCF_000935625.1. Classification (NCBI taxonomy): domain Eukaryota; kingdom Metazoa; phylum Chordata; class Amphibia; order Anura; family Dicroglossidae; genus Nanorana; species Nanorana parkeri. The sequence goes on along the minus strand of NW_017306293.1, from coordinate 1,825,332 downwards.
CCAGCATTGCTCTGCTGATGTAACCTTACCAGGATGCAATATTTGGGCACATTTGCATGCTGATGTGATTTTTAGCCAAAGGTCCACTTTAAGTGGTTAGTAACATAAGCTTGTAGGGCTGGGGTTCTGGGTTCAATTACCAGGAGACAAAATATACACAGAAAATGCCCCATATTTCTATAGATTTCCTGTGGTTTCTCTGGTTATTTATCCTTTAGATAGGCAGAGCCAGCTGTCACTCACGCAGCTGGGCGGATCCAGACATAATTGTCGGGATCCGCTACAGCTCGCGGTATGCTGAGCTTAGGGTGACGGGAGGACGCTAAGTTGTATCCTCCCGTTACCCTAAGGAGAACTATGGGGAAAAGCCCAACCCCATAGTTCTCCTTTTAAGTAAATGAAAAGCACTTTAAAAGGTAAGCAAGAGTTTTTTTTTATTTATTTTTTAGGTTATGTTATATGAACGGGAAAATGTAGCAAATATAAAGTAGGCACTCTTCTAATTTGGCTGTAAAAGTGGAACTATACTTAAGAGAACTAAAGCCAAACCTTTATTTTTTTTCCGGCTTTATTCCTCTTTTGGGTCAGAGGAGTGCATTTACTAATGTACTCCTGTGGCCCAAAGTCAGCATCTAGTAGGCTACTGCCTGTTATTTGCTGAAATTTCTGAGCTGCGCTGCAAAAGGGAAAGATCCCAACAATATTGTCAGGATCCACGCTGCTGACTGATTGACAGCTGGCTCTGCCTCTCTAGAGCCAGAGCCAGTTTTGCCTGCCCTCTCCTTAGTGTGTTCCTCCAATGAGCGCTGGTGGAACAGAGAGGGGAGGGGGGAATCCCTGCAGGTAGCGGTGACTGAAAGTCACTGCAGGGAGAATATTGTAAGCTGAGTGATCAGCGGTTTGTGATTGCTCATAGAGCCAGCTCTTAGTTTTGGGAAGAGTACATTTTACTCTCCCAGTACGTCTCCTTTAAATAAGAAGGTCAGCTGGCACATTCCCCTTATCATAGGTCTCTTGAAATATTTTCTTTCAATTCCTTAGATTCCAGGCTCTTGCCTCCTGTCCAGAAGTGCCATTTCAAGCAGTTCAGTATTCCTTTTTAAATGAACCAGTAAACATTCTACTTGTGCTCAGTTAGAGATATTCTACTCTTGTCTCAGAATGCCGGCTTTACATAGTTTCTTCAGCAATGATCAACAAGACATATAACATGCACAGACGAGGAATGCGGCTAAATTGTTATGTTCTTGTAAATATAGCTCATGCCTTACTTTTATTCTAACACTCTTTTGTTGATTTAGCAGTGTTGATGTGCTGGCATCATCATGCAGATAGCGTAAGGAATAGTGGCAAAAAAATCACAAGTCAGCAAGAAAAGGTCCCCATATTCAGTCACAGATCACCTTTGTAAAGACTTTTTTTGTTGACAGTGGCACTTTTGCCTGTGTGAATCAAACCCTAGGCTCGGTTCATACAGATAACTGTGTAGCTACAACATAGTTCTTGTTATAAATCACAGACTCTGCCATGTTTTTGTTTCTGTTAGTGAGAGGACAGCAGTGAGTTAATGATCCTGGCCAGTGTTTTACTGGATATTTCTCTCCTGTTTACCAACATGGCTTTCACAGAATTAATACTTAGAAAATACGACTATTTGGCTGGCAACCAAGGAAAGGAAAAGGAATTTACATTGCAATTGAATTTCCTTTTTCAGTCAATAACCATTAATCCTTGGATTTGTAGCAAATGATTGCGTGCTAGCCATTGAATGCTGTACAAACCAGTTGCCCTTTGATTGTCACATGAAGGAAATTGTCAGTTTATGATTGACAGAGACCATTCTTCATTCTTAAACATCAGAAGACTGTCAGACACACACAGGGGCATGTTAAACGTATGGCTTATTCTTATAGGCATTTATGTTTCATCTTCATGAAAGTATCTTGATGTCTGCTAAGACTTCTGCACTGACGTGTTGGCATTGTAGTTAATGAGGAACTTTACCCATATCTTCAAAATAGCAACAAAGCCACCTTTAGAAATGTTTACTAATGGCAATCTACAAACAGATACTTTTAGAAAATTGCTGGCTTTTCATTCTTTGCATACCATGTTTTTCTTTTCCTCTCTATACTTCTCACAGTGGCCATTTTTACTAAGGGCAGATTAATCCATCTCCCTTCACTTCCTGGAACTCTGGCACATGTGACTAGGACATGTGACCATGCACATCATCTAAGGCAGGGATGTCCAAACTGCGGCCCTCCAGCTGTGGTGGAACTACAAATCCCACAAGGCTTTGCAAGATTCTCACAGCCACAGACATGACTCCCCGAGAGAGATGCTTCATGGGATTCGTAGTTCCACCACAGCTGGAGGGCCGCAGTTTGGACATCCCTGATATAAGGATACCAGAAATGCCTTTTCCTAATCTCTCATGAGGTTACAGATGAGATTTCCCAGCATTGCTCTGCTGATGTAACCTTACCAGGATGCAATATTTGGGCACATTTGCATGCTGATGTGATTTTTAGCCAAAGGTCCACTTTAAGTGGTTAGTAACATAAGCTTGTAGGGCTGGGGTTCTGGGTTCAATTACCAGGAGACAAAATATACACAGAAAATGCCCCATATTTCTATAGATTTCCTGTGGTTTCTCTGGTTATTTAGCTTCTGGTTAATTATTCTTACTTCAGAGCCAGACAAATCCCAGGAGCCAAATAGCCAATGCTCCTTAAAAGTTGCAGCTGGCACCTAACTTTTGAGGTTTTTCACAAAAAAATCTTTCCCCCCCCCCATGTTAATGTTAGCACTTACCTTAAATGATGTCTCTTATTCCGATCTCCTTCTTCTTTCCTGATGTTTTCATCTGTCCCTCCAGCGGTGCGGTCGGCTCTCCTATCCTGCGCTGACTGCTCTGTCCCTCCGATCCAGCGGTATCTGCATGCGGGTGCACACGTCCGTAGACTTACCTTGCGTCTCTGCTCGTCTCCCGGCCGAGAATCCGAACTGCGCATGCGCCCGCCCCAAGATGCTTTGCGGCCGCCCGAACAGTTTCGTTTTCTCGGGCGGGAGCGCGCAAAGAAAAAAAGGTACGTTTTTAAAATGCTGTTTTAGCGGGTTTTTTTTAAAACTGTTTGCCTACGGGAGGGTTTAGAACCCCTTTAAGTCTGACTCCAGCCATTTTTCTAGCTATGGATTCAGAAATAAAGGGTTAGAGACTCTGCCAACTGTTTTCTTTTGTGTCCTCATTCAGAAAATATTTCTCCTTATTTCCTATTTGATGAGTGTCAAACAGAATAGGATGCAAGGAAATCTTCCAGACTTAGGGCTAGTTTACACCATAAGCAGTGCGTTCCGGTCCGATTCTGGCCAGAACGCACTGCCTCGCATTGCCACCGGCTCACTTTTTTGCCGGGCTGGAGGGGGCGTGACGGGCCATAGAAGTGAATGGCAATGTAGCCACGCCCTGTGAGCCGCAATGCGATTGCCAGAACGGGATCGCAAGGCACATTGTGCCTGCAGTGCGGTCCGAACAAAATAGTGCTTGCAACATTTTGATCGCACCGGACCGCACTGCAGGCACAATGTGCCTTGCGATCCCGTGCTGGCGATTGCATTGCGGCTCACAGGGCGGTCACTTCAATGGCCCGCCACGCCCCCTCCAGCCCGGCAAAAAAGTGAGCCGGCCGCAATGCAATTCAACTTTGCCTGTTTTGGCAAAAATCCTAGCACCGGCCCTGTTTGCCGGGATTTTATTACAGCCTGTATACACATTGGGGAGACAACCCCTCATCTAAAATCCAGGTGACAGCTGTACGAACAAAAAGAAAAAAGCAATATCCTCAACGGGGAAGAGGTCAGAGAACCTGAAGGTGCCCATACACCTTACGATTATCGGACGAAATTTTTCTCCCGATGATCGAACAGTCATACGATTTTCGTACGACGGCCCCATTCTGCCCCGATTATCGCAAGGTTCAATCAGCGGTAGTTAAAAAAAAACACCTGGACGACTTGCGGTAATTGACCGCAATTATTTTAGTTTGCGCATGCGCAGTGTTAATCGTACGACTTTTGACGGACGGAAACGCCACCAACCATGCGAACATCGTACGATCGACCAAAGTTTTCAAACATGCTTGACCGTCAAAAGTCGTACGATTGTACAGTACTATCGGTCGGGCACTACATTCACACGTTATGATTGTCGTACGAAAAGTCGATCGCATACAATTATCGTAAGGTGTATGGGCTCGTTGACAGAGATTCCAACTCTTTTCAACTCTATTCAAAATTGAAAGAAAACGGTTTTGGCTTTAACGTTACACTTTTGTTCAGCTTTTATTTACACAGTAGTTGCTTGTGCAATGGGAACTTCTAAATTGATTTGAATCTATCATTATGTGATTGGATGTTATGGGAACGTCTGTATTTATTTCTGTAATTATCAGACTATAATTATTTCACCAAATTGCCTCCACCCACCAGCTCATTGCAAAAATGATAAAATATGCTGTAATGCCAGGAGCGTAATGTAGATTAAAGCAAGTAAAAATGCCCATGTAGACAAGAGGTAATCCTATTAAGTACTCCAGCAGGACATGTTATAATCGCCGGCAAATAATCTAATTGTCTGGAACAGTAATTACTGGTCCATCCAGACAGGCAGTTTAATGACATTTAGCAGCGGCTCTTTTGCCTCTCTTGAATTGCCCAAGAAATGCAGATGCCATAGGGATCATCACTCCTATCCACCCCAAGCTAGCACATTCATTGGTCAGTGTGGAGTAAATGCTGTAAATTCTCCCCTTCTATTTATACCCAGCAGTATCAGATGAGGATATATTTTAACTGGACCAGCCATTTCTAATGTCCCTCTTGATGACCAGGGTATTTCATACACAATAGGAATCATTCTGCTTCTTTTCTTGGAATTAATTTTTATCAGGAGGCGGCACTTTGTCAGGTGGCTTCTGTTCTTTTGAAAGTAACTTTTGAAGTCAGTTCTGTCTGTGCACCTTCGATGGACAGTTACTGACTAAGGATGGGCTCGGGCGTGTTCGCAGCTCCACATGCCGAGCCCGCCAGGAAGCTGACAGCGCGCAGCGGCAATCACAGGTACTGAGACATTTCCCCGGTCCGCAGCTGCAGAGATCGGGAAATGTCTCAGGGCCTGTGATTGGCGATGCCAGCTTCCTAATGGAAGCTGGCATCGCCAATCACATCGCTATATTTATTTCTGTAATTAGTCTATAGTCTGATAATTATTTCTGTAATTATCAGACTATAATTATTTCACCAAATTGCCCCCACCCACCAGCTCATTGCAAAAATGATAAAATCTGCTGTAATGCCGGCGCTGCCGCTTCCTGGCGGGGTCAGCACGTGGAGCTGCGAACACCCACGAGCCTATCCTTATTACTGACATACAATGGCTCCACTTCCTGTTTTGCAGTGCTATGCAATTGTTAAAAATACATTCCCTATGTGGCCTGATATTATGGGGTTGATTCATAAAACCTCTACTCAGCCATACACTGGGTGAAGGCCGTTCACCCAGTGGCAGCATTCCTGCCACTAGGTGAGCTGAGAAACATAGGATTTCCTATGCTGCTCAGCTCCATCCAGTTTAAACACATTTGATCAGCACATGGCTTGCACCTTCATAAGCAAGACAGCATTGGCAGCGTCCTTATTTCTATTCTCACAGGTTCATTTAAAGCAATAGTCCTCATGAAACCACAAGTGTTTTGTGTTGGTTGAAATGAACTGCAGTCTTTTTGATGTATATATCCGGCATGATTACCTGTTGTATCATGCTTGTACATGTAGATTGTAGCTTGGCCTATACTAGTTCAGTGGGAACGTCATGTTCAAGCTGTCAAAGCCAGCTGCAGTGTAATGGCTGGGAGCCAGCAACTCTGTTTCACAGCGTTTATCACCATCGGCGAGCGCACTGTCAATACAATGTTTACTAAACACTATGTTTGCAATAAAATCTACTTTCTTCAGTTCATTCCAGTGATTAGCAGAGGGGGGGGGTTATTGCATTGTACTTTTATAGATCTTTTATTTAAGGAAGAAGCATAAAATTCAATTAATCTCCCGGTCTTTAAAAGGCCAGACCACCCAATCGGATGTTTCAGTTAAAGCTGGAGTGGTGGCTTATGTCTTTTACTGGCTTATCACTTTGCGACTCCAGAAACAAGCTCTCTTTGCCATAGTCCACATCTCTGTTTCTGCCCATTTTACAGAGAACCTGACACAACCCAATGCAACGGCTGTTACATTCAAAGGTTTACAGTCACAAAGCATTGTAATGTTTCCAGTTTTATCGATTATAAATAGGGAATGTAATGAGAGAAATATTTAGGCTGCCATTGCTGACTTCCTTTTAAAAATCCTTGTTACCTGGCTGCCTCCTGGTTGAAAAATGTTCTGAATGACCCAGCACAAACATGCAGATTATGCATGTGAGCACAAAGTCAAAGCTTTAACCTGCATCCTTGTTCTAAGTCATTGACTCCAAAAGGACCAAAGCCATTGTATCCGTGTTAGAGGTAGATAAATAAAGTCCAAATCCCATTCGCACTGCCACGGTCTCAAAACCACAAGGTATATGTGGTGCCCAGGTGACCACACGGATGGCGCCGTGCAAAACACTTATAGTAAATAAGGCCTGGTTCACACCTGGGCGTTTTAGAGCGCGTTCTTATGCTCTGTAAAACGCTCAACATGTGAAAACCAATGATTGCCTATGGGCATGTTTCCCACCTGGGCGTTTTACAGCGCGTAGGGACGCACTGCAAAACGCCCTACGCCCAAAGAAGTACAGGAGCTTCTTTGGGGCGTATTTGCCGTGCGTATCCATTGGGATACAGCCAGGTAGCCCTCGGAAACGCGCGTTTGTCCCGGTAAAAACGCGCTACAAACGCGCATATTCGATACGCCTAGGTGTGAACCCGGCCTAAAAGTAAATCACCGGCACACACCTGAAGGGTTTTTAAAGTATTGATATGTTCAATACCCAATGTCACTGTCGCTCTGATGAAGGATCCCTGTGCGGACCCGAAACGTTAGCACCAAATGACAGTATGTGACATTGGGTATTGAATAAACATATCAATACTTTAAAAACCCTTCAAGTGTGTGCCGGTGATTTACTTTTATTTACTAGAGGTAGATAAATGGCATTTTCAGAAGGTGAGGTTCACAATAGCAGCCCCCATACCTTCTCAGAGCACGCTTCCTTTAAAGTTCGTATGAAACTAGAGCTTTTTCTCTTTAGTTTTGGATAGAGTAGGGAAGGGTTAGAATGCCTGTTTTTATCTCTGTATGAGCCCCTGCTCACTGACCGATGCAGGGCCAAAAAACAAAACCTGATTCCCTATTCCATCCAAATCTGTTTGGCTTTTTATACACTTAAAGCTATATACCTGTCTGCTGGATGCTGCCCTTCCCTGACTTTATCTGGGCATACACTGGTAAGATTTTGCTCAATTTTATTTGTTAAATAAGCAAAAATTAACCAGTAATGTAGTATGAGGACCTTCTTGACTGCATAGAAATGGAACGTAGGCCCACACATAACATACACTATATGGCTAGAAGTTTTTGGAAGTCTGGCTGTCAAACCTATATGAGCTTGTTGGACGTCCCTTTCCGTAATAATGGGCATTTTTATAGTTTGCCCTCCTTTTGTGCCTATAACAGTCTCTGCCCTTCTGGGAACACTTTCTACACAATTAAGGAGTATGTCGGTGGAAATGTTTGCCTATCCAGCTGAAAGAGATGTGTGTGTGTGTGTGTCTGTGTGTGTGTGTGTGTCTGTGTGTGTGTGTGTGTCTGTGTGTGTGTGTGTGTCTGTGTGTGTGTGTGTGTGTGTGTGTGTGTGTGTGTGGTCAAGTTCTGATAATGGATGAAAGGACCTGTCCAGCAATTGGCATTCACACTCATAAATGTTCAGTAGGGTTGAGAGCAGGGCTTTGTGTAGGCCATTTAAGATCCTCCACAGCAAACTAATGAAACCATGCCTTTATGGAGCTACCATTGTGCTCAGGGGTGCAGTCATGCTGGGAAGTCAGTCAGGGGTGCAGTCATGCTGGGCTTTCCCCAAACTTCTATCACAAGTTGGAAACTCATAATTGACACAAACTAGCGTCTGCCCAGCTGCGTGAGTGACAGCTGGCTCTGACTATCTAGAGGCAGAGTCAGCTGTACCCTCCCCCGTCCGATCCGCCAGTCAGCACTGGTGGATCGGAGCTGGGAGGGGGAATCCAGCCCCTCCCCTGTCACGGCAGAGAGTCGTGACAGGATCAAGAGGTGAGCGAACGCCGGTATGTGTTCGCTCACCTCCCGATCTACTGAGCCGACCTGTGACAATCTCATGTCACAGGTCGGCTAGAACTATGAGGTGAGTGAAAAGCACTCACCTCATAGTTCTCCTTTTAAGAGTACCCTATACTGGAAAGACCTGAACTCAATAATGTCAAGGGGTGTCCACATACTTTTGGCCATATAAATAAATGTGGCTAGCTTTATAAGCTGCATTCCAGTTCTAAGGCAGTCACCTCACACGCAGCGATAATACACTTTCATTGACCTGGTATTAGAGGAGTGTCAGTCACAGTGCCAATCACCATTACAAAAGTATTTAGACTGAAGACAGGCTCCCTTTTCTTCCATGGGGTGTCCACACTCTTTTGCATTCTCCATAATGTAAAAGAAAAATATATGTATGTGTGTGTATATATATATATATATATAATTAACAACTGTGGGATCTTCTCACACTTGCTGCAGCATTTACTAACACAGTAATTACCCATCTGAGTGGACTGACCCTAGCAGTGACATATGTTTGTTTCCCATGGAGTAACAAGTTCAAGAGCAGATGTAATACAAGTCATGCTATTACTGATTTTCGTGGAATCAGCAACATTTGTTAGTTTTGCAGAAAGGAAAGCCATGGTAATGTAATTTCAGCTGAAGAATGTGCAGAGGCCCTCACCCAGCATTGCAGATATCAGCAGGTGCAGAGTGTAAAGGTAACAGAAATCTGACCTGCCATTACACAGTATACCTGTAATAAAATAGCCCACACACAGTAGTGTTAAATTCTTTTATTGCTACCTTAATCAAGAATATACAAAATAAACTCAACTACAAGGTTAGATATGAACAATTAAATGTATAGTGCTGCAGCATGCAAAAATAAAATTAAAGGGCAGGTTTAGAGGCTTAGAGATGGCCATGCCTGTGCAGGGAGCCCCCATAGACTTGAATAGGGCCGCACTCTGAGGGTCTCCCAAGTAACCTGTGATCATATGTTTCATGTTACCCTGGTTTCTCACATGTGTATATGTGTGACTAATTTACATACACACCAGGGCTGTCCTGTTAATGAGGCAGCCTGTCGCCTCAGGTGACTTTCTTTGGGTCATATGGGGGACGGCAGGGTTTGCAGTGTGCCTGCCACCCCCTTTCTGGCCAGAGCATCCCAGGTTGCTAAAAGCTGGGAGGGGAGATGTGTAAGGACAACCTGGGACGTCCTGCCCAGCTCCTGGCAACCAGTGATGTCAGGAGCTGGGTGGGATGCTGGCCACAGCATACCAGGTCGCTAAGAGCTGGGTGGGGAGATGCAGATCCTGCAGAGGGCGGCGTCACCATTTCTTCCTCTACAAAGCTCCCGCTGCTCTGATTGGATGCACCACCAGCACCCAACTCCCCCCCAACACCGCCCTGGCCTCAGACAGCAAAAAGGCTAGGGACACCCCTGACACACACACATACAGTGCAATGTAATGGCAATTCTTAGAAAGCTCACAGCCTGTTTTATAGAGAGTTAAAGGTTTCCAGTTTCCTCAACCCTTGAACTTTGTGTGTATGTATGTCCCCGTGTGTACATTGCTCCTCAGCATGCCATAGTTCACAATGTCTGAAGTAGGGGAAAATAATTCAGCCCCAATATTGCAATATTTCCCTAATCTATGCTGCCAATTATGAAAGAGGAAAGTGGTTGCTACCAACAAAACTCTTGAGGTTCACTATTAGGCTTTTTTTTTTGGTGGTGCTTTGACAGCCCCCCTTCATTTTAAAAACCATATCCTATTTTTTAAATTAGCCTGGGGTATTTCTTCAGTTATCTTATTGCTTTGAGGTGATTGACTGGTTTGAAGCCTCTGTGCTGTTAAAGAGCTATTGTCTGTTTTCATATATTGTTTTTTGTTTTTTTTTGCTGTATCCCTATATTAAAGGTATAAGCTAAATGTAAATATACGTATCAATCTATGTAAACATAATAAAGAAAAAATGTTTCTATGTATAGATTTTAATTATACACGTTCATCAAGGGACACACATATTATTTACTCCTGACAAATATAGGTTCTGCCTCCTCTTTTTTTTTTTTTAGTGCTATAATAGTCTATAAATATAAACAGTAGATCCCGGGTACGGTGCTCTGGCTCCTGCAGACTATTCCTCCTGCCCTTGTTGCTGAATGCTTATAACGAGGTATGGACATGCAGCAACATGGATGGAAGGAAGAATGAATGGACTACAAATGCAGTGATGTAACTGCACCTGTATTCCATTGAGAAGTCCTTCTGCGGCGGTGGCTAATGGCATTTGTAGTTTCTCCATTCATAGATCCTGTCAAAGAATCTGTGAATGGATGACTTGGCTGTGTGTGGAGCCACACACAACCACACCAAATTTAAATTACAGCAGCAACCCCACGTTTCAGGTGAGTGGGGACAGGGGGTTCCCGATGTTTCATTTTACACCCTGAATATGGGTATAAGATGAAACACGGTTCAAAAGGTGAACTTTAGCCTTTAACTTCCTGAAGTCCCTTTCTTAACATCAAATATGTAGGCAGGATTATATATATAATAATTTATGCTATGTACACACGAACAGTAGTTGTTAACCAATTTGCCTGGCAAAAGTGTAAATGCATTTTAAGCCTTTCACCTGATGTTTGATCCCTTTGGCTTTTAAGAGACACAACCAATTTGGTTTAGTTAGTTCGGGTCTTCTGTGCCTGGATAGTTGTAGGGTAGGATTCTTTGAGGGGGTGGATGATGGCAATTTAGGGTGTGTATGTGTGTGGGGGAAGATGGAGTTATTTGTGTAGGTTTTGCTCTGTGTGAACCTGAGAGATCCAGTTTACATCTGTTAGCAGTGTGTTGAGATTTGTAGACATGTCATAATGTAAGAATTTGGACTTTGCTGTACATCTTATTTCTTTCAGCGACTTTTTTTTATTCTATCCGGTTCTTCATCCGGGGCTATTTAAAGGAGAACTATGAGATGAGTGATTTCCACTCACCTCATAGTTCTAGCCGACCTGTGACAATGAGACTGTCACAGGTCGGCTCAGTAGATCGGGAGGTGAGCGAACAGATACCGGCGTTCGCTCACCTCTCGATCCTGTCACGGCTCTCTGCCGTGACAGGGGGAGGGGCTGGATCCCCCCCTCACCGCTCCGATCCGCCAGCGCTGACTGGCGGAACGGACGGGGGAGGGGGCGGGTACAGCTGGCTCTGCCTCTAGATAGGCAGAGCCAGCTGTCACTCACACAGCTGGGCGGATCTCGACATCGATGTCGGGATCCGCTCCGGCTGCGGCGTCTCAGTATACAGCGAGCTGTAGGACGAAGGATGATTTACAAGAAAAGTTACTTTTTATAAATACGTACATGTAATAATATCCGCACTCACAGATATGATTTCAGAAGACTGGAATTTACCAGAGAATAGTAGAAAATGTCACCAAGCGTTATTTTGTCTGAAGCGACCACATAATGTTATGCTATGTGTGGTCCCTGTATTAGGACCTTGTGAAAATGGACTTGTTTCTCTGGAGTTTCCATTCCTCCAACTGCCATCCCTGCATACAGGGAGTTCCATTTTAGTTCCATTACATTGCTGCTGCTACTTTTCCTTCTCAGCATGTTACGGTTGGACTTGTCTGATTTAGGAAAAACAGATCAGTTTCAATGCTTCTATAGGAGCTTTGCATATTCTGTTCTATTAAAGCTGTCATGTCAGTCAGTATACATTTTGGAGTACATATTAGTTGCTCTAAAATCTGGAATAAAGCTGTGAGTATATCTAAACCTAAATGGCTAAAATCTGATTGAATGGGGAAATATTAGGAGAGTAAAATGTGCCCTTCCTAATACTTGGAGCCATTGTGGGACACTGCATCTGTCACACACCGATTTTATACCAAGAGCTGAGTGATCATATAACTGCTGATTGCTCAGCTCATGGTCTCCTCCCTGCAGAGAGCAGGGACTGTCAGTCACCACTCCCCACAGAGATTCCCCCCCCCTCCACTCTCTGTTCCTCCCAGCGCTGTTTTGCAGTTAATCCAACCTTAGGTGACTACTTTTATTCGGTGACTTCTAATGCGTATGCCAATGATTGGAAGCAACTTATTTCAAAATTCTTTTGCAATCAATTTTTAAGTTTTAAAAGAATATAGCAAACCACGGGTGTGTTCACAATAGGTTCATTGGGCTGTGCTGGGCAATTCCCAAGGCCTTTTTTTTTTGTCACCACAATGTATTGCGACACAGTATACTGCATTGCAATGCTCTCCAGTGCATACATATGAATGTAATGTCGCTTTGTGACATTTCAGTAAAGTTGAAAAAAAGTAAACTGCAGCGCGCTGTAATCAGCTCATTGGCACTGTGTACTCCAAAGCACATCGGCATCTGTGGTATAATGCAACTGATGGTGTCAATGAGCCCTAATGGTTATGTATAGTAAGAGGTTTACAGTATCCACCAAAATATTAGTCACTTGCAAGGCAGAATGCACAACCTATTTAAAAATGCATGCATTACGTGTAACATCCTGACAATTACTGCGTCCCATAAGGTTTTACCGATCATAGTGTGAGAACATGGAAGTATGTATTACTTCAGGATCTTTTCGAACATGCTTAGGGGTATACTATCATTACATTTTCAAGGAAAAACTGAGCAGTCTTTTTGTGTGTGCTATGTTGGCATTGTCGGGTAGAATATTGTGGGGTGACCTAGTGCTTCTTTAGTGTAAAAGAGGACAGGTAGATGTCTTACCCCCTGGCGATCTTGTTGGGACCGCATTCTGCCATTCTATCTAATGGATGTACTTATGGAGATGAGCTCATTATCATCTGATGTGCCCTGCCTCAGCCACCTTCATTTGTGCCAATGTTGCCAGTGGGTAAGAAAATATGTTCAATGCGATTTATGGTGAAATCTTTTGCAAGAAAGCATTTTGATTGCAGTGTTATGCCTATAGCAGGTGTGGGTACGGTGGCGTTAAATCCTAAATGTGCTGTCTCCTTTTTTAAGGCTCTAGGGCAGTGGTTCTCAACCTTTTCTAGGGCCGGGACTCCTTGGTAACATTTGCCAAGTTGTGGTGACCCCCAATGGAGCGCTGGACTCCAGAATTAGTAAGGCGCTGGACTTGGGACTAAAAATAGAAGCACACTCACAAGAATACAAGTCCTCCCCAGCTACCTGCTTGCCTGCTCTGTCTCCATACCGCCTCCTCAGCCCCAGCACTGCTTAGACGCCCACCTCCTGCAGAGCTCACATTGTATGGGAGGCAGGAGGACAGCAGCGGCTGTAAATAGAAAAGCCCTGCTCTACACACTCCCCGGGCCACTAGATGACGCTGCAGCGGCCAGGCAGTGAGTATAGCGGCACTTTTATATTCACAGCCTCTGCTGTCTTTCCGCTGACTGACACTGCTGCGCTAGGAGGAGGCTGAGGAGCCTCTCACCTAGGGCAGCAGAAGTGGATGCTGCGACCCGCTCAACAGTGAGTTGTGACCCACTTTTGGGTCGCGACCCACAGGTTGATAACCGCTGCCCTAGGGTTTCATGTCTGAAAGTATAATGAGTTTGACACTTATCAATCCCTCTTTTTCTAAATGTATTATTTAGCTCTTGCTATAAAGCACTGTTCCTGTGTAATAATAAATGTTTTAGAATTTAATATAGGTGGAACTGTTTTTTTTTTATAGTATATTAAAAAATAAAAACCCCAGTGGTGAATAAATACCACCAAAATAAAGCTCTATGTGTCCCCCAAAAAGGGTATAAAATTAATTTCAGTACAGCGCTGCATGACTGAATAAATGTCAGTCAAAGTACCGCAGCGCTGAATACTGAAAAATGGCCTGGCCAGGAAGGGGGTTTAACACCCCGGATGTCAACTGGTTAAGCTGCTAGTTATTGCATATAGAATTTCAAGCTAAGGGATATTTTATAGTCTGACTGAATAAACTGTTGTAGCACAGTTTGTCAAATGTGTCCTCAAGGTCCACCAACTGTTCAAGTTTTTCTGGGTGGGGGACCAGTGTGTTAGAAATATATAATCTAGTTACCTGCATGGCTATGTCATGAGACCTAAAGCACTGCGGGGACTTGGTTTTGGAAGCATGGCTCTTGCAGAGCGTTTTAGGGATGGGCATAGACATACCAGCTGAGTATACTGAGAAGTCATTCTGGTAGCTATGAATTAGCATGCCTTACTGATCTGCTAATCCATAAAGCTTTGAACTTTGTGTCAATTGTCTTTGTGGGCTCTCTTATGTGTTTTACAAGGTTCATATCATACCTGTTAGGTAATTGGGCTTGGCAGAATGGTGCTTGTGAAACAAACACACTTGAAATTTATGTCCATACACTGCTCACATAATGGCAGAGTCGGCAGGACATTTGAGCTTTGGGTGGCCCTGTTGGCACCACTCTGTTTGACAAAAGTAGATTTTTTTTTTTCATTTTCTATTACTTTTGCCAAAGGAGCGGTGCTGAAAATTGGCAGTGGAACAGCGACTGCAGCCACTCAGCTATGGTCACTGTTCAGATATTTTGATAGTCGTAGGCACTGGCATGTTAGTTTGAGGGATTCCTTCATCTATGCTGTTTAGATAGAACATGGGGATGGGGAAAGGATCCTTTTTTTTTTTTCCTCTCTCTCTCTCAGCCTGAAGGGCTGATTGAGAAAAAAGTAACAGTGTATGACCAGCTTTACATGTTTCATTTACTTGTCTTCTGAAGCAAGTCCGAGCATGTTTGTTTGTGGAGCCCTGGGGCAAAACACACTAATAACATATCTTTGTTGCCCTGAGAACTTTCTGGAATACTGTGCTGACAGAAGGCAGTGGGCAGGTACTCCAGGAAGTGGAGGAGCAGACCTGAAGTTCACGGAACATGGAAGGGAGGGGGGTGGAGGCTTACATCTGATGTTACTTTTGTATTCTGGCAGCGGCCGCTGTCAAATTACCAGAGCAACAGGGCTGGCAGCTCATTGGCTACTGTTATACATAACAACACGGGTGTCCCGTGGCTGGGTGACACCCGGAGCGGTTACCGAGAGTCCCCCCGCCGAGACCATCTTGGTGATTGACGCCGGCAGAGAGAGGAGGGGACAGTCACCCGGCGGCATACCTTATCCCCTCCTCTCTCCTGATACTGAACGTGTTACGTCAGTTCATTTGTAACTGCGGTGCGATTAAAAACATTTGTGAAGGAAGACCAGTTTTGTGAAGGAAACATTTGTGAAGGAAGATTCATTTTTTTGTGGTCTGAGGGTGTATCTGGTGCCGGTATTTATGGAAGACTTTGTGCGCAGTATGGAGAAAGTGTTTTGTCGTGAAGAAGTGTGTATGAAGGGATAGAGAAGGTCGCACAAGTGTTTGCTATCGAGAAGGAGCCGGACGCCGTTCTCGGCTGATTACAACATTGCGCGTACACGTTAAATGATTCTGTCGAATCGACGAGTGACCGTGGATTATGTGGCAAATCATTTGCAAATCAGAAAGCAGCCCTACAAGGGCTTCTCTGATGAAGAAGTGAAGACTGCTGAGCATTCATGGCTCTCAGCTCAGCCCAAAACATTTTTTAATGAGAGAATACGAAAGCTTGTTGACAGATGTACAAAGTGTATTGAAAAGCAAGGAGGTTATGTCGAAAAATTATGTATTTGTCTTTTCTAAAAGGTGATTAAAATAAAATCTATAGCCGATAATTTTTGATTCCCCCTCATATTTAAAGGAGAACTATGAGGTGAGTGCTTTTCACTCACCTCACAGTTCTAGCCGACCTGTGACAATGAGACTGTCACAGGTCGGCTCAGTAGATCGGGAAGTGAGCGAATACATAGCGGCGTTCGCTCACCTCTCGATCCTGTCACGGCTCTCTGCCGTGATAGGGGAGGGGCTGGATTCCCCGCTCCGCCAACGCTGGCTGGCGGAACGGACGGGGGCGGGTACAGCTGGCTCTGCCTCTAGATAGGCAGAGCCAGCTGTCAGTCACGCAGCTGGGCGGATCCCGACATAATTGTCGGCATCCGCTTCAGCTGCGGCGTCTCAGTATACCGCGAGCTGTAGCTCGCGGTATACTGAGCTAAGGGTGACGGGAGGATGCTAGTTTGTGTACTCCCGTTACCCCAAGGAGAACTATGGGGAAAAGCCCTAACCCCATAGTTCTCCTTTAAGGTGCCCATACACTGTACGATTTAGCGTACGATAATCGCGGGAAATCGTACGATCGCAAAGTGTATGGAAGGCGTGGAACCGTTTCTACTGTACGATCGCACGTCTTCCGTCGAACAAGCAGGCCGGAAAACCCGCCGAGAATCGTCCAATTCTCGGCGGGTTAGTGGCGTGCTTGTTCGACAACTGCCGAACGGGCCGGTGTGCGCAGGCGCCCACTGCCCGTTCCGCATTGCAGTCATCGGAAGCCCGCCCCTTAGCGGGGCGGGCTTGCGATGATCGTAAGTACGATCTGCCTGTCCAAGATGGGCAGAACGTACGTTTTTTTTTAATTACTTGAAAACCCTCGCAAGACAAAAGTCTTGTGAGGGTTGTACAACGTATAGCCACCTTTACATATTTTAAACAAGCGGTAACAGCATTTTAAATCAATCTCTCATTCACCTCTCTATCTATGAGATTAAGGCCTGGTTCCCACCTGGGCGTTTTACAACGCGTTCCTACGCGCTGTAAAACGCTCAACATGTGAAAACCAATGATTGCCTATGGGCATTGTTCCCACCTAGGAACCTACCACGTAGGAACGCGCTGAAAAATGCCTCCCGTGAACTAATCCTCCCGTGAACTAAATGTGCAGAGCTAAGTCGGCACATTTAGTTATTCAGTCTCTACTGTGATATTTACATATGAATGGGCGGCACTTTTTTACATATCAACAATCCACGACTCATTCTCCCACAAAAATGGCCATGCGTCGCTGGAGTGTTCGGGTTTCGCTTTAAGAAAAGGTGGCAACCCTAGCTGAAGTTCCTCTTTAATGAGTGTAAGGAGAGAATTAAAAAAATGTGAATAAAATGACTTATTTACTGCAGTGTTTAGGCCTGCAAAGATAGCATTGGATGGTGAGCTAGGATCAAGCAACACTGTTTTAGAACTCCTTTATACTAATGCGTACTTTCTTTGGCTTCACCTGATGAGGACATTGGTCTATCCATAGGCAGAATGCTACCTGTAAGAACACGTGTTGGATATTCTTCTGTTTTTAGACTTTGACTCCAGTGAAGCTGTGTATGACAGGCTGATGTAAGACATGTTACAATAGTTGTTTAATCAGTACTGATTTGTGGGGCTGTTACAATTGCTGATTATGGCTAACAATGCTAATAGTTGCATGTTATCAACATTATGCAATACAGTTAGTCATGATTTTGTAATCATTTAAATACATGCAAGAAACATATGGGTGTGACCTTAATGACATCACTATGTGTATTGTGTAAGTGTCATCTGAAGACATCATCTATATGTAGTCTGGAATACAAGAAGGCAGCCAAAGCCAACCCACCAGATATTTATACATCAATACTGGACGGTCAGGTTAAAACACAGCTTACCGAACCATGGTCTGCATGGTATTTTGGCAAGAGTTTACAGTTCCTGTATTTAAAAAGGCTAAAATACCATCCCTGGCTTAGGATAACAATATTCTGTTCAGGTCCTTGTTTAGGTATTCTAGAGAGTATAACCAGGCAGTCTATGCCTAATACACAGTCCAGCTTATTAACAGTGCTAGTAACAGTTAGGTGCACAGGGCAGTAACCTATAGCAGCTATTCAGTTTACTATAGTCGGGTTAGTAAGAGATGGTAACTGATTGGCAATTAAGGTTAATCCAATTTTCAACATGCTCTTTGCCATGAAAAATAGCCAGAAACTTTGAAACAACATTTGACATGTAGACTGTACTTTGGAAGTAGTTTCCATGCATTGCTCAAAAAGATTCAGTTTGCTCATATAAACAGCTTGATTTGTACTCCAGATTTTACAATGTGAAAGCACTATAGACAAGTAAAAAAAAAAAAAATGTATTCTGAATGAAAAAGTGGAGGTGATTCTTTTCAACCAATTAAAAATTGGCTCTCCGTTTGTAACCTGCTCTAGAGCAGGTTGGCTGTAACTTTGTTACAGTTTACCAGTTTGTTTCATGTGATTTCTTAATCAACCAACTTGCACAATGAATACAATTCAAAATACTAACAACATACAAAGTCATCTACAACTCTGGCCCCAGCTACATCACCAACCTCATCTCAAACTATTACACAAACTGTCCTCTCTGCTACTCTCGAGGATATCGTGCTCTCCAGCTGTCTCGTCACTTCCTCCCATGCTCACCTTCAGGAACTTTCCAAAGTGTCTTCCATCCACTGGAACTCCCTACCCCAACCCAATCTGTCCGTATCTACTACTCTGTCCACCTTTTTAAGCGATTCTTAAACTCATCACTTCAGGGAACCTATCCCACCTCGACATAATAACTGCCCTTTTACTTCTTCCATTAACTCACCTTGCACACACAATTATTACCTTTTTGTATCCTTTTGCCCTTCTACTAGATTAGCCCTCTTAACCCTCCTGCATTGAAATTGTATTGTAACTGTACTGTCTCCCTCCATTTTTTTAAAGTGCTTCACAAACTGTTTGCACTATATAAGTCCTGTATAATATTGTAATAATCAAATTACTTAGTTTTTCTGAATCTGTTGCTGAGTTTCTTGCCTGGAGATCCTGCCAGTAACAGCACTTCCTGTTGCAGGCCAACGACACTAAACCACTGCCTCGCCATTACGAGCAGTATTGTCAGCCTGCCATGCAAACTTCAGTTGGCTGCTGAGCTGCCTATCTCAGCTCAGCAGGGTGCCCATATTGGCTGATTCGGACAGACCTCTACCTCTAGTTTGTTAACTTTGTTTACCTACTTCATTTACAGTGACTGAAGATGTTTTTATGGGGAGATACATAGCTGAATTTATCTTTGGAACATTTGTTCAATTTTCTAATTAATGGGGTAAAATCTAAAATCGTTTTCAACCATAGCGATGAAAAAAACATCAAAGGAGCAGAATGGAAACTATTTTATGAACAAAAGAAATTCTAACCGTGAATGTGGGTTTTTGTTTGGGAAATTCCATTCATTCCAAAAGCAAATTAAATTTCGAATGACATAGTGAAGTCTCTAATGGCATTATCCAATGTTCTGATGAATTTTTTTGTATGAACATTCATGCGAAAATCTACCAGTGTATGGCCTTCTTTACAGTCTGTAGTCTTTGGAACAGCACTTAGAGCAGGATAGACGTTGTTAGCATGGAGGTAGATACAAGAGAGGCAGTTGATGTAGTAGCAGCAACAGTGAATTTAACTTTCTGTAGTGTCACGTTCCCCAGCAGTTGGATCCTTTTTTGCAGACAACACACTCATATTTAGTAATGTATTCAACTGGGAAAGTACAACATGATGACAGGGTCTCTTTAAGAACTTCCAGAATAAACATTTTAACTTGGTGTAGCAAAGGAAAGGTCACAGAATACACAAAAACACTGTATATGTGCACAAACAATTGGGAGGATTAAGAATGCCTAACAGGCCAATGTATTATAGATCCGCACTTATGGCAAAATCTGTTCCCAAACTTATGAAGACAAGTCTGCCCTCATTGGTGTCCATTGAAGAACTGAAATGTCTACGTGCAATACTGTACACCTCACAATTGTTGAGACAGAATCTTTAAACATCACCCTCTTAAATCCCCCCTCTGCTCATACAAAAATTGCTCCATTATTTTACAACCCTAAATTTGAGCGGGACATCAGAAAAGGTTTATTTCCCTGGTGGACTACTAAAGACCTCTTGCCGATTGAAGGCTACATCTTCCACATATGCATACAAACCTTGGAATTCTTCCAAACTGAGCATCAACAACCAGACTTGGAGATCTTCACATTTGCCCAAATATCTTCCTTTGAACGTATTTTAATCCAAGGTTAATATTCCACATCCACCTTTTGAGGATTTATGTAGCGATAAAACTCCAAACTTGGGTAATCTATTTTTATTTTTGTTTTCAACGTAGCTCTTTTAACATTCCATTTTCATAACTATCCTCCACGGAAGCCTGTGAAAAGTGGCATGGGTGGTCATCCCAGTCATTAAAACTATTAATACCTTTCTAACTAAGGCACTCCAGGGACAAATCCAATCTTGGGGATAGGCAGGCTTGTGCAGTCAATGTGAGTGATACAATGTGGTTTAGGTGCACACTGTTCTTGTAGTTCATTTTTTTTTCTTTCAAATAATGTGGCAGCATGCTGCGAACAAAAGGCAGCTCCAAAAAAAATGGTCAGTAACAAGGGAATTATTCCAAACTTTAAAAAGGCTCTTTCAAAATAAAATGAAAAAGAAAAACCATAGAAATTACAACCCCTAAATACTTAGCCTGGAACCATTTAACTTGAAAAATGCACTATTAAAGGAGAACTATGAGGTGAGTGCTTTTCACTCACCTCATAGTTCTAGCCGACCTGTGACAATGAGACTGCCACAGGTCGGCTCAGTAGATCGGGAGGTGAGCGAACACATACCGGCGTTCGCTCACCTCTCGATCCTGTCACAGCTCTCTGCTGTGACGGGAGGGGCTGGATTCCCCCCTCCCCGCTCCGATCCGCCTGTGCTGACTGACGGAATGGACAGGGGAGGGGGCGGGTACAGCTGGCTCTCCCTCTAGATAGGCAGAGCCAGCTGTCACTCACGCAGCTGGGCAGATCCAGGCATAATTGTCGTGATCCGCTTCAGCTGCGGCGTCTCAGTATACCGCGAGCAGTAGCTCGCGGTATTCTGTGGCGTCTCAGTATACCGCGAGCTGTAGCTCACGGTATACTGAGATGAGGGTGACGGGAGGATGCTAGTTTGTTTCCTCCCGTTACCCTAAGGAGAACTATGGGGAAAATCCTTAACCCCATAGTTCTCCTTTAACATAAATAAACTATATACCCCAGAAACCAATGAAAACCCTAAAATACCACCTCCTTTTAAACAAAAACCTTGCAGAAACAAAGCTCCAAAATAAAACTAAAAATCAAATGAACTACCCAAGAAGAAATGCCCCCTGAAAAATACATAACCTATCCCACCTCGACATAATAACTGCCCTTTTACTTCTTCCATTAACTCACCTTGCACACACAATTATTACCTTTTTGTATCCTTTTGCCCTTCTACTAGATTAGCCCTCTTAACCCTCCTGCATTGAAATTGTATTGTAACTGTACTGTCTCCCTCCATTTTTTTAAAGTGCTTCACAAACTGTTTGCACTATATAAGTCCTGTATAATATTGTAATAATCAAATTACTTAGTTTTTCTGAATCTGTTGCTGAGTTTCTTGCCTGGAGATCCTGCCAGTAACAGCACTTCCTGTTGCAGGCCAACGACACTAAACCACTGCCTCGCCATTACGAGCAGTATTGTCAGCCTGCCATGCAAACTTCAGTTGGCTGCTGAGCTGCCTATCTCAGCTCAGCAGGGTGCCCATATTGGCTGATTCGGACAGACCTCTACCTCTAGTTTGTTAACTTTGTTTACCTACTTCATTTACAGTGACTGAAGATGTTTTTATGGGGAGATACATAGCTGAATTTATCTTTGGAACATTTGTTCAATTTTCTAATTAATGGGGTAAAATCTAAAATCGTTTTCAACCATAGCGATGAAAAAAACATCAAAGGAGCAGAATGGAAACTATTTTATGAACAAAAGAAATTCTAACCGTGAATGTGGGTTTTTGTTTGGGAAATTCCATTCATTCCAAAAGCAAATTAAATTTCGAATGACATAGTGAAGTCTCTAATGGCATTATCCAATGTTCTGATGAATTTTTTTGTATGAACATTCATGCGAAAATCTACCAGTGTATGGCCTTCTTTACAGTCTGTAGTCTTTGGAACAGCACTTAGAGCAGGATAGACGTTGTTAGCATGGAGGTAGATACAAGAGAGGCAGTTGATGTAGTAGCAGCAACAGTGAATTTAACTTTCTGTAGTGTCACGTTCCCCAGCAGTTGGATCCTTTTTTGCAGACAACACACTCATATTTAGTAATGTATTCAACTGGGAAAGTACAACATGATGACAGGGTCTCTTTAAGAACTTCCAGAATAAACATTTTAACTTGGTGTAGCAAAGGAAAGGTCACAGAATACACAAAAACACTGTATATGTGCACAAACAATTGGGAGGATTAAGAATGCCTAACAGGCCAATGTATTATAGATCCGCACTTATGGCAAAATCTGTTCCCAAACTTATGAAGACAAGTCTGCCCTCATTGGTGTCCATTGAAGAACTGAAATGTCTACGTGCAATACTGTACACCTCACAATTGTTGAGACAGAATCTTTAAACATCACCCTCTTAAATCCCCCCTCTGCTCATACAAAAATTGCTCCATTATTTTACAACCCTAAATTTGAGCGGGACATCAGAAAAGGTTTATTTCCCTGGTGGACTACTAAAGACCTCTTGCCGATTGAAGGCTACATCTTCCACATATGCATACAAACCTTGGAATTCTTCCAAACTGAGCATCAACAACCAGACTTGGAGATCTTCACATTTGCCCAAATATCTTCCTTTGAACGTATTTTAATCCAAGGTTAATATTCCACATCCACCTTTTGAGGATTTATGTAGCGATAAAACTCCAAACTTGGGTAATCTATTTTTATTTTTGTTTTCAACGTAGCTCTTTTAACATTCCATTTTCATAACTATCCTCCACGGAAGCCTGTGAAAAGTGGCATGGGTGGTCATCCCAGTCATTAAAACTATTAATACCTTTCTAACTAAGGCACTCCAGGGACAAATCCAATCTTGGGGATAGGCAGGCTTGTGCAGTCAATGTGAGTGATACAATGTGGTTTAGGTGCACACTGTTCTTGTAGTTCATTTTTTTTTCTTTCAAATAATGTGGCAGCATGCTGCGAACAAAAGGCAGCTCCAAAAAAAATGGTCAGTAACAAGGGAATTATTCCAAACTTTAAAAAGGCTCTTTCAAAATAAAATGAAAAAGAAAAACCATAGAAATTACAACCCCTAAATACTTAGCCTGGAACCATTTAACTTGAAAAATGCACTATTAAAGGAGAACTATGAGGTGAGTGCTTTTCACTCACCTCATAGTTCTAGCCGACCTGTGACAATGAGACTGCCACAGGTCGGCTCAGTAGATCGGGAGGTGAGCGAACACATACCGGCGTTCGCTCACCTCTCGATCCTGTCACAGCT
Source organism: Nanorana parkeri (assembly GCF_000935625.1). Taxonomy (NCBI): domain Eukaryota; kingdom Metazoa; phylum Chordata; class Amphibia; order Anura; family Dicroglossidae; genus Nanorana; species Nanorana parkeri. The sequence continues at coordinate 1,801,702 of NW_017306293.1, read as the reverse complement.
CTCTGCTGTGACGGGAGGGGCTGGATTCCCCCCTCCCCGCTCCGATCCGCCTGTGCTGACTGACGGAATGGACAGGGGAGGGGGCGGGTACAGCTGGCTCTCCCTCTAGATAGGCAGAGCCAGCTGTCACTCACGCAGCTGGGCAGATCCAGGCATAATTGTCGTGATCCGCTTCAGCTGCGGCGTCTCAGTATACCGCGAGCAGTAGCTCGCGGTATTCTGTGGCGTCTCAGTATACCGCGAGCTGTAGCTCACGGTATACTGAGATGAGGGTGACGGGAGGATGCTAGTTTGTTTCCTCCCGTTACCCTAAGGAGAACTATGGGGAAAATCCTTAACCCCATAGTTCTCCTTTAACATAAATAAACTATATACCCCAGAAACCAATGAAAACCCTAAAATACCACCTCCTTTTAAACAAAAACCTTGCAGAAACAAAGCTCCAAAATAAAACTAAAAATCAAATGAACTACCCAAGAAGAAATGCCCCCTGAAAAATACATGGACAGAGCTAGCAGCTGATTGGCTGCTAGCTCTATTCAGCCGAGAATTTTTGGACCTGCTCCTCTGATCAGCTGATTGAGAGATGCCATTCAGAAGGGTGCAGGCAGCAGCACCCACAAATCGCATTTTGAACGGTTCATTTAGAACCAGCTGAAATTGTGTGTGTGTGTGTGTGTGTGTGTGTAGCCTACTTTATAGCAGCTTCCAAAACACTGACACTATGGCTGCTCTGCCCCCCCCCCCTTTTTTTCATTTTTATAAAAAGCCCCCTCATTGGCCTTCTAAGGCTGCTGGCATAGCTCATAGGCCATGCAGTGCAATATGGAACCCATGGTGCACTGCCAGGGAACCTAAACCTCATCCCTAGTGTTTAAGACTTGTTGCCATTAAAGGTGTTAAGTCAATCATGCATGAGAAGCAACGTAGCAGTCAATATCTAATTTTTCCATTACTCTTTAGGATGAAATGGGAGTTGAGGAGAGGTCATATGATCCATTAAAAGCAGCAGTTGATAAGAAAGCATATAAACAATACAATGTATGACTGCCCTATGCACTCTAATTGCCAAAGATTTGCAATTGGACTGCAATTTGATTACATCACATTTTCGCTAAAATTTGTAAATCTGCAAAAAGTAGTCTCTCTATAAATGATGCTTCTCTTGTTTTCAGCATTTTTGTGCAATGGTGCAGTTTGACAGTCTGCAATAAAACTAGTTATTCGTCCCACGTGTATAATCCTGTTATGAAGTGCTATCCAAGAGCATCACGCATATCATAGAACTCTGTGTTTTATAAACAAATATTGCTAGATGTTGTACTGTTTATAGATTACAGAAAATTAAAGGACATAACTGAAAGCTCAGTTTCCCCTGCTTCACTCTCCCAGAGCTCCTGCTCTGTGTTTGCTTTCGAAATTAGAAGGCTGAAAGGCTGCTAAGTCGCTATTTTGAAAGGGAAGCAGGGTGAGCTGATAAGAGAATGACTTTCTGCTCTGCATTTTGAGGATGAATTGCTCTATAGCGCTGGCAACTATAGAGGTCATTAAGGGCTTGTTTTAGCCTCATTTAATGTTTAAAAAAAAAAAACTTGAATGTCTATATCCTGGTTCCAGGTTCACTTTAAAAGACTAGTCGCTCACCAAAAAGTAAGTTATAGTTCCAGAGATTAAATCTTTTCAGGGACTCTAGCAGTTTAAGTAGGGTATACATGTTTAGAATTTTGAATGAACCAAATCGATTTTGGAACATTTGTTCGACTTTCTAATCATTGGTGGGGTCAAATTTGATGATCGATTTCAACCACAGTGATGAAAAAATTTGAAGGACCATGTTAGAATTTAATTCGATCGAGATAAATTTTCTAACAGTGAATGTGGTTTTCATTCGGGAAACTCCATTCATTCCAAAATCAAATGTTAAATCAAATGAAATTTCAAACAACAATCGCTAAGTCTCTGATGGCATTATCGAACGTTCCCGAAGGGATTTATCGTATGAACTTTCACTTGAAAATAGGGTGTGTTAAAAATAAAAGGAGTTACAAAAATGGCAAAAAAACAATGGGGAAGGTCCAGGATGTAGTCGATGCCAAGCCAGAGGTCAGATACTAAAACGTTGGCAACGTTTTCCATCGTCGATTTTAATCGACTTAATCGAATAATTGTTGGAGAGCAGAATGAATGGAAACAAAAGCCGGAGTCAGGAACCAGGTGATCAATCAGCCAGAGCCAGGGTCATACACAGAGAACAGGAACAACAGCATAGCACTTGGTGGATCAGGACACACGCAAGGGCGGAGACCGAATGTACAAGCTGAAGGTTAAATAGTGAACTGGTGTATGCATCATCACTCTGAAACAGGAATTTGTCAGATGGTTTGCCAGTAGTTGCAGAATAATTACGTTTGCAGGTTTGGTCATAAGAGGGCGCCAAAGAGAAACAACAGTGTCAAATATACTGCAAAATAAGCCATGCATAGCTGATTGGAGGAAGAAGGGTAAGTAACCCTGACATATGGGGCCTGTATCCATGGTCTTTTGTTCACTTTTTGCATTCCCATAAATGATTCCATTTATATAAGCCCAAAAAAACATTGACACAGGCCCTAATATGCTTTTATGTTGTCCTGTATTTGTGCTGGGAGGATGCACCTTCAAAAACAAGTCAGTTATGACAGCTCCCATTTGATTTTCCTAAAGGGTCCCTTGCGAAAGGTGGTTGTACCCTTTATAATGGCTGGTGCAGATGTGCTGTTCTAGAGGTCAAGAGTGAGTCACCCAAGACACCATTGTGACCCCCAGATGCAATAGAATATGTTAGCTGGCAATTTTTCAAGCATCTGCAGGAAACTGAAGTCAGTAATAGTTGGATTGACCTTTTTTAATTGCTCTGGCACATGTTTACTCACAGTTTAGGACATTTTAAATGAGCATCATACTTTCTTGATCTGTCAACCTGTGCATTGCTTTGGTGGCCTTGCATTTCTCTCAGGCTGCTGCAGAAGCTTACAAAAGACTTTGTTATTAGTTCTGAACAGAAGTCAACACTCTCTTGGCATAATTTAGAAAGTTGTATACATGATTTAAAGGCTGTAAAGTACACCAGCCAAAGATATTTGGCTTATATCCTACCTGGACCTTTACCAGACTCTAAGAGCGCTGTAATTGCAAGTAAATCAGTCTCTGAGCTGGGTACAAAACCACAATATACTGGCATATTTCTCAGGTTTCCATACCTTGCCAGAAACCACTAGTGATATCTCAATCAGACAAAATGGTAAGCCGTTGACCAGGTCACTCAACTATTTATGGATCATGGTTGTACCATGTTCTTATTTGCAGGATAAACAATCTTTATTGGAGGTTTATAAACAGACAAAAACAAAATAATTTATGAAGATGGGTGTACATTTCTGTAGAAGTATGTTTATGTGACGAAGACTTTGTTCCAAGGTTCATTATTATTTGAGGTACTTAGATGTTTCATTTCTCTTCTGTCTTTTATACTACTGTACTGCCAAGTACGCAGAGGTGCCTGTGTAAATAAAAATGCACAGTGCAGAAAGAAAAGTGAATATCGAGTATCTTTTTGTTTATTATTTGAAGGATTAAAACATTTGTTCCTTTTTGTTCTTGTAGCCGGGTAAATACGCAACATTGCATATGAATGTTTGCAGCAAGCAGATAGGACTTGGGTTGATTTGTAAGGAAGCAGTCAACAAGCGAAGCAGGCTGTTCTGGGCTTTCTAATAAGAAAGTCCAGCATGTCTTTGAAAAGTGTTATCAAAGCACATTGAATTCAGTTTTATTTTTTAAATGGGTTTCATATGAATAAAGGGAAATGATTTCAAATATCGGTTTATAAACTTGTTAGGCCTTGTTCACACCAAGCGCAGAGCAGGAGCAGAGCAGTTACAGACTGGAGCAAAACTGCGTCCAATGTATTCCAATGGTATTTTTAGCTCCAGTTCACATCGCAGCGTTCAGTTCCAGAGCAGGTAAAAAAACTGCAGCAGGCCCTATTTTACCTGCTCTGGAAAGCATGCAAACGCATCAAAAAATGCATGCAAACGCCTGGAACACAGTGAAAGCCCATTTTAAACTTAAAAAAAAAAAAATTATTGCAGTTCAGAAACTCATGCAGATCTGCTCTGCATTTGGTGTGAACAAGGCCGTAACCTTCAGAAAATGTTAAATAACCTAGACCAAAAATGATTATGGTTTACTTTTAAAATGGACTTAAAATGAACAAATCGTTGACAACAGTACCTTGTAGAGAAAGTATAATTATATCTACCTGTCCAGTGGTCTGTTTTCTGAAATTATTCTCTGTAGCCGAGCTTCCGGGATCCTTTTATTTCACACCAGCTGAGTTGCTCCCAATGCACCAATAATACAATTTGACTTGTTTACAATTGGCATAGTTAAATGCAGTTGTGTGCACTGAATGGAATTTCGGCATGCAGTACTTTTTTTCAGCGCAGAGTGGTGCGACGTAGTCCACCACCTCGCATGGTAAGGCAGATAGAACTAAATGAAATGTCACTTTGTTACATTTCATGTCACTGTGGCTTCTTCTGCTGACCCCTACGTCACTACTCTATATTGCAATGACTAGGGGTCAGCAGAAGGAGTAGCAGCACAAAGTGTTGCATAGGATGCCAAATGCAGCTGTAATTTTGTTAACACCCTGACAGGACCACTTTAATAAACCAAAAAATATTATAGTTTTGATTCACTGCATTTGAATGCTATGTTCTGGCAGCCAGCATTTTTGATTAGGCTGACAGTAATCTGAAAAATAATACTACATTTGGGATTACCATTGCTGATAGAGTGCAAAGTAAAGTAGTTGAGGATCAGACCAGATATATGACTAAAACTGAGAGAATGCTTGCTATACCTTGCCTTTATTTTTTACTGCAATATGATCCCTTCTGAGAGATTAAACAGAAAGTTGATATTCTGATCCAAGAAGCACACAATTTAAATCATTGCATGGTTGTAGTCTGTTCTTGTTTCTATCAAAATGACTGGAATAAAAACGACGTGATTACATTTTTCTTGGCTGTAGACCTTTAAATCAAAACTCCATCATCAAACAAATATTAATCCAGGGCCCCACTTTTTTTTCACTGTGCATAAAATTTTAAAGGAGTTGTAAAGTCACAGCATATCCTGTTATATCATAAGCATTGTAATAGACATGCATACTAGAGTTGTTTTCCTTCTAGATTGATATGGGTTTTAGGAGGAGGGTAGAACCTTATTTATTTTAGTTTTTGACCAGAGATACCCTTTGACTTTCAGATACTATTTTAAATAATTTGTTTTGGTTTTATAAGTTCAGTCAAGTGATTGCTCCCTTTTTTTGCCTACTTTATGGTCAAGGAGCAGCTTGGTCATCACAGCATGCACCCGCACTGGTACCACAAGTCCCACAACGCAACATAAGCACCCTTGATGTGCCTCAAACAAAACTATGCTAGAGCAAGGAGTAATGCAGTATGGATGCCAGTCTTAGTTAGTGGGCATTACTAGTTGGGAAACTTAAAGCATAACTCCATGACTATGTACACCCACTGGTGCCATCAGCATTGTCGTTACATCACCCCTGTAGCTTGGAGGACTAAAGGAGGCCTTTAAATGGCAGTAAGAGTAGACAGAAAATGCTGTGAGATGCTTCCTGTCTCTCTCTCTGGAAATTCTGCTCCTGGTATTGGTGTGGAGAGGATCAGCGGCAGGGCAATAGAAAATAAAAGTAAGTGGGAGATCATTGCTGGAAGTCCCCTTACCAACTAGAAGCCTAGAAATTAGAGTGTCCCTTTATTGTTTAAAGGAGAACTATGGGGTTAAGGCTTTTCCCCATAGTTCTCCTTAGGGTAATGGGAGGACACAAATCAGCGTCCTCCCGTCACCCTAGGCTGTAGCTCGTGGTATACTGAGACACCGCAGCTGAAGCGGATCCCGACAATTGTGCCGGGATCCGCCCAGCTGCGTGACTGACAGCTGGCTCTGCCTATCTAGAGGCAGAGCCAGCTGTACCCGCCCCCTCCCCCGTCCATTCCGCCAGACAGCGCTGGCGGATCGGACCGGGGAGGGGGGAATCTAGCCCCTCCCCTGTCACGGCAGAGAGCCGTGACAGGATCGAGAGGTGAGCGAACCCGGTATGTGTTCGCTCACTTCCCGATCTACTAAGCCGACCTGTGACAATCTCATTGTCACAGGTCGGCTAGAACTATGAAGTGAGTGAAAAGCACTCACCTCATAGTTCTCCTTTAAACTAAAAATAAAGAGAACATAGTTCTTAGCATGAAGTTTAATTTATTTTTATGTTTTACTTTCCTAACAAGGGTTATTCATACTTGACTGAAATGAAGGAAAGCACACGTCTCATTCTAGTTCAAAGGAAATTGATTATGCTGACCTCACCATGTTCTGTGTTGGATGTTTCTTGCCTTTAGATAAGAGAAATAGTAAAGCTAGCAGTACAAGATGGATGATAACCTGTAAAGGGAGGCAGGTAAAGGGCCCTACATATTGGGTAACCATTGTTGCATCAAAGCAATTTCATTAGGCATAATTGGCAGCCTGTGTGTGGGCCATACTGTATGGAGGAACACATTCTAAAGGTACCCATCCATGGCGGCCCCCAATAGTTTGACAGCTTACATAAGAGTCTCCAGTGAGTTTTTTCTTTGTCCATAATGCACTATTAAGTGGTGGTCTTCGAAGGACAGTATTTGTAGCATGAGCATATTTCTACCTGAATAGTTAACTTAGCAATCTTTAGGTGATGTAGCTGCATTTGTTTTTCTTTTTCAGATTTGTTCCAATTCATTAATTTTTTCCAATTCATTCATTTTAACCTGGTAACCCTGTGAATAACACACTTTCTGTTCTAGGGTGACTACGTTCATTCCTCCACTGTATGTAAAAGGGTAACCATGATCGCCACCAATGCAAACATGTCTGCCTTGATTAATTTCCAGTACAATGGAGATGATGAGATTTGTAGCTTACAGAAGGAAGATCACATTGTTTTTGCTTCTAGTTCATCTCACAGGAAGTGTCAAGGACACCAATCCTAGCAAGGTGAACAGGTATTTTCTCTACTTGTTTAAAAATAGTCTTAACCTGAAAAACCAAACTAATGCAGCCATCACATCTAAGTACTGGTAAGCTCTCCTATATTCATTTTTGTTCTTGGGTTTAGTTATCTTTTAATTGGCAGACACTAAAAGGAATCGCCTAATGATGTTTCAACCTGCCAGCTCAAGTGCCCTAGCAGTTGCCTTTCATCTATTGTGATTATTTTGTGCCCATATATGTTAAAATTGCTGAACTACTGTTGGCTAAACTGACACACTGTGCTCTCCAGGGGCCCCTAAACCAGAAGTGCGGTTCATCAGATACTGGTATATCTTTTCATTTTTATTCCATGCGCTTTAATGTATGCAGGTATTTATTGCCTTTCAAAAAGGCACAGTACTCCCTTCTGCCCATGTCTTTGTCTTCCTTTAACCCAAAGAAAGCCAGCACCATCTTTGACCAGGCATCATCCATGGTCAGCAATTAATTCCTGGTGTAAATTCCCTAGATGCCATAATCCATGTAAACCCTTCTGCCTGTACTTGAAGCTTTTATAATCTGAGTTTGAGGGCTTGTTCTAACCAAAAGCGGTGATTGGTGTCACCGCACACACACTGTGCTGCTATATATGGACCTGACTGAAGTGTACACTTTGTACAGTCAAAAAGAAGTTGGAAATAAAAGCAAACAGATTTATGCCCTGCTATGGAAAAGCACTTTTCACTCTTATAGCACTTTATTGTTGTTTATAGAATTCCATAGTGCCGTATATTACTTTATATTCATGGGATCAGAAGTATACAGTACTTGTGCTCGCAGGCAGCTTGGAACGTGAATGTTATTTTAGCAGGTTTTAAGATTTGTGCACTGAAACAGAGCATAGTCCCACCCACCAGGCCCATCACACCATGCTAACCCACCCCTTAAAACAGAGCTTTTTATTGGACGGACTAGTAAGTCTAGACTAGGAGCCCTTAAAGGAGAACTATGAGGTGATTGCTTTTCACTCGCTTCATAGCTCTAGCCAACCTGTGGCAATGAGACTGTCACTCAGTAGATCGGGAAGTGAACGAACACATACCGGCGTTCGCTCACCTCTCGATCCTGTCACAGCTCTCTCCCCACTCCGATCCTCCAGCGCTGAATGGCGGAACGGACTGGGGAGGGTACAGCTGGCTCTGCCTCTAGATAGGCAGAACCAGCTGTCACTCGCGCGGCTGGGCGGATCCAGACATAATTCTCGGCATCCGCTACAGCTGCGGTGTCTCAGCTACTGCTCACGGTATACTGCGGCGTCTCAGTATACCGCGAGCTGTAGCTGCCGGCATACTGAGCTTAGGGTGACGGGAGGATGCTAGTTTGTGTCCTCCCGTTACCCTAAGGGGAACTATGGGGAAAAGCCTTAACGCCATCGTTCTCTTTTAAATATTTTTTCTCTTGCACACCTTGCGACTTGTGTGACAGAGTAATTGGGGGGAAAAGAGACTGAGCAAATGCTTTCTTCTTGTTTGCAGCAGACTGATGCCTTCATTATACCAGGCTGCTACAAGATCCTGAAGATCCTTATAAGTATAAAATAGTAGTAAAGCCTGCACTTTTTGCCATAAATACACTGGTGCAGAGCTGTTGAGCAGCAGACAATAAATACTTGTTGAAGAAGAGGTTCAGAAACACATAACATTGGAATCTTTACCACCGCAGCCTCTGGGTGGGGATTGCTTCCCCAAACTTCTGGCTGGGGGTGCCCTCACTCCTTGAAAGCCCCCCTCCCCTGAGGATTGTATTCCATGTGCCACCGTGCATGCACACCCAGTCTAGCTTGCCCCAGCTGTCTGTGCATGTCGGTAGTGAGCACAAACGGGTGTCTCTATAGGACGCCACAAGAGAATGGAGCCACCTGCAAACGGGAAGGTGGGGGCAGCGATCATGGGACAAGCAGCATGCAATGCAAGTGGTGACCCCTGCAACAGAAAGGGATTAAAAAAATAAGGTTTAATATCACTTCAATGCTGGCACAGGCTTCAAGTTGGATTGCTGGCTCACTTGTTTCCGCCTAATATCTAAGACACTGTCTTATCGCTATAGAGGAAGCATTGGCTTATGCGGCTCTGCTCCCTCCGCTGCCGCCTCACTTCCTCCGGCTTATGCTGGTTTAGCTGAATCTCTCCCACTTCTCCTGCGGCTCTTCAAGTTCCCCTGATGTCACCACCGGCCACAACTAGGTTTTCTTTTCGGGGTAGGTCTTATTTTCGGGAAACATGGTAGTACAGTGTGTGTCACAGAGTAAATGATGGTGAGGCTGACGTGCTAGAGCTCTGAGGTGTAGCTAATGCTTGCGTACATTGCTTTATGTTGTTTGGGGACTCTTTGAGCGCACAGGGGAGGATTTGAATACAAAAGGCCGGTACAGTATATGCAGGCACCTTGTGGTTTAAAGTATTTAGAAATTATAACTGGGTACTGCTCACCTGTTTCTGAAAACACTGTATGCCTGTCTGTTATGCTGACCCTGTGGCTTCAACCTATTTTTAATCACGAACGAATAAATACACAGCTCAGGAAAGTGAAGAAAAGCCTGACTTTCTTATCTGTTTACTGGTTAGTGACTAAAAGTTTTTGAAGAAAGAGGGTCAGAGTGAGAGGTCAGCCATGGCAATATCCATGTTTAGTTCATAATGGGAGGGTAATGTGTGACCTTTAACATTCCGAGGGGGGCACTTTTCAGCACAAAAAATGGGCTGAAAAACTCGGCTTATACTCGTATATACGGTAGTTTATTTCATGTATTTATATAGCACCAACAATTTACACAGTGCTTTACATACAGAAATGTCACATTAGTCCCTGCCCTCAAGGAGCTTACAATCTAAGGTGCCTATTGCACATGCATACAGGGCCAATTCAGACAGCGACCAATTAACCTTCCAGCATGTCTTTGGAGTGTGGGAGGAGACTGATGTACTTGGAGGAAACCCATGCAAGCAAAGGGAGAACATGCTAAGTTGTGGAAGGTTTTAGTAGAGAAGAACCATCAGTCTTTGTGTCACAGCAACCAATCCGATTTTCACTGTGCAGTGGGAGAAATGAATAAAAAAATTGGAGTAGCTGCTTTGTAAGCAACACAGACTATCGGAGACCATCCATCCCTCAGGCACGTCCATAAATGAAGCTCACTGAATTATATTCTTGGTGGCATTGGATTAGCTAAGAGATAAGAGACCTTGTAATGTGACCGTGTCCTTTGGGTTGTTCTGTGTGAACAAGGTCTAACTGGAATTCTAGTGCAGGGTGAGGTTCAGCAGAAGCTGACAGCGTGACTGACTGTTGTTGCCCTTGGCCTTTAAAGTGTATTTCCACGTTTGCAGTAAAATTTAAGAAAACCCCTCCATATGTTCGCTATATGTTCCTATTCACACAGCATACTGAAAAAAAAACTTTTAACAATAATGTCTTACCTTTTTAGATGTTTTGTTAAATCAGGCAAGATGGCTGATTCTGGGTTTTTCGGAGCCCTTTCACAGTGGTCTGTCCCAAAAGAAAGTCTTGGGACCGAAATTTGAGGATTGTGTTTATCCAATATGCTTCATTAACATACAATAGACAAGCCACCTCTCCATGGACAAGACCCCTCACAGCCCCTCCTAACATTTTAAAGAGATAGAAGGAAGACATTTTTTAAAAAAACCTTACCCAAGTAAAAGCTATTTAACCCCTACATGACTGAGCTTGTTTTCAGTTTCTGTTCGTAAATGACTGACACACTTTTTACATTTTTGCTGTGTGATTCGTCCAGTCGGACAGATAGGGCTATATAAAAACATAAAGAAAACACTTTTTTCACAAGTTTTTATACTTTTTTTGTAGAATTTTTTATAATAATTACAGTATAAAAAATATATTTATATATAATTTTTATGTTCTTAATTTTTTTTTACACTTTATTTTATTTTTTTTACCACTTTTTTTTGCCAGTTTATATCAAGCAGTCACTATGACTGCTTGATAAATTAACTTTTTTAATTTTCGGTTATTATTAGGCTGCTCCAAACTTAGGAACAGCTAATAATAACCTTAGAGACTGATCCTGGCAGCATGTCAGAATCAGATCTCACTAAGGCCCCATTCACACTAAGCAACATACTTTACAAGCAGATCCGCGCAGCCGGGATAGCGCGACTGTTCGGGGCGACGATCCAGCGACGATAGCGTGACCGTCACCGGCGGGCTGCATTCAAAAATAGAAAAATTGCGCGGGTAAGGGGTCCTGATGAAGCGACAGCAACGGGCGACATGGAGCTGTACATGAGAATCAGCGGTTACCAGCATTACAGAGCCGCAAATAACTGGTAACGTACAATGTACGTGGCCAGTCGTTTAGGCACTTCGTGGCGGGACGTACAGTGTACGTCTCCCATCACGAAGGGGTTAAACTGCTAGAAGCATTTTAGTTTAGCTTATGCTATGTGAATGAAGTAACAAATATGCCAATTTGGCTGCAAAAGAGGAAATACACATTAAACTTAAGCTGGCTATACAGATGTAGAATTTCATTTATAAAGTCATTTTGGGAACATTGATTTAACGTGCTAATGGTTAATGATGTCAATTGGCCAATCCTCTTACTGTAGTAATGAAAGAAAACAAAGGAGCAGGATTGACATTTTTTTCTTGAATGAAGATCTATTGAAAGAAGCTCCATTTATTCCAAGTTCGAAAGTCCAACGAAATTTCGAATGACATTTGTCAAGTCTCTGCCATTAGCAAATGTTTCTGATGTGATTTTTCGTATGAACACTCCTACACAAATCTACCAGCGTATGGCCGGCTTTACGGTGTATTTCTGCTTCTGCAGATGTTTTTGAGAACACCCACTATATGTACGTATACGTACACAGCATACCTGGGGTGAAAAAATATTTCTCGTCTTTCTATTTGATTTTTTGAAGCAGATTTATTCATAGGACTGCAAGCTATTCCGATCAATTTCAAAGCACAATTAGAAGGAGAAACTGAGGGACAACCCAAAGCTGGTCGTACACAGATTGTTTTTTCTTATTCAGCCCCACAGGCTAAACAGGAAACAGCTTTTAACCCCCCCCTCCCCCCGTTATTGTATTCTGACAGCAGCCGGTGTGCCTCTGTCAGAATGCTTGAACAGGGACTTCAGCTGATTTGGCTGCATTTACTGTTTGGCTGAGACACTTCAAACTGACAAAAAGCAATGAAAAAAAGACCAAAGGGGTCCTGAGGGGCCCCTCACACTACTCAGATTTCAGCAGGATTCGGCCAAAATTCAATCCGTGTATGGACAGCCCTGGTCCTACTTTATTGTATTATGTGGTTTTTAAATCTTCAGGCTGCATTCTCGCCTCTTGTGTTTTGCATGCAGTGACGTTGCAGTGTTGTGTGTGCTTTACTATTCTTCCCTATTAAATGTGTTCTGTCTCTTAGCCCATCCAACCCAAATTTAAGAATAAACCTGTCATGAGAGAAACCTCTTTGCCTGAAAATGCTAGTTGCCTGGCTGTTAAGCTGAGCCTGCATAAGTATGAAGTTAAAAGAGAACTATGGGGTAAGTGTTTTTCCCCATAGTTCTCTTTAGGGTCACGGGAGGACATATACTGACCACCTCCTGTGCCCAAAGCTCAGTATATCAGCTATTGCCCGTGATATACTGAGAGTGCCGCAGCCGGGACGAATCCACAAACACAAACTAGCGTCCTCCCGTCACCCTAGGCTCAGTATACCGCGAGCTACAGCTCTCGGTATACTGAGACGCCACAGTATACCGCGAGCAGTAGCTGAGACATCGCAGCTGTAGCGGATGCCGACAATTATGCCTGGGTCCACCCAGCTGCGTGAGTGACAGCTGGCTCTGCCTATCTAGAGGCAGAGCCATGTGTGCCCACCCCCTCCCTCGCCCGTTCCTCCACTCAGCGCTGGAGGATTAGAGAAGGGGGGGGGGGATCTTTGTGGGGATCGGTGACTGACGGTCACTGTTCTCTGCAGGGAGATGATCAGCGACGGTATGCGTCTGCTCACTTCCTGATCAATAGAGCCGACCTGTGACAGTTTCTTTGTCACAGGTCGGCTCTAACTATGAGGATGAGTGGGGACAAACACGCCTCATAGTTCTCCTTTAAGGACTTCTCACCTTTCTGATTCTACAGTACATACTTGTTCTGGATCAGTAGCTCAGAATGTGCTGAAGCGAAAAGTACCAGCATAACAACCGGGCGGCTCACATTATCAGATGCTTACAGTTAAAACATGATCCTGTAAAACACTGTAGTAACTGGAGCTACTACAGTACATTACAGCTATTATTTTCAGATCCTGTACAGCGGCAGAGCTGAGCGACTTCCCCTCCGTTGTGAAAACACAAAGGGTTGCTTGGTCAGCTCAGCGGCCATTCGGCCCCTTGTCCAATCGGAGAACACCTTGTATTTATTGATCAAAATACTAGACTTTTCGCTCAATGCCCTCTGTGCTGAATGAGCGGCCCAGAGGGAAAGTCGTTCAGCACAGCGACTGTCCAGAACCCGGAAGATCGCTGTAAAGCCCTGTAGTAGCTCCAGTTACTACAGCGTTTTACAGGATCTCCATGGGACGACCAGGTATAAAAGATATATAGGTACATTGGGCCAAAATGGACCTATGTAGGTATATTTAAATATTGATATCAGTTCAGCTTTAAATATGATTAAATTGTATTGTAAAGTAAAAGTATATATTTTTTTATGTATCTAACAACTGCATTTTTCTAACCCATCTGAATTCGGTGGGGAAACAGACCAAAACTCTGACCTACTTATCAAGCACACAGGAAGTTGATTATTACGAATGTTGAAGTTCTTGATGCGTTAACATATGTCTGATTTTATTTTTATGCTGTTAAGTCCAATCCGCATTTTAAGTTTGTCATATGCATCCTCCCTCTTTATTGGTGTCTTCATTCCTGAATGTTTGGATTTTAGAGGGCTGTAATGAGTGTTAAAGGCTGCTTTTGTTTTGGCCGACGTTTATATTGAGCTCGTTGTAGCGACTCTTCATTTTACAGATACTAGAAAATGCTGTTGCTGGAGATAAATGACGAGGAAATAATGTCAAGTCAAAGATAAGATCCCCTGTCTCATTGTTTGACTTTCTGCTGGTCCATAGTGACTGCATAGTGTTGATAAGGAAACATACTGAGTAATTTATATTGGATGTTATTTCTAGTGATTCATCTGAGATGTGAACGTTTCTTTTTTCTCATTTACATCCGAGATAGGTAATTCATCATATACCACTTGGTGTAAAGCTAGTCATACGCCTTTTGATTTCTCTGGTCCCAACAAACCTGATGACAGCTCTGACCTTTTATTATAATAATACTTAACACTAGTATGCATGGTAACGCACACTAGGTGCCTTCTGCAATAGTGTTCATTAATCGCACGATATCTTGCGATTAAAGCGATGCTAAGGTGTGAACAGGCCCTAACTCAGGCTCTCCTTTGGCTGTGGCCTTTGCTCATACTTTTTTTTTTTTCTTGGGTTTCCTTCTGGGTTACAATACATGGTTTCACAATAGGCATGAGGGAGCCAAAAATAGAACATCTTAAAGGAGAACTATGAGGTGAGTGCTTTTCACTCACCTCATAGTACTAGCCGACCTGTGACAATTAAACTGTCACAGGTCGGCTCAGTAGATTGGGAGGTGAGCGAACACATACCGGCGTTCGCTCACTTCTCGATCTTGTCACGGCAGAGAGCTGTGGCAGGGGAGGGACTGGATTCCCCCCTCCCCGCTCCGATCCGCCAGCGCTGACTGGCAGAACGGACGGGGGAGGGGGTGGGCCCAGCTGCCTCTGCCTCTAGATAGGCAGAGCCAGCTGTCACTCACGCAGCTGGGCGGATCCAGACATAATTGTCGGGATCCGTTTCAGCTGCGGCGTCGCAGTATACTGCGAGCTGTAGCTCGCGGTATACTGCAGCTCGCGGTATACTGAGCTTAGGGTGACGGGAGGACGCTAGTTTGTGTCCTCCCGTTACCCTTAGGAGAACTATGGGGAAAAGCCCTAACCCCATCGTTCTCCTTTAACCCAAGAGAGCTAAAAGGACTTAAAGATACAAAAGTGAGAATTTAAAGGCAGTTCCATGTTGGTGTACTACAAGGTGTTGATTGTTTGTTTCACTTTTGCATTTTTATAACCAAAAAAACATTTACGACACGACATCCAAACAAACCTGCATGTCGTAGCTGTTCGCCCCTGGGGCATAGAATCTAATGTGGGAAGTGTGTTTCCGTCTTCTGGTAATTTTGTGTATCCAGTTCCATATTCCAACATTTACAAGTCATCTTTGTAGATGTAATATCCATTCTGGGGAACCAAACCAGTTCCTTGCAGGGCATTTTATTGCCAGAGGAAGATTAGAGCGCACAGAATGAACATTAGGTCCGACACCCCTTCCCCCTCAAACAGTAATCTCACCATTCAGATGTTTGGGTTTTTCAGGCCTTTACAGACTCAGGGCTCTATTGTTGTTGTGATACTGTAAGTGCCAAAATGTCTCTAACTAGCAGGTTGTCCAGGACTTGTAGTTCAATAAAAGCAGGAAAATCAAAGCTTGAAGGATGCGGCTTTATTCAGTAAAACAGGTCAAATTGTAGTTATTTGTTTAAAGAAGGACTCCAGGCAGTTAAATTATGTAATTGCAGCACTGCAGAAATAAGGCACGCCCTGCCACTGCGCCCAATAATGGCTGTGATCTGGATTGTTATTGGATGGCTTGGATCACAGCCACAATTTATAGAGCCAATCCAAGCAGCTCTGTGATCACTTTGATGACCAATCACTAATGTAAACACTATAGTGTTTACAAGTGAGAGCCATCCCTGTCCTCTCACAATGGAGGAAGTGAGGATTTGTGAATGAGGATTTATGAAAGAAGGAGATCAGTAGCAACAGATGATTCAGGGTGAGGGGTTGCTATTTTATTGTGGGATTACATTTTTAACCCTTTCTCTCTCCCTGTCTGTACATCTCATCTACATTTGGTTTCTGTGAGACCTGTATATTAACCCCTTTACCTCCTCCCTCTGTGTATGACCCATACATTAATGACGTTCTATATCTAGTGCATAATTACCAATCTCCAAGTTTTCACACCATTCTGGCATTTTAATTTTTTTTATATGTTGTTTTATAACAGAAAGTAAGAGAAACATTTTTGTTTTCAACATTTTTGCCCCCCCCCCCTTTTTTGTTATATACTAAAAAAACCCTTGTGGTTATTAAATATCACCAAAAAAATATTCGTCTTAAAAAATGATAAATTCATTTTTAGTAAAACTATCAGAGCCTTTAAAACTGAAAAATAGCCTAGTAATAAAGGAGTATTACAGGCTGTCACTCAAATGTTTAAATAAAACTATTACTAAGTTTATTTTCATGTGTGGAAAATTACTTGAGGATAAATGTAACTAGCAAGAAAAAATCCTTGATAAAAAGTAAGATTTTCACATTCTTTGGTGATCCCAATCTCTTGTTATGTTTTTATTTTGCCTTTTGTTGCATATTTTGTACTAAATCCAACCCTTTCAATGAAACATAACATTAAAGCTGCCAATAACAGGTCCACCTGCAAAAGTAAATACTCACCTTTTTGTTGTACACCACTCTGATGAAGAGAAATTGAACACTACTGGGGGTTATTCACTAAAGAGCCGAAGGATCCAGCCGTAGCATCGGCTGATTCTTCGGCTCTCTTCGGCTGCCTCTGCCCTTCGGTTCAGTCGAATGTATGGGCTATTCACAATAGCCTGTACACCAGCCGAGCGGCTCAGCCGAGGCGAAAAGCATATGCTTCGGCTCGACTTTGCCGAAGTGACAGCCAAAGCGCGGAGAAAGGTCGTCCGAAGCCGACCGATCTCCACGCTGACATCTGGGCGTGGAGCTGGAGCTGACAGCTGACAGCTGGGCGGAGCCAGCCGTGATCTCACGGCTCGCTCCAAGCAGTTGTAATGACAAATGACCTGGGGACTCTGACCTGTCATTAAACAATAACAACTGGGCGGAGCCATTCGGCTATTCAGTTACTGCCATTCGGCCCCCAGCAGAATATGGGTGAACAGCAGCGAGTGAGCTGCCGGAACTTCGGCTCAGCCAATCCAGATGTTGGATCAGCTGAGCCAAAGTCCATCTGCACTTCGGCTCAGCCGTACAAGCCAGAAGTGAATAGCCGGACAGCATGCGGCTCACTTCACTTCGGCAGGGTTATTCACTCGGCTGCCTTTGGCAGCTTAGTGAATAACCCCCTACTGTGTCCTGTAGTCAGTGGTGTACCTCCACCCTCCTCCCCCATACATTAAATTATTTTCAGTAGTAATTATGAAATGACATGTCTGGGGTGAGAATAAAGCTGGCTGATGGAAGGTGGACAGCAGCTGTTGTAAATATAGTTGCGACTTTATGCAAAGATACAGAATTTAGCATTCCAATCCACCCAACATGCAAGGAGCTCAGAGATGCTCTCCTGCATAGTTATCAACCCGTTAAAATAGTTGGGATAAACCCCTTTTAAAGGATAAAGAAAAGTGCTTCACCTCCTGCCATATGCCTGTAGCTATAGCCAATAAAGTGGGCTTTGCTTTATGGTGTATGGCTTGTAGCGTGGTAGAAAAATAAGCCCCATCATTGGTGGCAGTGATTCTAACCCCCAGCATTGGTGTAAGTGGCCACAATAATGTCTCCTTCATTGGTGAGCAGTGGAAGTATTGTAATAATAACCTCCTCCAGCAATGGTGGTCAGTGGCAGACTGTAGTAATAATCCCCAGCATTGGTGGTCGGTGACAGGCTGTAATCATAACCCCCCAGCATTGGTGGTCATTAGCAGGCTGTAATAAGAACTTCCCAGCATTGGTTGCCTGTGCCAGGCTTTAATAATAACCCCCCAGCATTGGTGGTCAGTGGCAGACTGTAGTAATAATCCCCAGCATTGGTGGTCAGTGGCAGGCTGTAATAATAACCCCAGCTCTCTCCATGGTCTTTGGAAAGTGGCAGTCTCGAGTTGCAATAGACCCCCCCAACATTGGTGTTCAGTTTATTAAATTTTCTGATCACATACTCTGCGCTTCTACTTCTATCCCAGTTGTCCAGGACTATACTTCCACTGTCGGACAGAGATCACCCCTACAGACATTTCCAACTTCTTTCAATGCCAGGCGCTGGAACCCAGAGAGCGTTTCATCACCCGGCACACCACTGCCACTTTGCAAGTTGCCGAGGGCACACCAGGGCACCCTTTAGGCCCTTGGTTCTCAACTGGTGTGTCGTGACCCAAAAGTGGGTCGCGGCCCTGTGTTCAGTGGGTCACTGCATGCCTTCCACTTTTCTAGGTGAGTGGCTAATCAGCCTCCCCCTAGCCCAGCACTTTCAGTTCTCACGCCAAGCAGCCATTCAAAATATGTTGTCCGGCGCCAAGGGTCAGAGATGGGGCTATGGCTGCGAGGGAGCTCCATCCATCCAATGTGAATTTTTTACAACTCACTCACGTGTCCTCTAGAGGTGCCTGGACCGGAGTGACATCACATTCTGGCTCCCGGCACCTCTCCAGAGCTGTATAAGCAATGCAAATATGGATGGAGCTCCGTCACAGCACAGCAGCCTGCACTGGACCCCAGGCTGAGAATCCACTCCAGTTCTCGTAAGATAGAGATACTGGGTGCAGCTTGAAAAAAAGAAAAAAATAATAATTTTCGTGTGTGAAATTGTGGTTGTGTGTCTGTCAGTGTTTTTGAGGGCCCGTTCACACTAGTACAGTGCGTTATTCGCACAGTGTCATGCGATTAACGCACTGTACCACGCAAAATCTCACCTACTGCGAATTCTGGTGTGGGAGGTATTGCATTGCAATTCATTTGAATGGCACCCCAAACGCACCACCAACCTACAGTTAGATTTTCCCCACCGTAACGTGCTGTACCGCAATGCTGTGCGTTCCTGTGCAGTGCGACTTGGGTCATGACCAAGGTCAAATGTAGGTCCTGAGGTTACACAGGTTGAGAACCACTGCTGTAGGCGGTGGTACCTGTTGTGCACTCCGCTGAATAATACCACTGCCTGTAGTAATGTGTGGTTGGCTGGAGGCACCACCAATAGCAGTAGTGGGACCAGCAGAATTACACTTCAGGAAGTATTGGTTTCTGAAAAAGCTTCAGTCAGCTATTTCTCTTCATCCTCATTGGATGGTGCAGGAGAGGTGAGTATTTGCAATCTTCTCTCTTTAAATGTATGTCAAAACAGAGGTAACCCCACTGGTTTCCACAGTGCAGAAACCAGGGTAACCTATGTACCTAATTATGGTCAGCAGAAGAGTGTTAAGCATAGTTATCACCTTGTTGCTAGCAAGCACAGCGTCCACTTCCACAACATTCACAAGCACTGAGGAGAATTCACAGACTGGTGCTAAGAATCTAGTTTTCCAGCTCAGCCTTTTGGTTGGAGCTTTTCAGACAATTCAGGAGGAAGAATTAAACCCTATCACATTAAACATTTATTTCCTGGCATAGCTGTATATAAATAAGGCAAAGTAACACTTGTACAGATGAACAGCTGTGTGCTCTTTTTACCATCCGACAAATTGTATATAGAAAAATGTATATTCAACACGTATTTAGACACCATATTTCAAAAAATAACTATATTGCAGCCTACCAGTCCTTAGATGTGGTGGCCACATTCGTTTTCATTTTTCAGGGTAAAAACATTTTCAGCAAATACAAAAAAATGCCTTTTGATGTTACCAGAGATACAGTGTCCTTGTCACTTGCTGTGAGATTAAACCTTCATCTTTCTCCTGTAATCTACTAGTCCCATCAGTCCACCATGTAATGGAGAGTAACAAAGGCACGTATGTTTAGAAGTTCAGACTGGGTGGCAACCATGACTACTGTCATTGGTGCAGTGGGAAAAAAACAAACAAACGTATAGAGACATAGGGGACAGGAAGCGTATTATTCCAGAATTACCAGGAAATAAGAACATTAATGCAGCCACCACATCTAAGAACTGGTAAGCTGCAATATATTATATTTTTGTTTTTGGATATCCTTTAAAGTGTATGTAAACCCTATCAATTAATAATGTTTTGCTTTTAGGCCTGGACCACACCTAGGCATTTTTGAACAGTACAAAAAGCGCTTTTAAACGCCCGACACAAGAAATCCCATAATTTTCAATTCATGCTGAAACCACGCATACAAACGCACAAAATCCATGCCGCCTTGGTGTGAACCAGGCCTTAGGGCTTGTTCACACCAATTACAGTGCGTTCCACTGTTAGCTGCTGGAATGTGATGTATCACATACTAAACTCCCCCCTTCGTTTCGGTCCAGTGTGATCGCAAAAAATAGTGTATGCAAATTTTTTTTGGCAATCGCACTGGACTGGAACGCAGGCCAGTTGTGACATACATTCTGGTTGTGCCATACTGTTGTGGTTGTGCCACACTGTTGTGCCATACATTCTGGTGCACGGCGATCGCACTGTGGGCGGGGTGCCTTGAATGCACCGCCCCCTCCCGCCTCAGAATGCAGCGGGAGTTTAGTAGGCGATACACTGCGTTCCTGCAGCTAACCGCACTGGACGGCACTGTAATTGGTGTGAATAAGCTCTAAGTCTGCAAAATATACCACTGAAAGTGTTTTGTTATACCTGTTTGATAAGTGCAAAACATACCCTGAACAAATTTGCCAAACATCTTATCAAGTGATAAATTCCTGTGCTTATGGAGATGAGGAACGGACAGGAGATGAGGAGAGGTCTGTGTGTAATTCATCAGAAATTAAGTAGACAGGGCTGACACCACATGCTTAGGAATTCAGAACTGTGTTCTCAAGTGAAACAGGAAGGTAGGAGCACACTAGATTTCCTGCATATCAACAGTTCTTTTTCTGCACTTGCAACATCTTTAAAGAGAGAACACATTGGGAAATGTGCATGTGTTCCACAAATGTACTAAATATTGATTTATTTTGTTTTGCCTTGACATATGCTTTAAGGATACCATTATAAATGAATGCAAAATATCTATATACTTCTGTGTGTGTTTGTATATATGTGTGTATATATGTGTGTATATAGACGTGTGTGTGTGTGTGTGTGTGTGTGTGTGTGTATAAACTCTTCGCCCTTTTGTGAATATACCCCCCAGACTGTCTGCTCCCCAGGCTCCAGAGCACTGGCTGTTTGCCTCACCTGCACTAAACTGCCATTGAGGAAATGTGTAAAATGTGGGGCTTACTAGAGGTTCCGGAAGGTGTAAGGGCTTGTTCACACAAAATCCGGACCACATCTGCATGAGTTTCTGCACATGCAGTGCAGTGTGTTTTGCTGCGTTTACGCCACTTTCCGGGCCGTTTCTAAAAAAAATATAATTTTTTTTATTTTTTAGCCTTAAAATATGCATTTGCATATGTTTTAGTGCGTTCCAGAGCAGAAAAAATAGTGCATGCTGCAGTTTTTCCATATGCTCTGGAGCTGAACGCTGTGGTGTGAACTAGAGCCCAAAATACCATTGGAATACATTGGATGCATTTTTGATGCGCTCTGTAACTGCTCTGCACTGCATCTGCTCCGCACTTTGTATGAACAAACCCTAAGAGAGGTATCTGGGCGACGCATAAACCCCCGGACAGGACCTGCTACACTGTATACAGAGTTTGCACAGGAGTCATCAATGGCATAGTTCTCTTTTAAGCACTTCATCCTGAGGCAGTCTCCACTTTAATCTGACTCAGTAAAGTCTTCTATCTTCAAGGAGGAAAAGCTGATAAAATGACACATACTGGATAATAGGAGATGTCAACCTGTCTGCCTAAAGTAAAGAATGATATGTTCTTTTAAATTTCACCTATCTTAAAGGAGAAAATATTTAGGCCACTAGTATTCGTCACTGTACAGGTTTCCTTCACATTAAATGTGCAAAGTGACACAAATTATCATAAAATAATAGGTTCCTAAGGTTGCAGATGGCATCTTCATGTATGCTACTACCCCCTTTGTACTGCACAAGTCTGACAGAAGTTCTTTTGAGAACATCAGCTTTCTAAAAGTTGGTGATGCATAGACTTTGGCATCCTACCACCAGACCATCCTAAGAACACTTGCTTCTACCGTAATAATGAGTCGCTCAGGCTTTCAGCTTGGTCTGTGGGGGGGCATGTTTACTCACCACATGCCCCAAACTTGTTTTGTTTTTTAGATGCTCCAGCAGTTATGGGAAGTGGGTGATGATGACCCTTTGAAACCAAATCTAAAACCCCTTGAACCACATTTCCTGTCCCTATGGCCAAATCAACTTCCTCTTCGGCCTCAAGTCACTTTATATTGCTACAATTGCCCTCACCTCTAGACCCGTATAGCAGCCTACTGCTGCCCTAGCCACTTTTAATTCTCAGTACAGTTACAACAGCCCCCTTCAACCCTAGCCACATTGACTATCATTCCACATCTGACCGCACAATGTACTGCTCAGCAAGGAGCAGAGCTTTATTAATGAAATTGCCCATTAAGTGTAATCAGATTGTAAAAGATAACATTCTTTCATTGAATATTGTTTTTACATCAAGCCATCATATCATTTCATATGTTTAAAAAATAATAATATTTTAGCGTTTCCCGATTGTACTATTATACAGACGAATACACTAGTGTATTGGGTCTTTCTACCGCCATTGTAAATGTCACCAAGAATAGCATTGGCAGGCCATTAAGATAGTTCATTAATTGTAAAGTGGACTGTAAACAAGCACATAGTTGTTATAATTGAAGTTCCTATTAACCACTTGTGAGGAGGGGTGGGACTCATCCTGCCTCTTACAGCCAAGTTTCACTTTGTTGCTCCGTAGACATATTTTTCCCAGATATGTGGTACTTTGGGACTTCATTTTATAATTCCCATATGTTTACTGGCAAGTTTTTTTTTGTTTGTTTGGTTTTTTTTTAGAACAAAACACTGCTTCTCGTGCAGCCAGAAAATCATTTTCTGAAAAAAGCCTGTTGAGGATAGAAATATGTGAGCAGCCATAGCTTGCTTGTTTTTCAAAAGCAGACTCCAAGACCATCCTAATCCTTTATTAAGTATAGTAGGGAGAGAGAAGACTGCCAAATATATGGTTAACTGTTCACCATATGTTTGGCATGCTACTGTCTTCTATACTGTACTGTTTTCAGGACTTCTTTTCAGGCCGAAATCCTAGAGCACTGTCTCTGATCAACATAACATTAGCAAGCAAAAGTCCAAAATCAGAATCCCTTTTTGGACTAGGTATTGACGTTCCACCAACATACAGTATATCTCCTCTTAACGTCCTCTTAATACTCCTAATTCTGGCTTCCCTACAGGTATGGGCATGTCGGGTGCCCCAACCTTCTACTGGCTGCATTTTTGTTTCAGGGCAGTGACCGCTTGGGTAAAAAAGCCAAGATCACTGCGGTGGAGCTTGCAACTTCAGAAACAAGTCAGCTATGGCAACTCTGTCATTTGTATCCTACAAGACTCTCTTTAGAAAAAAAGGTTTACCTCTTCATGACAATTTTAACACTGGGTGGTGGTTACATAGTTACATAGTTACATAGTATTTGAGGTTGAATAAAGACATTAGTCCATCAAGTCCAACCTATAGGATCTCATTCTAGGAGTACCTGTACGCCTGTATATTACCTGTACCCCTGTATATTACGGTCCCTTAAGAAATCGTCCAAAAGTTTCTTGAACAATTCCACATTATTTGCTGAAATCACTGTCTGTGGCAGTGAGTTCCAGACCCTAACTGATCTTACTGTGAAGAACCCCCTTTGCCCCTTGTGCTGGAATTTTTTCCCCACCAATTTTAGGTGGTGGCCTCTAGTTTTTGTAATGGAGTTAATTTTAAACAGTTTATCGCTAATGTTGCTACCACCATTGAACATGGAAATCATATCCCCCCTTAATCTCCTCACCTCCAATGTGAACATGTTTAAATTTAATGGCCTTGTCTCGTAGCTCTGGTCCTCCATACCCCTAATTAGTTTGGTTGCCCTCCGCTGGACTTTTTCCAACTCAAGGACATCTTTTCTTAGTACTGGTGACCAGAACTGGACCGCGTACTCCCAGATGAGGTCGAACCAATGATCTATAAAGTGGCAACATTATAGACTTGTCCCTGCAATACATCCCCTTTTTAATACAGGACAAAACCCTGCTAGCTTTGTTTACAGCAGCCTGGCACTGCAAGCTACCTTTCAGTTTGTGGTCTACAATGACCCCCAAAATCCTTCTCCATTTCTGACATCCCCAGCGGCATACCCATAATTGTATAATATTCTATTATGGTGATATAATAGAATATTTTTAGATGAGATCATTTTTAATTAGGATGTCACTGAAAGGAAATATGCACCTTTTGCAGTGATATCGTATGAAAAGTACCATATTTTTCGCTCCATAAGACACACTTTTTTCCCCCCCAAAAGGCGGGCACAAATGTCTGTGCGTCTTATGGAGCGAATATTCCCCCCAGGTCTCGACAATCTCCTGCGCCAGCAGCCCTGCCGCCTCAGCTGTCACACACACACCACACTCCTCCAGCGGCGCCCGATGATGTGTGTGTGTGTGTGTGAGCTGAGTCAGGGGGGCTGACAGTGTACCAGCGTTATTTACCTCTTCCATAATGCCGCTGCCCGTGCTGCCGTTGTCTAACTTCTGTGTCTGACCGGCTTCTCACCTTACAGTGTCATGCCACATGACAGGGAAAAGGAGGAGTCTCAGTATGCAGAAGTTAGACACAGACAACATGTGCAGCGGCATTGGGGAAGAGGTAAATAACACTTGTACACTGTCAGCCCCGCCGCCTCAGCTCTCACACATCTCCCACTCATACCATGGTCAGGTGCGTCTTATTGAGCGAAACATATATTTGATCAAATAAAAAATGGATTATAGTTAAAAGAATTGTAATGTTGCTGAATAGGGTTTGCAAATTAGCTCCAACTGCATCATTTATCCTAATATAGGTGAAATGTAAATTTAGGCTTAGACGCAGCTTAACAATCTGTCCCACATGTGACAAAGGACCCCCCCACAAGTTCTCATAATTAATATTACCTACCACACACACAGATATCATGCAAGCGCTAACACGCATTTAAAGGAGAACATTTGAGGGGAGTGCTTTTCACTCACCTCATATTTCTAGCCGACCTGTGACAATGAGACTGTCGGGCTTAGTAGATCGGGAGGTGAGCGAACACATACCGGCGTTCGCTCACCTCTGTATCCTGTCACGGCTCTCTGCCGTGACAGGGGAGGGGCTGGATTCCCCCCTCCCCGCTCCGATCCGCCAGCGCTGACTGGCGGAACGGGTGGGGGAGGGGCGGGTACAGCTGGCTCTCCCTCTAGATAGGCAGAGCCTGCTGTCAGTCACGCAGCTGGGCGAATCTAGACATAATTGTTGGGATCCGATTCAGCTGCGGCGTCTCAGTATACCGCGAGCTACAGATACTGAGCCTAGGGTGACGGGAGGACGCTAGTTTGTGTCCTCCCGTTACCCTAAGGAGAACTATGGGGAAAGCCTTAACCCCATAGTTCTCCTTTAAGCAGGACAGCTTCTTTTCATTGAT
>NW_017306293.1:1765618-1775909 GCF_000935625.1 Nanorana parkeri | reverse complement strand
GGGGTAAACTGCTAACCCTATTGCTGTTCTATGGATTTGATGTGTGCAATATTGCCAAGGAATGACAAATGCCTACCACATTCCTCAATATGTCAAGACTCTGAAATTAAATTCTACTGCATTTAAATCACTAGGGATGTTTCTGCACATTTGGTAAGTATCTAGGGGCAACAATTTACAATGATAGATCTTTATTCCTGGGACTGTCCCTGGAAATAAACAGTTGGAAACTATGGGGTTGGCCTTACTCAGTAAAGAGTTTTTATGAAGTGAGATGATAGTCCATAGCAACGCATCAGAATTTACTCAGTTGGTGTTAGACCAGAAGAAGATGGATTCTGGTTGCTGCAGTTAAGAATTGGTATCTATGCGTAAGAACTCTTTATTGGATAAGACCATATGTGAACTGCAGGTGGCAGCTTCTGTGGACATAAATGTAAGATGTAAAACTGTAATCTGTGTGAGTAGCACCACATGGGATCTAATGTACAGCATGCAAACTGTTGACATCAATAGAAGCATCCAGCTTCCAGATATTAGACTAGGTAACACAGTTGCTGAAGTTTTCTGAAGGTTTTATAATCTGCATTAATTTATATTGATCATTTGTGGACAAGTGCTTTCAAGTAGTTAGTTCCATGCAACGTTGCCTACATCCCATAGCTGGACGCATACAACCACAACTTGCAAAATGGAGATTGTCAATCACAATGTGAATTGTAGTTGAGACTTGAAGGAACACTATATGCAGTGAATGGCTGACTTCTCAAAAGGTTCTATCACTGTCTGGAGACTTGATATACCCTGAACATCATTTCTACATGTTTTAAACCTGTATATAGGATTCAGTGGCCTGATTTTCTCAAGTCCCTGCTAAAGCTTTCAGATGTAAAAAAAAAGTCAGTGTTTGGATTCGATTTAATTGATGTGTTGTTCATAGTACATGTATAGGTCGTGAGAACAGCATTTGTAGGGTGCTCTGTCCCATTCTATACCAGTTTACATATATCAGACTCTGCCCTTTGTGCATTATCACATGAGTGTAACAGTCAGGGGCAGGCTACAGATTGTACATTTTCTCATCATTTGTGCAATTCTTAATTTGGAAAAAAAAGGAATGTGGGTCTAATAAAATGTGAATTATACAATTTGCTATTCATATTTGAATGTTCATATAAAGTTGAAGTACAGTTCGGGACCATAAATGCCCCAATGACGGCATAGCTTAACCCAGTCTAATTTTCAGTATTAATAGGCCAGGTTCACACTTGGGGGATCCGTGACCACGTGCCAATCATGCATGAAACCGCACGGATTGCCGCGCGGTCACAGAATTACACACCACCGCTGATTGCGCTGGCGGTGCCATTCTTTTCTAATGGCACCCTAGTCCTGGCAGGCAGATCACACTGTTTCCCGCCCATGCAATCGTGAACGATCGCGGCTGAAACAACCACACGTTGCGTGTCACGAAAAAAATGTACATTTACCTTTTTTTCAGCTATGTGATTGCCGCGCGGATATAACCCCATTGATAATCAATGAGACGGCAAACGCTGTGTGCAACTGCACACGAACACGCGGTCCCGGGGCATGTGTCCTGGGATCGCCCAAGTGTGTACCTGGCCTGATACTCCTTCAAAGTTGGTTGTGAGGAATACCAAAACCACAAACACAAACGCATGGGTGTTGCTGAACAGCCTATTGTTTCACTCTTGTCAACCATTCACTGCAATGGTGTACTGTCCGAAGATCAAAGTCCTAAATAACGATTCAATCTGAGCAGCGCTCCTCGATTTTTAAAATTTTTTTCCTCCATGTAGGCCTCTGTTTGCCATTTGGTTAACTATCCAATGACCCATTGATACATAACTCTTAACAATTCAGACGATTTCATAATAGGATTTTCTGATCTCAGACGTGCCAATAATCCAAGCCCATAGTTAGACAGTTGTTCGATCGTATTTTCTGTGTTAAAGGGAATGTACAGTTTTATATTTGTTTGTTTTTTGTTAATAAATTGCGAATCTAACAATGTATATCCAGCTTTAGACCAAGTTTTCTGATTTCCTGATAGCTCTCTGTCTTCAGCTATTGTTTTGTGAAATCTTGCTTTTCGACTCCACATTCTTCACTTCTCTTTGGATATGTTGCCGTTAGGGCTCCAACTAATGATTATGTTCATAATCATTAGTTGGCCGATTTTATTTTTTCGATTAACTAGATAAAAAAAAACAACTCAATATTTGAAAATAAATACAGAAATGCAGTGTTACAAAGTTTACTTCAGAATAAAACTGCATGCACAATTTTATGGCATTGCAGTACCATGCGTTCCAGTGCGGGCAATCATGCTGTGGGTGGGAGGCGCGTTTGGTGTGCCATTGAAATGAATAGCACTGCAAAGCACCTCCTGCAGCAGAATTTTCCTTGCCGAAACCGAAAATGACTTTTTTCCCACCTTTTTTATAATTTTTTTTTTTTTTTAATAATTGTATTGTAAGCACATGACGCTTGAAAAGCTTCAGCCAGGGAATGACAGCTGCCAGTGGCAAGATTCCGCAGACAGAAGCTGAATGTAAATACAGCAGGTAGTGGGCTGCTGCAATAGCCACCCTGCTAGTGGCCATTTCAAATGGCAATAGCCAGTAGCAGGCTGGCTATTGCGCCTGCCCACTGCTTGCTGTGCCCTCCTCCTAGCATGGAGGAGAAAGCTAGGGGATCCAACCAACTAACTGATCATGAGAATAGTTGATAGCTATTCTCATAATTATTTATTATCGATTAATCAATTAGTTGGTTGCAGCCCCAGTTGTGGTCAGTCAGACTGACACAGAGAAAACAAGGACACATTGCTGAATACAGCTATCTTTTCTACTTTTTGTTCACTCATGCCCTAGTCTAGCTCAGCTGTGGTTTGATGTTATCTGGTGACAGAGCTATGCACTGTGTTTGGACATTGGACTTAAATCCTACTTTCAGTAAATTGTTGTTCATTTTTTTTTCAGTGGAATCTGTAACGACCAGTCTGATCTGCCTCATAAGGCCAGTCTATCAGTCCTTCATTCTTTATTTTCTATAATCCTACTCTCTGGACCTGCACCCAGTTGTATGACATGCATGGCCTTGTTTTACCATTGTTTAACAGTCAGTACATTCTTCTCCGCTCTTGTCGTTGGCGTGTTGACGAATTAATGTTCTGATGTGGTTTGTGTTTTGCTTAATGGATCAGATGGTTGAACTGGCTAGTAGTATGACTAGTTGTTAGCAGCTTGTCTGTTATTAGATATTAACATAAAATTATATGTTTATGTATGAAACAAAATAAAATTTCTGCCCACAATAGCTTTGCAATTGACAAGTTCTGAAAATATTGTGCTGCATTATGTAAGGGATCTTGCATTCCATAGATTACAATATAACATTATGTGGTGTGCTCTGTACCACAAGTCTGCAGAACAAGCATATTACATGACCTTAAGACATGCAGGTTCAAGGTCCAATGGACTTCAGCAGAAGAGATGTATCTTTACATATTACATATAGCAGACATATTTGAAGGTAAGCCTGGGTTGAAATAATGGCTCTCTCCGTAGATACAGTAAAGGAGCAAGCATAGTCTCCCTAGGACAGGAAATGTGTTATTTGCAGGAATACCAGGTGAAAATAAAGGAGAAAAAAAAACCCCTTGAGGTTTCCGGGTGGCTCCACATCTAAAGTGTGCATGCTGTACCATGCAGTAAAGCATTCATTTTTATTGCAACCCAATGCGCATACATGGCCAATAGAAATGCACTTGCCTCTCGGCACCCCACAGTGCATGTGTTAACTGGGGGTGCGCTGGAAATAAGAGTATATTTTTTGGCTTGTCAACGCTCATGGAGGGACCATTGAAAATAAATGTTTGCCAGTATTTTGATTATGGGCAGAGTACAGATGGGATATCATAGCTCCAAACTGTCCCTCAAATGAAGGGACTGTCTCTCTTTTGGAACCAAATTCTTCTGTCCCTCTTTCCTCTTCATTTGTTCCTTTTTTTGGTCTAGTGTAAAGATGTCTATGGACATGTACTATTAAACTACCAATAGTGGTATCATACACTAAAACCTTTGTCCTATTTCTTAATAAAGCCCTAAAAACCAATATAAAGAAAAAGTATTGGTGGAAACAAGCAACAGTCCTGGGTTTTACCAATATATTTAGGCAAATAAATTCTTAATGGCCACATTACTGTGGGAGTGGCAGGGGTGTGACCATTCCGCAGAAAGTTGGGAGGTATGCAATAGAACCTCTGTCAGGCTTCAGTTGTGGTCTGTCTCAGTTGGGAAAATCTGCCTTACTTTTCTGTCGGGAATTACGCATTTCACCCTTACGGGCTTAGTTGTAGAGCATTTCCTCTATGCTGTTTAAAACCTTACTGAGTACACCTACTTCTTTGACAGAGACAGCATTCCACACCTTTTCTCTACTTCCCGATGTTATTATTACTGTCTGTGTGTTTACAACATTGTCACCAATATAGGAGGTAAGGCAAAATCCCCCAACTGGGGCCACAGACAGTGAAAAAAGTGCCAGGGTTTCCAGCTTTTCCCTGCTTTATTTAAAATGAGAAAAAATATCTTTGAGCTAGTAGTTTGACATTAGGGGTCTTGGAGACCCCTGATGTCTCCATAAAGAGGACCTGTCACTTCTTTTGCTATCACATAAGGGGGTTTCCTAGCCCCCTATCTGATAGCAATAAAGTTAAGTGAAAAAAGTTACACATAAAAAAACAATTAAAAAAACTATTTTTTTTTTAAAGTCCCCACCCATACATACACGCATGCAAACGTGTCAGGTGCTCATACCTGCGTAAACGACGATTGCGCCCATTACGCCGCACATGTTTCATATCGCTGCCAGCTGCGCAGTGAGAGCAATAATTCTAGGGCCATCAATCACTGATAACACTAAACTGATTTAGCTGTAAAAGCTTTTAAAGCGTCGCCCATGGTCAATTTTGGGTATGGTAGTTTTTTGCGATTTCGTGTGTGCGCGCAATTTTTAAGCTTGACATGTTTGGTGTCTATTTACCCGACGTGACCCGATCTTTTATATTTTACCAAAATAATTGGGTAATAATAATTGTATAATTGTTAACATAATGTTCAAATTTTTCAGTAATTTCCCCGAAACATAGTAAAAAATAAAAGTGGTGATTAAATACCACCAAAAGAAAGCTCTGTCTGCCCCCAAAAAATGGTATAACATTTATTTCAGTACGTCGTTGCATGACGGAATAAATGTCAGTCAAAGTACCTCAGCGCTGAATACTGAAAAATGTCTTGGCCAGGAAGGGGGTTTAACACCTGGTCTTCAAGTGGTTAAGACTGTTCTGTTCTTTTTCTGATTCATTTATGAAAATAATCATTCATAGCAACACAAATGGTATATCTAGTGGGACTATAGAGTTATATTGTTGGGTGTCATTAAAGTGACACTTAACTCAGGAGTTAAACCCTAATAATGCATTCAAGTACTTAAACTATTACCAAAAATGTAATTTATTTGTGTATCACTCGGGTGTAGAACCTCAAATCCTCTCTGTCAGTGGTGCTGACACTTTCATTCCTTCTGGAGGGTGGCTATTTTTGTTCCCCATGGTCCCTGTGTGTTGCAAAGTTGCCAGACTATAATTTCAATACAAATTAGTAAACTAAACATGAGATTGTAGTCCATCACAGGAGAGAGCTTTGAGCGATGGCTACTTTACAACACACAAAGGGACCATGGGGAACAAAAGTAGCCACCCTCCAGAAGGAAGGACAGTATCAACACTAGGGATGCACCAATACTGTTTTTTTGGTATCTAGTAAGGGTACTGATAATTTTAAGGATACCGAATACTGATACCGGAAGTCCCATTAAGGAAGCCAGGCGGCGTGTACTCGCCCAAATATTTGGCATCAGTGCTGATACTAGTATCGGTATCGGTGCATCCCTAATCAACACAAATTCAGAGTTGATTTGAGGATTTACAGCTTAGTGATGCACAAATAAGATACATCCCTCGTTCGTTCCTCCACACAATTATTGGCTGTATGTTTCCGCTCACTTCCCGATCAATAGAGCCGACCTGTGACAGCTTCTTTGTCACAGGTCGACTCTAACTATGAGGATGAGTGGAAATCACTCACCTCATAGTTCTCCTTTAACTCCTGAGTTTAATGTCACTTTAAATCACTAAACTTCCGTGGGGCTCAGGAACAGTTTATTATGCCCCATATCAGTGTTTTACATGTGTATGATAACCTCCCAGTGATTACCCAAACTGTTTACAGTAGATTATTTGTTACCCCTACACAAACATCTCATGTATTGTACTTTTTTCCTAAAATGGAACTATAAGGTTTATTTGGAGGATTAGATTGCATGAGAAACCCGGTGCAGATGATAACATTCTTCATTATCTGGCTTTACCCAGGGGCTTCGGTTTGGAGCTTTTAGCGATTAAAATGTTAGATATATGGTTATCACAATGTAGATAGCACCAATCATGTCAATCTATGTGTATAAAAACAAAAGGCAGATTTCTAAAGGAAATTCCATTGTGGTTGTTGCGATACAATTCTAAGATTACGTTTAGAATTTATTCTGTACTTGTACATATTTGGCCAACTTTTTTCCCTTAATCCTTGTGCCTATACTCGAGTGAGCCTCTGCGTTGTATGATGTCCAGTGTGTATGTATAGTTTGGTGACAGAACGCTTTTGTGTGCGCTTGTGTAAATCTGTGCAGTGACAGTGCCTGTGTGCAGCTGGGTATCTGTATATCTGTGTAACCAAATGACCAGCACATTTCTAGGATTTTTTTTCAATGAAAAACCCAAATAAGGAAGTTTTGCGAGAGAGGGGGAGCATGGGAAAGGCAGAGGACGAGAAGAGGACGAGGAGGAGAAAACGTGGATCAGAAAGGAAAGAAGCAAGATAAAACTGGGAATAACAATGAGTTTACACTAGGGTGGGGACATATGACATAGTAGCAAGATCAACAAGGAATATGATGTGGGAGAAGGTTTATCTTTCATAAGTTGAATAAACTGTTGTTCTGCAAGGGTGTAATTAAAGTCTATAAGCAATGATGTTGCAACAAAGAAAGAGAACGGTCTATATTTAATATAGTGGTGTGCATTAAAGAGGAACATGACCCATATCTTCAAAATAACAACAAAGGCACCTTTAGAAATGTTTAGTAATGGCAATCTACAAATACTTACCTATAGAAAATTGCTGGCTTTTTATTCTTTGCATACCATGTTTTTCTTTTCCTCTTCATTCTTCTCACAGCGGCCATTTTTATTAAGGGCTGAAGAATCTATCTCTCTTTACTTCCTGGAACTCTGGCACATGCGACTAGGACATGTGACCATACACATCATCTAAGGGGAGGAACATGCCTTTCCCAACTGTCCCTCATTTGGAGAGACTGCCCCTCATTTAAAACCTTCTCTGCTTCTTTTCTTGTCTGTTGTCTGGCGTTGGTCTGGTGTACAGATACTGTATCTATGAAAAAGTTCTATTTAACTACCAAAAGTGCTTTGTTGTTGTTATTAATGTTGTTTGTCCTGTTTGTTAGCCATTATAAAGGAAAAGGGGTTTAACCATTCATTTTATGGCATATACATTCTTAAAGATCCCCATAGCTGGGTTCATAGGAAGGGCGTGCCCATTGCCTAAATATAGGGACTGTTTTAGAGACTTCTTATCACCCAAGCATTTAACAAACAAGTTCTGGAAATTGAGTCCCTGGTGGAGACTACAGGTTGCAGTGTCAACACACTTTCTTCACAGACAAGTGCACTGTTGTCTCTATGGCATACCTCCCAACTTTCTGAGATGAGAAAAAAGGGCACCTTCCAGCACAATAAGTGGAATTTATCAAAACTGGAGGAGGCAGAATCTTGAGCAGTTGTTCATAGTAACAAATCAGCTTCTCTCTTCAGTTTGTTCAGTTAAAAGAGAACTATAGGGTAAGTGTTTTCCCCCACAGTTCTCTTAAGGGTCACGGGAGGACATATACTAGCGTCCTCCCGTGACCCAAAGCTCAGTATATCACGAGCTACATCTTGCTGTATACTGAGATCGCCGCAGCCCGGACTGATCCTGACATTACTGTCGAGGTCCACCCAGCTGCATGAGTGACAGCAGACTATGCCTATCTAGAGGCAGAGCCAGCTGTACCCACCCCCTCCCCCGTCCGTTCCTCCACTCAGTGCTGGAGGATCGGAGCGAGGAAGGGGGGGATCCCTGCAGGGAGCAGTCACAGACAGTCACGGCTCTCTGCAGGGAGATGATCGAGAAGTGAGCGAGCGATAGTATGTGTTCGCTCACTTCACGATCTATTGAGCCGATGTGTGACAGTTTCATTGTCACACGTCAGCTCGAACTATGAGGATGAGTGATTTTCACTCACCTCATAGTTCTCTTTTAAGCTTTGAAAATGAAAGACAGAAGCTGATTTGTTGCCATGGGCAACTGCTCCAGCTTCTGTCTGCTTCAGTTTTGATAAATTCCCCCCATTGTGCTGGAAGGTGCCCTTTCTCATCACAGAAAGTTGGGAGGTATGCCATAGTGACAATGGCGGACTTAGTGTGTCGGCACCGCTATCTATAGTCTCTACCAGGGACTCAATTTCCTTATTAAACTTGCTTGTTAAATGGTTGGTTGATTACAAGACCCCACAACAGATCCAGAGAGCGGTTACCATTGCAAACCATCATACTGGAAGTGGTTGACATGGGTTTTTACTTGGTTATTAAACAGATCCATATGTGGGAAATGTGCTGTCTGGAGTGTAACTGCTTTTGTAGTAAAAGAAAAATACATCTGGTAAATAGTCGAAAAGTTCTCCTTGTATTGCTAACAACATCATTTTTCAAGTTTTT
The DNA here is from genome assembly GCF_000935625.1 of Nanorana parkeri. Classification (NCBI taxonomy): domain Eukaryota; kingdom Metazoa; phylum Chordata; class Amphibia; order Anura; family Dicroglossidae; genus Nanorana; species Nanorana parkeri. Next base: position 1,766,986 of record NW_017306293.1, on the reverse strand, counting down.
CCGTGTCTTAAACAATGCACTTGTGATTTTTTTCTATTAGAGGCAGACATGTTTTTAATTCAGGCACACAATAAACCATTATTTTTCTCCTTCGAAAATGCCAACATTTCAATTCCAGTTCCATGAAAGGCCTATTACTATTGTTCACATTAGTGCTTCAGACTGTAAGACATTTGCGATAAGGTTTGGAGTCTAATAGTGGGTATTTTTCTAGTGACGGCAATTGGCAGACCTATTGAAGGACTCTGCAGGCAGTCTCATTTATCCAAAAAAATGGCTGATAAGTGCTAACAGTTGTTTCTGCTTTGTAGCAAAGGAAATGGCAGTGCAATGTTTTGTGCTTGCAGGGAAGTTCTAATTATGTATGTGACCATGACTAGCTGCTCTTTTATATGAGGTATATGTGTTTTAGGTCTACTGGCCAGCTAATCTGTTGCACAGACAGGTTGATGGGGTGACTATGTGCAGTAGTGACTTATAGCTTTATTGCAGATGCTCCATTTAGGCTTGGTTTTGTAGAAAGGCAACATAGGCTGTGGCATCAAGTGGCAGATTGCCTTTATTTCTATCTTATCAGTCTTTCAACAAATTATCAGAAAAATAACAATTTGTCATTATAGGAAATGCTATCTTTTATATTTTATGAGCTGTAAAGATCTGAGTGTTCAGAGAAATGTTTGGCCATGAAAGTTGAAAATCCAGGCCTGGTTGTGTTAGCATGGATGTCTGGCTATACTATGGTTTCTCCTTATCACACTTTGATTCCCCAATAGTTCACTTGGTAATGAATTCACAGAAAGTGGTTTGGGTCCATTTTTCAAAGCAACTTTTTCCTACCTGATGGTTTTTTTCACTGTGTCAGTAAAAAAAAAGTCATCAGGGCAGTATCATGTCATGGATATCTTTAGTAACATCACTGTGGTGCCACATGAAGGCTATTTAGGGTAATACAGAGTTGATAGTTAGTTGAGGGTAAGCACTTTATGAAGCAACATCTATGATGTTTGGCTATTGGCTAACTAAGAGTTGTTTAGCTTGTGCACGGGGCACCTACCCAAAAGCACTGATGCAACATTATAGGCTTCTGATGCAACATTGGTGTGGTAACATCCGTATTCTGTTAACCAGGACATTAAGGTTTCAAGGTGGCCATACACTGATCTCTTTTTCTCATTTAACCCGCGGGCTGAATTAGAAAAATAGAGCAGATCCATCAACACTTAGGAGTAGGGCTGCAGCTAATGATTATTTTCATAATCGATTAGTTGGTCGATTTATTTTTTCAACTAATCGATTGGTTGCATTAAAAAAATCTCTCTCTCTCTCCCCTCTCTCTCTCTCTCTCTCTCTCTCTCTCTCTCTCTCTCT
>NW_017306293.1:1753920-1765608 GCF_000935625.1 Nanorana parkeri | reverse complement strand
CTCTCTCTCTCTCTCTCTCTCTCTCTCTCTCTCTTGCTCTCTCTCTCTCTCTCTCTCTCCGTGGCTGTGGGCAGCTGTCAAAATACCCCACGAGTGCGAGCAGCTCGTTGGCAGCCGGCTCCTATAGTACGAACATTTTTCGGCCAGCTCCTTCGATCAGTTGATCGAAGGGTGCCGAAAGTGGCACACACTGTGCGAATTTCCGGCTTCTCAAAAAAACGGCTGAAATTCGTACAGTGTATGGGCACCTTTGCACATATTGAGTCTGGCTTCCTCTCCAATTAACCGATTAATCAAACTTAATAATTGGCTAACCGATTTTGAAAATAATCGTTAGCTGCAGCTCTACTTCCTCCTCTATGCTTCAGAAGTAGCTCATCATAACAGAAACATGAGAGCTACCAGTGTTGTAGAAGTTGAAACTCTGGGTTGTCAGTCTGATCTTAACTTCACATAGTGAGTTTCTGACCCAAAACAAGCATGTAAGTGCCTCGTGTCTTGACACCCGCCTAACATATCCTTTTTTCATTTTAGCAACTCACTAGACAAATAGAGACTGAGGGTAAAGTATGACAGCCACAGGAGATGCAATTTCAGAAATCCATTTTATGATTTCTTTTATGATTTCTTTGCAATTCTGTAATGTATTTAATGTAAAGGAGCAGTTGCTCATATATGAAGACACATTAATTAGGCCTCAAGCAGCCAGCAATTCTATCTGTAACAGAAGTACATTGTAGGAGGATACTTAATATATGACAACTGCAGTCATTAATCAGGGTGGCCTCCCTGGCTGTATTCCTTTCAAGACAAATATTATTTTAAGGACTGTTTGCTTTTGGATACCACTTCGTATATTTGTAATTCTTTGATCAGGAACACTTATGTTTTCATTGATATAATATAATTATCTTTTGCTGTGTGTCATAACAACTGAACATATGTGATTTTACAGTAAATATTGCAAATTATGAGTCTTCATCATTAAAACCAATGAGAGATTTTTTTTGACACATGTATGGAAGGTAGTACCGTAGTACAGAAGTGCAACTAACTGACCTATAGAAATGTCATTCGTCTATTGAGCAGTATGTTGGGAAACCCTTGGTTATATGACTATATATTGCTAGATTAAAATCCTCTTACAGCAGTATATTGCATTGAATGGCTTTCACTTTGACAACACAGACCATACATTTCTTGATTGGTAATGGTTAATTATAAATGCTTTACAAATATGTTGAATACCTTTTTTTGTCTTTGTAAACTTGAACAAGGAAGTTAAAGATTTTGTTCCACATGGTCCCTGTGTGTGTTATAAAGTAGCCACCACTCCACACTCACTCACTCCCGTGATGGACTACAATCTCACATTTAGATTACTGAATTGTATTGAGATTGTAGTTCATCACGGGAGTGAGCTTGGAGCGGTGTCTACCTTACAACCCACACAGGGATCATAGGGAACAAAAGTAGCCCCCCTCCAGAAGAAAGGACAGCATCAGCATGAATTCAGAGATGATTTGAGGATCTACAACCGAGTGGTGCCCAAATAGGCTACATTCTTGTTAATAATTGAGGTACTTAAATGTATTTTTAACCAAAACATCAGCTTGACACATGCAGGAAGGTGAAGGAAGAAAGGTTTAACTCCTGAGCTCTCACTTTAAGCTCTCATTCATTAGTTTGTTGGACACATTTTACAATTTTATTATGCTCTCTTTGTGTGAGATTCATCAAAGTAACAGTGTGGCTCTGTTCTCTGCATATGTCTCCTGTAAGTCCAGGGCAGCTTAATTGCATGCCCCCAGGGCACATATCCTGGCCACCATAGACTCACAGGAAGTGGGGTGAATGACACTTGGAGTCATTCAACCTGGACCGGTGGAAGACGTGGATTGCAGCGCTGGTGCATGTAGAGGGTGAGTACAGCTTTTGGATTTTTTTTTAAATTGAGGTGGGGAGGGATTTAAAATGTAAGGAAAATATGTTTATAGATGGTCCATATCCTATCTATGCCATAGGTGAGAATTGGAAGGTCTGGTTGTATGATGGCTGGAAATATAGCTAATATATGAGAAGGTTGAATATAGACTAGAATTCCACTTCAAACCTACATGGCTTCTAATTATGATCTTAATCATGTTTGGACAATACTGAAAATCTGGGCTCCAGACAATCATGTAAGCCATGTTGATCTGCTGGTGTATGAGAATCTAAAGAAGTTCTATCGTTTGCATTACTGCTTATGGCTGCGGTGGTGGAAGAGTTACGTGGTATTGTCCAGGTCTGTGCCTGGCTCCGGCAGGAGATGGTTGTCAGTGTGTTCTTTGCACTGAACTGCTGTGAATGGCAGGATGTTAATTAAATTACGGGATTATCTGCTGATGATCAGTACTCAAACTAATTGGATTAAGCCAGCACACATTACACTAACATGCAGAATCCTCAACCTTTTCTACCCACACACAGGGGATACTAATTACACAATTCTTTTTCTTCATCTTAAATACAATGTTATAAAGGTTATTGTCCCTCATCCTGATTTAACTGAAATGGTTTGATGATTGTAATGTTTTTGGACACCTTCAGATCGCAGAGGATAATCATATTATTGTGGTAGTGATTGATTTAGATTTTTCCGCCAACATCTGACAATTGTCAGTCTGTGGCAATCATGTTACACAAAGCTTAAAGTGAACCTGTGACAAGACTATGAATACTAAAGTATTAACATATCCCGCAGTAAACAGTAACGTATTCTGCAGTAAGAAATAAACAGCTTGGATGGGGGAAATCTCTCCTGTCGGCTATATCGCCAATGGCTGGCAGAATACCTGAACAGTGACTGCAGCTGATTGGATGCAGTCACTTTTCGGCCAATAGTTTTCCACCAGGTGCCTTCAACAGTCTCAGACTGTAAAGTCAGCTTTTCTCGAGCCTTATGGTGCTGGCATGCCATTCAATTGAGCAAGAAACAGCTGCAATTTGATTTGTAAGGCCAGCTTAAGTCTTTGTTGTGGTCGTTGAGTATTAATTACGCCACAGCTAGAGAGGTGTGTGAGGGCTTCTTTGAAAACTAATTTACTGCTTTGATTGGGTCAGGAGGGAGGGCAGTCACAGTTTGAGCGGGCTTGGGTGAACTCAGGGGAACGGAGTTTGCAGCAAGCCCTGGTACATCACAAATGGATAGTTAGCAGTGATTTGACAAAGGTTTCTTTATGCAGAAAATCTTTATTTGTTCTGTTCTAAGCAAATCTTGCAGATTAAGTGGTTGAAGTTTTTTGTAGTATATCTAAGCTCACAACTTTTTTATTTTCTTATTTTAATAGAGAGAGAGGAAGTGTGGAAACCAAAATCAGGTTTTTATTGCTGTCTGTGATTTATCCTTTAAATTCGTCCTGGTGACCATTGTCAACAGGACAGGAAGTGATGAATAAACAATGGCCACTTTATTAGGTTCAACTGTTTTAACACAAATTATCAACGGTTCAGGCTAGTGGAGGTGGTGTAATGGTGTGGAGGATATTTTCTTGGCACACTTTGGGCCCCTTAATACCAATTAAGCATCGCTTTCATTTCACAGCTTACCTGAGTATTGTTGTGGACCATGTCCGCTCTGCTCCGTGTGAACAGTGGGACGGGAGAGCTGCACTCGCAGTCTTCCCATCTCAGCTGTCACAGGAGAGTCAGCACAGTGCTGTGCTTCTCCTGTATTGGAGGTGACAGGTACAATAAAGAGAACCTGTCATCTCCAAATGCTATCACACAGGTTTATTAGCTCCTGTGTGATAACTTTAAAGTTAAATGGAAAAAAATTGATTTAAAGATAACAACATTTTTAAAAATAAGTAAAAAATAATAAGAAATAATAATTAAAATAAAAAAAATTGTCTGACCCTGGCGGTAGGGTATCAGGAAGGAGGAGATATGCTGCCGGCAATGTAACCAGGTGCCGCAATTCACCGGAAGGCTGTTGAGGTCCCCAAACTGCGCCTGTGTATATATGTGTGTGTGGTGTGTGTATATATATACATACATACATACACACACAATACTGGTAGGAGAATGGTGTCAAAAAGAGAAAATATCCACCAATTGACAGTTTTCTGGGCGAAAATACAATGTTGATGCCAGAGGAGAATGGGCAGACTGGTTCAAGCTGATAGAAAGGCAACAGTAACTTAAATAACCACTCATTACAACCAAGATATGCAGAAGAGCATTTCTGAACGCACAAAACGTTGAACTGTGGAGCAGCTGGACTATAGCAGCAGAAGACCACACCGGGTGCCACTCCTCCCAGCTAAGAACAGGAAAATGAGGCTCCAATTCACAAGGGCTCACCAAAATTAGACAATATAAAATAGGAAAAAATTTACCTGGTCCAATAAGTCTCGATTTCTGCTGCGACATTCAGATGGTCGGGTCAGAATTTGGCATAAATAACATGAAAGCATGGATCCATCCTGCCTTTTATCAACGGGTGAGGCTAGTGGAGGTGGTGTAATGGTTTGGAGGATATTTTCTTGGCACACTTTGGGCCCCTTAATACCAATTGAGCAGTGCTTACATTTCACAGCCTACCTGAGTCTTGTTGTGGACCATGTCCATTACTTTATGACTACAGTGTACCCATCTTCTGATGGCTACTTCCAGCAGGATAATGCACCATGTCACAAAGCTCACATCACCTCAAACTGGTTTCTTAGAGATGGTAATGAGTTTACTGTACTAAAATGGCCTCCACAATAACCAGATCTCAATCCAATGTAGCACCTTTTGGGATGTGGTGGAACGGGAGATTCGCATCATGGACGTGCCACCGACAAATGTGCAACAACTGTGTGATGCTATCAAGTTAATATGGACCAAACTCTCTAAGGAATGTTTCCAGCACCTTGTTGGATCTATGCCACGAAGAATTAGGGCAGTTTTGAAGACAAAAGGCGGTCCAACCCGGTACTAGCATAAAGTGGCCAGTGAGTGTATAACATTTTTTACAGTTGTAACTAAAACAGGAATAGAATGGGAGTCTTCTTCGTTATAAATATATTTATTAATTTTCACACAATAATCCACATTTCAGACATTTTACATAACTAACAAACATTTAACATTAAAACACATACATGATCTCATAAATACCAACATTAAGACAATGACCTAACATAACGTTAATTTAATCCCTTCTGACCTCCATGTTTTTCCCACTAGTCGTAGCCCAGTCTATGTCTGTAGTGCTTATTTCGTATTATGTCACATTACGTGGGGTGCACAGAATATTGGGCTTGTAAAGCAGAAAATAACGATTGGCACTAAATCACTGAATCATAAAATTAAAATTAAATGTAATAGGTAGTTAAATACAAAAGCAAACTAATATATCACTTACATTAAGAGGAAAATGGAAAGGTTAGCACTATACAGAATGGGAGTCTTCTAATGGGGACCCCTGTAACAGTGACGCATTCTAAAACTCTATTCTATCCTATTCCAAAAAAAGAAAGATTTTGGCTTTGAATTACTCTAACTTTGTCTTTGGATTATTTTTATTTAAAATGTTTACACATAAAATAATGTGTGTAAAAGTTACAACAGTAAACTTCACAGTAGCCAAGCTTCACATCTCATTAGTTATCTTTTCTGTAGCAGAACGTTTTAATTGGTCTTGTTGCTGTATATTTTGTATAGCTTTTAGTTTAAAGTATCTAAGCAACAAGACTTACTTATAGTATGTACAAGAAGCAGTAGCATAGGAATTAAGCTGTTTTACCTCTTTGGCTTTCTCTGGCGGATTTGATTGATTTATTTCCTAGCTGGCTCAGAGTGCAACTTGTAGCCCTAGATGAACCTTGTTGATATCTCCTCCTCCTTGACATGCCCTCTATATTTACAAGTATTTTATGGCAATTTCCCTTATGTCGGTTTAAGGAAATTTCTGTTGCCACGGCTCCTATTCCTTTTTTTTGTTGTTTTTGTTTTGGAGAAGTCATTTGTCAGAATATTTGTTGGCTCTGTTTATATCAAATAATTTCAGCTACTATGTACAGAAGTCTATGAGGAAATAACAACGCTGAATAAATAAGGAAGACTTATCTACTACCCAATCTGCTCTAACTCTTTCACTGAAACTTTATGTAAGCTTTTTCTTAATGACTTCCTGATTGGCATTTTTTTTTTCAGTTTTGGAGGTTCAGGCTGAACTATGATTGAAAACCCAACTGCAGTAGGGAACTGTTAGGATTTCTGTCAGCAACTGACATAGCTCCCAACTGTCCCTTATTTGGAGGGAATATCTCTCTTTTGGAACCAAATCCCTCTGTCCCTTTTATCTGCCTTTTCAACCTAATGTTTAGATCTCTATAAAATAGATGATTTACCTATCAAAAGTGTTATACTGTGTGAATCTAGTCAGGGGCTAGACACAGTCACCCAGGTCTTCTACGGAGTGCCCCAGGTTTTCTTGAAATATGGAGATGATGCATTTTATGCATTGTCCAATGTATAATTTATGTACTTTCTGATTGATCTATTATCGATCTATTTAGATTTCTTTTTTTTTTGTAAGCAATGCTAATACATTTGATTCAGCCATGTTATCATAAGGTGACATTACAATTTTTAGACTAATTAATTTCTTTTCAGTTAAAAATAAATATTATTTTAAAGCTGACCATACATTATACAATCTGCTTTAGATCTACCATCAACTATGTAGTGCAAGGGTCAGCCTCATTGATACAAATTGAATGGATTGTTTAGGTTTGTCCTCATTGCATAGTTTTGGCAAATCTAAAATGGGATTGTCAATTGTATGGCCATCTTCAAAAAAAAGTCGATGTAGTCATGTTCTATGGCTGGTTAGACACCACAACACCCCTATTATTTGAATTATTTTGACACTTGACACCTGTAATTAGAATCATCTCCATTTTGTTCTATTGGACATTTGCCAACAATCACTGTGTGATTTTTCTTTCCACATCACGAGAAAACAGGCCCGGAAACCCTAACGTATATATTTCTCCATGTCTAAAGGACTTTTACCAGGAAAAGCATAAAATGAGTATTAAGTTATCCATATAGCAAGCGACTGTGGAAGTAAACAAATTATATTGGAGCCAGAGACATAAACTGGAGCAACAAATTACAGGCTGCAGTCTGCTCATGTGAAACGTGTTGTATGCTGGATTGCACTGCTGGATGATGTCTCTGAACATTAGCCAACACCCCCCTTTTTATTTGTTTGGGTAGGGAAGATAGGCAACCCTTTTAATTGATCTAGTTTGTATTACATTTGTGTTTTTTATTTTCCACTTACTGAAACACATCTGGCGCTGTAAAATGTTACTGTCTTTGATACATTGGCATTCATCTAGCAGATCTTAGAGATGGTGGAAATCTGTGAAAACCTCTGGAAAGTGTCTCTGTCATTTGGGATTCCATAGTTGCCTTTATCCTGAATCCATTGGATTCTGTTGGACAAGTTAACTCATTACTGTAAGATCGTCAAAATTGTCTCTGCTTTGGGAATGTTTGTCTGTCTTTTAGCTGTCATTCTCCCTATAGCTTAACTTGCTGGAGACATACTTCCTTCTTTGCAGTGTGGTTAACACTTTGGTGCTTGAGGTTTAACAACAGTCACAACATGGTATGAGCCCCCCTTCCTCCTATGTTAGGTTTATTTTGCTTACAGCTTGCTGTTCTAAATCTATGGCTGTCCCAGGTAATCTCTGTGAATACACACTGCTTCCTCTGTACTGACCAGGGCAGTAAACTTTCTTCCCCATAGGAAACAGTTAAGCTCTTTAGCTTGCAAGAAACAATTTGACCTGCTTCTTGCAATTAATTGTAAGATAAACTGGCAATGCAAGTCTGGCAGGAAATATTTTGTTATAAATGCAGGTTAAGGCTTGTAGAGCAGGAGACACAGAAGACAAAAAACTAGTCTTGGGAGACATACATGAAAAACAAAGCATTAGAGAGATGGAAGTAAAACATGAGAGTGAAATGGATTATAGTGCTCTCTTACCAATGGTTAATTTGGCTGAGAGAGTCCTGAGACATGTAACATTCTCATAGAGATGCATCTCATAGAGACCAAGGGCAACAGGCAGCAGACTTTATGAAGGTACTTGGGAGTGACAGTCCAGGTCTTAAAGCAAGTTTAAACTGACTTTGGTATCCATCTTAGCGTATGTATAGGCATTGCCCCTACAGCTCAACCTTCCCCACCCCCCTTGTTTATTGGAGGACACAGCTATGCTTTAGATAATCACTTATTGGGTATTGTGCCACCTGAAGAAGTAGAATGTTATGTGCAACTAAAAAACAAACTAAACTAAAAAACACCCCCTGTTGGTGGCCAAAACCATAAACACTGTGGAACAAGCTCTGTTAGGAGTTAGGAAATAGAAATGTCCCCATATAAATCCTAGTTCCTTGGGTTTTACTTCAAGCCAGTGGCCGGCTAGGTGAAAGGCCCAATAATATAGATTGTAGTCTCCCCAGATTCAGCCATCAAGTGCATTCAGTTCCTTGCCCCATGTGGATTGGACTTCAACTGCTCTGGCCAGGGCAGCCTGTGGAGATTTACTCCTAGGCACTCATATGACTGATTAGTCTTGGACTGTCCTGTCACAGTGCCCCTCCCATGGTAGCAGCACCCTGACTGTGACAGTTGCCACCCTGCTCCTCCTCCCTCTTGTGTGTGCTGTGGAAGGCTATGCTTACTCCCCATGTCCCTTGGGGGAATTTTGTCTGCTGTTACTACCCTTATGGTAACTGAGGAGGAGCCCACGGACCCAAAACTCAGTATATAGCGGTTCTATTGCCCGCTATATGCTAACAGTTCAGAGCCAGCTTTGTCCGCCCCCTCCCCGTTGCTTCAGTCAGCGCTGGAACAATGGAGGGTGGGGGAATCCCTGCAGGGAGCAGTCAGTGACAGTCACCGCTCTCTGCTGGGAGAGGATTGGGAACTCATCGATCGGCGGTATGTGTTCGCTGAGTTCCCAATCAATAGAGCCGACCTGCGATAGCTTCAGTGTCACAGGTCGGCTTGAATTATAGGGATGAGGGTATTTCACTCACCGCATAATTCTCCTTTAAGTCAGTTAAGGATACACTTAAGTTCAGAGATTTTCATGCCCTGTCATCCAATATGCATCCCCTTCTTTTAAAGATTCTACAGACAGAAATGGCGAAAAATTTCACTAAATCATTGTACATGGTCATGGGTTGCTTACTGTGTCTGATTTTCGCATCTGTGCTACTTTCTCAAACCTTAACAGAATGGGCACAACTCTTTTATACAAGTGTCTGACGGAGGAGCAAAATTCACATTTTTATGTGAGTTTGGCAGAGCAGCTGGTACAGGCCTTGAAGTAGGTTTGCAATGTGGCACTGGACTCAAGATCCTTGATCTCTAGCCTGTCTGCTTCGACTGTGGTCAAACACAGGTTGCTATGGCTGAAGCATTGTTCAGCTGACCAAACACTTTAGAAGGCTCTGCTATTCACAGGGGATCAGCTTTTCGGTTTGACACTGGATGAAATCGCCAAGAGCCACAGAAGAAGAAAGAGTGCCATCTTGCATCAGCTCAGGAATGCCAAGGATTCTTGTTGCAAATCTGGGCCTACATTTTCTTTTTTTTCTGTTCGTGAGGAAATTCAGACAAGCCCTCTATATCTGCAGGGGATAAGCTTTGTAATGTTTGTGGTCTATTATATAACCTGTGTTTTGGACAAATGGGTTCCCAAATTGGTAGCCTTGGGTTTGAGTTTTTCAAGTTTCTTCCCCCCCGACCCCCCGCACAAGTTTTTTTTTTCCTACAATCCACGCCTTTTTCCCTAGCGGTTACTGGATTTATGTCTGGAGCAGGTGGTGGTGATTACAGTTCTGACTGCTGAAAGGTTCAGAGGTTTCTTCTCAAACCTTTTCACAATGCCCAACAAGGGCCAAGCGACCTTAATCTAGTATTGGCAGGGTTGCATAATCTACCTTTCGAGGAGATTCCTTTACTAAATCTCTGTCAGAAAGTGGCATTCTTAGTAGTCATTCTGTGTTAGTACAATAGAACTTCATAGTCATTTTCTACTGAATTGCTAACTGGCTCATTTTTCATTTTTGTAGTTCAATCACTCAGCATGCTTGGGTTCTAGCATTGTTTGTCAACAACAAGATCGCTAATAGCAGTCACTCTTCATTCTCGTCTATGAGCTACAAATCACTTAACTTAGCTAAAAGATTGCTGAATGAGAGTGATTTGTAGCAGAGCCCACCAACCCAATGCTTTTGCACTAGTTTAGCTTGTAGCAGCAACAAATTGCTTCTTAAGAAAAAATCACTAGCAAGTAGCGACTCAAGTAATTAAATTGCTAGCTACAAATTGGTGTTAATTGCTGGTAGTAGCGATTTGTAGTAGCAATTAATCTCTGTTACAAAATCACCTGTATGCCATCAACCTAAGAATAACATTTGTGCTTTATATGTAACATTAATAAATTTGTGTGTATCTCGTTAATATTTTATTTGTTATGAAATTCAGCCTTCGGATAAATGGCACAACATATTTTGGCCATAATTAAATAATATAAACAATTCGTAATCCCTTATTTGCCAACAGGTTTAATCAAAGTATTAGACTTTACATTCACTATATGTTTTGGTTTTACTTTCTAAAGTAAAGTGTTCTGTAATATGAATTAAATACTTTCAATGTAAATCATATCTGACAATTTCACATTTCACCTTAGGCTGTGCCCTCCTCGCAGCAAACCTGTTCCAATCAATATATTAAATAAATATGCTACAAACCACTCAAGTACCGTTATTAGCAGGGAACTGTCACTAACTGCTGAGCTGTTGAATATACATAAATGTTTGTGGGTCGGTGCCACCATCAAAAACTCCCAAAGAAGGAGGTAGAGGGAGAAGAAAGCTGTCAGTGGGTAGAACCCCTCAAGAGGGACATGACCGTAGAGAGGACTGAGTGGCAATGTTATGCTATAATGGAGCAGCTGCAGGAAAGGGTCAGAAATGTACTTTAAAACTTTGCAGAATCCAGAGCACCCAACATTTTTACTCAACAATGCGGCAACCTCCCACTCAGCACAAAGCTGCTCTTTAAGTGACAGGGTTTTTTTTAGGCTAATTCTCTTGTGGCGCAAAGCTGCACCAATTACCTGTTTTAGCTTCTTATTTGATTTGAACTTCCTATAGTGTCTTAGATAAATCACTGAATACTTGTATATAGTTGGCTGTGATAAGTCATGATTTATTTTAACATTTGACGCTTAATTTTTACGATAGATGAAGACCTGCAGGATACAATGACTCCTAATAAGCATTTCTTTATGTCTTCCAGGAAAATGGCGGCAAGTCTTTGGTTACTCTTCGCGTGGATAGCATGGGATTTTATCTCTACTGGACGTGCCCAAACATGGTGAGGATTAGTGGTTTCTGTAGGACACTTGGGGGGGAACGCATATTAAAACAGAATAAATATTATAAATAAAGGAAAAATAAAAGAAACATAGAGAACTAGAAGCTTGTAAGAGTCTTTAAAGGCCACAAACATTTATTTCACTAATGCAACTTAAAAGGTGAAACTAATATATGAGATAGACTCATTACATGCAAAGCAAGATAATTCAAGCCGTGATTTGTCATAATTGTGATGATTAT
>NW_017306293.1:1735996-1753880 GCF_000935625.1 Nanorana parkeri | reverse complement strand
TCACAATAGCTGTAGAATGGGCTGGGAACTGTAGTAGGACGATTCTGCCACTGGAGAAGACAGGAGATTTAATAAAATAATTGGTAATTCACTCCATCCTAGAATCCACACAGAGCTTGAGCTTCAACACACTACTATAGCCATATAATTATATCAGTAAAGTGATTTATTTTACAGATCTGAATGCAGATGTATTGTTTTTTTATGACCTCACACACATGGTTCTTAAAGATCAGTAAATTAGCGCTGTGCTCAGATACATAATAAAAAAAAAGAAAATCTGTGCCTGAGGCCAGCAATTTGCATGTGTACACATATAAATGCACACAAGTCTTATATATGCATACACTCGTATATTTGAACTAAAGAAATGGAAGAAAGATTTTACAGATCTGTATGTTCACGCGTCTAAATGCGTGTTTACTGAAGCACTTTACTGACTACAAGATGCGTTACATAGCCTCTGCCAGCAAGATCCTGCATAGATGTCAGTAAAGTAATGATGCCCACATGCCTTAGCCCTAAAGCTTTTACTGCGGTGTGTGTCCCTGTTGACGTGGTTCCCCCAATGCCTGTGTGGTCACTGGAACAAGATGTAAGAGAAAGTCTCCACAGTGAGAGTGGAGACAGCAGTAGACACCCAAAAGAGGTGCCAAGGCCTCCCCACTGTATCTAAAATTAAATAAGAATTTAGGCTGCAGTTGGAGCTATAAAACCTGCAATTTTAATTAAATCGGTATACATAGCTGTTTGGAGGCTGGAGTAATTATTATAGATGCACTGGGTAGATAGCTAGCTTCTGTGATTTGTTTAGCCTTTGGCTCCTGTACAACAATGGGAGACAAGCTGTGGATAGTCCATATGGATTAGAGATCAGTATTTGTTAATGTCCTGTAATAAGCCATACTTCTCTGTGTCCCAGTCTGTAACTGTTCCAACACCCTCAGTTATCTCACTGTAACAGCTGCTCCCACACCCTATCTTTCCCGTCTCTCACCCAACCTTCATTCTCATTGTCTCTGTTTCTGAGTTTCACTTGGCTGTTGCTAGCAGCATTTAATCTGTCTAGATAGACATTTCTTTTTAACCAGTTTTACCAGTGTGTGTGCTATTGACAACAGCGTGGGATGTACTAATATTAGGTATGCAATAACCCACAGAAACAAATCACAGCCTTGACTCTATAATATTTGTTTTTTTTTTACAAATGGAAACTTATAAGTGTTTGATATGGGTTGCATACATTGCTCCATTTTGTGCGGCTCCTAATGAGCTTTAAGGATTTATGGTGTTTATTTTAATGTCGAGCTCGATTTGGTGTCATGCATTTTATGATTTTAGACAAATATAATTTCTTTTTGTTAACAGTAATTTTTTTTCCAGAATATATTTGTATTTTCACCTTAATTCCTCCATAATCCTTATGAATTATTCAAACTCAGCCCGCCACACGTGTGGGAACACTCACACCTTGGCAGTGCCTGCAAGTTGCTTCTCATTGCCTGTATGAATCTTTTATAGCTTCATGGAAGTGTTTAACCTACCTGTCATAGGGGAAATATGGAGGCAGCCTTTGCTGACCATTGTTACTGTAAATGCTAGTTGTCTGACTTTCCTACTGATATTTTCCGAGTCGCCGACATACAACAAGTATAATGATAAAGGAGGCTGACTTTTTCCCAGCCTTTATTTTGCTGTATGCTTGTTTTGCGACTCAGTAGTATTTTCACATAGAAGCTAGTAATTAGGGATGCACTAATACCGGTTTTTCGGTATCGAGTACGAGTACCGATATTTATCTTTCTGTACTTGCTGATAACAAATACCGATACCGGTACTTCTGCTAGCATGGAGTCAGCGATCAGGAAGGCGGGCAGCGTGTCATTACCCTCCCCCTGGCCTTCTTATTGGCCAGGAAGCCAACTCCATGCTATTTTGCCGGCTCAATGCTGATTGTACAGGAAGCTGGCTTCCCAGCCAATCAACATGGAGCCGGCTTCCCGGACAATCAGGAAGCCAGGCGGTGAGTCGTTACCTGCCGCCCGGCTTCCCAAATGGCCGGAGGGCCGGCTCCATGTTCCCTCGCAGCACTGCCGGTTAGAGGAAATTTCCCTCTGACTGGAAGTTCCGGTATCGGGGGTAAGTATCGGTGCATTTGGGCGACTGCGAGTATTCGCACAAATACCCGGTATTGGCACCGTTGCTAGTATCGGTATCAATGCATCCGCACTAGTAACGGCATCTTGCATATTTCTCTCATGGCTGAAATGCAAGTCCTTCTTTACCTCCTCTTCCTTTTTCTCTTTTGCTCTCTTTTCATTGCTGTGCTGCCTTCTCCCAGTAGTTCTCCTGCCTTTTACTCCTAATACTTTCCATGTTTACCCTTTTTAACTCCTCCCTCTTTGGTGCTTCTAAGGCTCAATTTACACTTGTGCAGGTGCGACAGCGCTCCTGTATTTGTGTGCATTTTTGTGGGTTTCTTCTGGTTCTTCAGTTTCCTTCCACAAGTAAATAATAGAGCATGAAAGGGAGCCTCTGTGGGAAATGTTAAAGCAGTGCTCCGGGCAACATTTTTCTTAACCCTTGCAGTGCAGGGGTATCCCACTTGTTTTTGTCTAGGCTCAAAAATAACAAAGATAAACTCTTCCGATCCACGGAGCCGGCCGGTTGTAACAGCACTCCTTCAAACCTGCCTCCTTCTCCGCTGTAGCAATGGTATGTCCCTCGGTGTCCTCGCGTCCTATACACTGTATAGGACATGATGAATCAAGGATCCTAAAGGTGCCCATACACTGATCGATTCTCGTACGAGAATCGGGCGAAATCCCGCGATCGTACGAGAATCGAGCAGTGTGAACGAAGACGTGCGACCGTTTCTACTGTACGGTCGCACATCTTTTGTCGAAACAACATGCTCGAAACCCCGCCGAGAATCGTACGATTGTCGGCGGGTTTCTAGCCTGCTCGTCCGATAGCTGCGGAACGGGCCGGTGTGCGCACGCGCACACTGCCCGTTTTGCATTGCGGTCATCGGAAGCCCGCCCCTCAGCGGGGCGGACTTTCGATGATCGCAAGTACGATCTGCCCGTCCAAGGTGGGCAGATCGTACGAGCTTTCAATAAGCATACGACCATCGCAAGATGGTCGTAAGGTGTATGGGCACCTTTAGACTGCTGCAGTAGAGGGGGAGGTAGGCTCCAGGGTAGAGCTGCAGCTAACGATTATTTTCAAAATCGATTAGTTAGCCGATTATTAAGTTCGATTAATCGGTTAATCGGATAAACTATCAAATAAAGTTTAAAAAATGGCTCCAGTGATAGGACTACTAGTTTGTATTGAGGTTGTAGTCCATCACAGGAGCAACCTTGGACCGGTGGAAGTAAAAAAGAAAAAAAGATAGTGTGGTGTGCAATATAGTGAAATGGAAAGTGTAAAATTATACAGCAATGAATGCAGAATGGCATCGGCTATAGAGGAATACAAAACCCAGCAAAAGCACATTATACAGCGCAATGCAGAATACCACCAGCTATAGAGGAATACAACAAATCCCAGCAATAGTACATAATAGCTGGCGGCATTCTGCATTGCGCTGTATAATGTACTATTGCTGGGTTTTGTAGTCCTCTATAGCTGGTGGTATTTAGCATTGTACCACTTTATAATGTATTATTGCTGGGATTTGTTGTACTCTTCTACAGCTGGTGGTATTCTGCATTGCGCTGTATAATGCATTATTGCTGGGACTTGTAGTCCTCTATACAGCGCAATGCAGAATATCACCAGCTATAGAGTACAACAAATCCCAGCAATACATTATACATACAGTGTATAATGTACTATTGCTGGGATTTGTAGTCCTCTGCATAATATATCGCACAATGTACCATCAGCTATAGAGAAATACAAATCCCAGCAATACATTATAGAGCACCATGTGTGGGAAAGTTCAGTCTTCCAGCAACGTGCTTCTGAGATCGGACCTGTCTATCAGCAGCTGTCATCCCCCCACACCTGCTCCTCCTTACTACATCTCCCCGCGTCCCTGTGCCGATCGTGGATGTGGATGGGCAGGAAATGTGAGGCGGGGAGGAGGTGCGGCGTGTGGAGCGTGGATGCGAGCGGGTCTGGCAGCGGCGAGCGTGAGGTGGGGAGGAGCACAGCGTGTGGAGCTGTGAACAGGGCCAACTGATCGGAAGCCGATTAATCGATTATTGAAAAAGTTGACAACTTTTTCAATAATCGATTATAATCGATTATGTCGATTTAGTTGTTGCAGCCCTACTCCAGGGACCGGTCAAAGATCAAGCCAGCTCCTAGGATAAGGTGAGTATAATTTTTTATTTTTGAACCGAGACAAAAATAAGCACCTAATCCTTGCAGTGCAGGGGTACTGAAAATGTTAAGAACATTTTTATGCAGAGTTCTGCTTTAAGTGCAGCAATTAAAGGAAATAATACATTCTTGACTTTTTTCAAGGGATCTCATTGAGGGGTTTTAAGTTTTATGCAGACCACAAATGAATGATACAGCAGTGTACTGTGCTGGCTAGAACAGGAATAGAGTCATGGCATTGCATGGATCAGAGGTCCGCAGCTTGCTGAAATACTTTTTGAAGTGTTCTGTATCATATCTTTCCCCTTTTACTGGGCAAAATAATGTAAAATCCATTTACTGTGCAAAATCATTTACAGGTCTGAACAGAAATTCTGGTATTCTGTTGTGCTTTGTGTTTCTTTACTTAAACAAGCAGATCAGGTTTGGTAAAATTGGTAATTATTCCCCCAGCCCTCTTTACACTGGCACCCTAAAGTGTGGGGCATATAGGAAAAATGAGTTTACGATTTTTACTTATGCGGCCGAGTGCAGCCTTTATGAGATTAGCGGTCATACTTCTATCTGCATCTGAAAGATGACGTTCAATGTAATTTACTAGTTTATGAAGGAGTTGGATATTACTTTCCCCAATTTTGATCATTTAACCTTTTTATTACTTTTTTTGTTCCTTCCTGATGACAGTTTTACATTTTTTCTTTCTTTTTTGTCAACCCCCTTTTTTTGTCCATCCACCTCCCTTGTGTTACTTTAGCCTTTGACACATCTGGATGTGTCCAGTTGGGCCCCTACCCCTCCTCCACATCTGGATACCGGATGGATATGCCGTCTCTCACTCTGTTTCCCACGGCCTGTCAGACTTTGGTTACCTTTACTTCCCCTGGGTAAATGCCTGTGGTCTTTTTATCCTCTCTTCTCTCTGTGTCCTAACCACACACCTAGATATACTCTTCATGTCTCTATCATTTCCTCTACTACGTTAGTCCTTTTATCCTAGTTCCTGACTCTCAGTGCATTGGCTCCATCAGGTCCTGTCTTGAAATGATGGACTCTGCGGAAGTCAGGAGGAGGAGGGGAAAGCTGGTTTCAATGTTTACATTTTTTATATTCTGTCTATTCCCCCACTCTATGTTGAGATAAACACTATCCGCCCAGCCAAACCCTGTTCATGTGTACACAAATGCTTATAATTTGTAAACTCGTTTTAATAGCATATGCATGCACATGAAGTACAGATGTGTACAAGAAGGATCATTAAATTAGACAATCCGACATTTTCTATGCTTCTTTTATTTACAAAAACGTGGTTTACTGAAGGTTAGGAAATACACATCGTAGTCTAGTAATCTATCAGAGGTTTACTTGTGTAGAGTCGACATATTAAGCAGCATGTCACATGGTACATTCACATCAATCCAGCTTACAGTTAAACGTCCCTGCCACCTCTGTTGTTCCACATCGTGGGCTTTCGATAAAAAGGCTTAAAGTAGAATTCAAATCTTTTATTTTTTTGGCATACATCTACTGCTAGCAAGCAGTAGTTATATGCCCCATGGTTAAAAAAAAATAAAAACTTAGGCAAATACCTAATAACTTACCTGTTCCAACGCTGCTCCCTCCCAGCTGAAGCACTACCTGCTCCCAAATGGCAGTGAAGAAGTGTGCGGGCGCATGCGCAGTAGAGGGGAGGGGAAGAAAACACACTGAAGCTCAATGGACGCAGCTGGGAGCGTGCACTTTGGACAGACACCGTGGGACACGAGGAGTCTGCAGTGGATCAGAGACCGGCAGCAGCGCTGGAGGGACTGTCGGAAACGAGTGGAAAGAAGATGATCGAAGCAAGAGGCATTGAATAAGGTAAGTGCTTGCAGCAGAAAGGAAATGGGGCATTAATGCCTTTTAATGTTACTTTAAAGGAAAAGTGTAGTGTATTTTTACTTCATAGTTGTTTTTGCTGCTTACTTTAAAGTAATTTTTAAGAAGACTTTCACATTTACATACTTGGAAAAATATATAACTACATAGTTATTTCAGGTTGAATAAAAGACTAATTGAAGTTGAATAATTTCCGTTAAGGTGAGTCTCTAACATACTTCACTGGTTTTGGTCCAGAGGAAACAAAAGCAATTGACTGGTAATGACAATTTTGCCTCTCGTTGGGGGTGAAAATTATTTGCCAACCCCTCAAGGCAGTTGGATTTAAAATTGCCATACTACACCTGGTTATTAAAACCTTGGATACCAGTTTGAAATATGGCCTGCACCACCAATCATCAATGCAGCCAAGAGAAACTGTCTCCCTATGAATCTTCAGAATCAAACACTTTCAGATTTGTCAGATTTCTATTCCAGCACTGCTCTTTCTGATGTTTTACACCAGCCCCTTCGTCCCTGTAGCAGACAGTAGTAACAAAGAGACCGGTGGGAAAAAACTGATGTCGTCTCTACAGCCCTGAAGATTAAAGTTTCATCTGCCATATTTTTCTCTTAGATATATTAATATGTATTAAATATACATAAACCATAATATACACTTTTATTATCAGTGAGACTAGAGGCTGTTTCCAGGAAAAGTTCTCCATCTGAAAATGCTGGTTGTCTGGCTGCTGTGTTGATGCTCTTGCTATAGTATTTGAATAAATTACCTAGAACAAGCCTGCAGATAAGGACTTCTGACACTTTTTCATACTGATCTACATTCTTGTTGCAAAGCGGTAACTTAACAAGATACATCCAGGCAACTAATATTTTCAGAAGATTAGCAGTGGAAGCTCCTATATTTCTCTAAGGACAGGTTTACTGTGTTGGAGCATCCCTTATGGAATATCAACTTCAGCAATTTACTGCTACATTCTCATTCATCCAAGGTGACTTTAACAGCTCCTGAATTGAGAGTAAGGCGGGGAGTTCTGGGATTCCTGCGGCGTCCCCATTCGGATACAGCTGCTGTACACATTTGAAGTAAATTACGGTAACAGTGGCTGTATCTGGCAGTCCGCATGTAATTGTACAAGGTACGCATCCGTACAGCGCCCATATCTGAAAGTGGACACGTGGGATTCTTGCTGCAGGAATCCCAGACCACCCTATGTGAACAGAGCCTTAAGGCTTATAATAGCTGGTTGAAAGACCAAGCACAGAGATCATGCCCACAGAGGCCACACAGAGTATGGTAAAGAAATTGGATCAACAGGCTAAAGCAATCTGTGTGCCTGTGGCCAACATATTTGAACCTCAATTGATGAATGCTAATAGCAGAGTGGTAGCTTACAGTAGCTGTCTTCTAAATGGAAATACCAATAGTTTCATAATCAATATGAATAGAATAGCACACACATAATATGCATACATATTAGTGTATTTTTATGTTATGCATACAGTACATCCTCAAAATAAATATATGATTAAAATTACCCCGTCACAGTGTTTACTTTTTAAATAAAACCTATATATTACCAGAACACCTCTTCATAAACATGGTTCCTATATTTGTACAAAGTCATAGACAGATAAAGCACGTCAGAACCACACAGGGTGCCTGCAGTTATATGAAGTCAGAGGGAGGAACCACTGAGAGCTACTAGGAACCATGGAGTTCAACATTCCTGGAAGTGTTAGTTTCCAAGCTGGCTTAGTTCTAGTGATCAGAGAGATCCGCCGTCCGGTATTCGAGAAAGATGAGTATTTACTACCTTCTCTTCAGTCATCCGGGGCTTAAAAAAAATCACAACAGGGTTAATTTAAAGTATATTTAAAGGCAAAACTTTTTTTTATATTTTGCAAAGAGTAGGGGAGGGTTAAAACCATTGTAGGTTTGTTACTAACTATCTGTGTGTCTCATCAGGGAGATTTCCTCTCACTTTGTCTTGTCAAAAGGAAGTGAGAAAATATCTATCCAGTGTAACGGAAATACCCTGCTAGATAGTGGTCACAGGAACAAATGTTCCCATTGCAAGATCTCCTCTCTATTATGTTCTGGTGGCAACTCTATCAGGGTTATTCACAAAAGAGTGAAGGGTTTGGAGAAGGCAGCAGAAGTGAACAATCTAGGCCAACACAACTGAGCCAGAAAGTGCGCTGGATTGGCGAACTTTTCCAAATCAGCTATGTTGTCGTAGATTGTTCACTTCTGCTGCCTTCTCCATGCTCTTTACTCTTTTGTGAATAGCCCTGTTAGTGTTTGATTTAAACTAATTTTTAGACAGCAATAAAAACCTGACAGCCGTTCCATCAACTCACCACTCTATCCAAAAAAAGTTTTATATTTGATCTTTTTTTTAAAAAGTGGGACTGTTTTGAAATAGTCTGAGCTGCAAGGCAGAAAAACTATTTATGAATTTTATTTAAAGTGACATTAAAGTATATATATTTTTTCCCTCCCTCCAATGTTAGAATAAGCACTTACCTTAAATTATGTCTCTTAAGCCGATCTTCTTTCCAGTCGTTTTCAGATGTCCCTCCAGCGCTGCTGCGGGTCTCCGATCCAGCGCTGACTCCTCTGTGCTTGCTGGCACTTCCTGTCCCACGGTGTCTGCATGCGGGTGTACGCTGTCCTAAGACTTACCTTGTGTCTCTCCTCCTCTCCCGGCCGAAAATCTGAACTGCGCATGCGCTCGCCCCAAGGTCCTTTGCGGCCTCCCGAGATTTTTCAGATTTTCGGACGGGAGCACGCAGCGAAGACACAGGTAAGTTTTACAAGAGGTTAAAACTCTGCTTTTTTTGTTTTAGGTTTTTGCATATATCTAGCTAGCAGTAGATCTATGCAAAAAAAGCTGAGGGTTTAATAACCATTTAATGACTTATGTATCTATATCTGTGTAGTGTAGTACATTGTGGAAAGAACCCTTCTTATAGAGAACCCAGATAACAATCATTTTGAATAACAGAACAGTGCTGCATACCAGACATTCATTTCTAGCAGTTTTTTGTTATAGAATGTTATCTCAGCTAGAAGAAAGAGATGCAATCAGCGTTGTGTGTATTCATAAGATAATTCAACTGTCAGTAACTTGGTGTCTCTTCTTTTATTCTTCCAGGAAGTTGATATTTTAGATATAAGTTTCATCAGAGACACGAGGACAGGAAAGTACGCTAAAATACCAAAGGTAAGTACAGCATGGTACTCTGTGCAAATAATGACTGAAAACTTACAAACTCTCTGTAGTTTTTAATGTCAGAGCTGTTTTGATCACTACACAACTAAATAACAACTTTGTCTCATTTTCTGATGTTGAGAGGCCTGCTTCTGTGCAAATGAATCGATCACTTTGAACAGTTGTTGCAAACTTAAAAGGCAATGGTAGCCTCAAATGTGGCCCCCGATGCCAAATGGCTGCATATAATACTTCTTATATGTGCTGCTACAGAAGACTAGAAAAAATGGTCAGAGACTGCTTTACAGGAGTGGTTAAAGACAGCGTGCATTCACACCGGAAAGTGTGCATTGGATGTGACTCAATGCAAGTGAGTTCACTTGTGTTGGCATAGTACATTGACATAAGTTGCGTTGTGGTTTTTTTTTTTTTTGATTGTTTAATTTGTATACTTTGCAATATAAAGTATGGGTTCTGCCTTGCGTTGATGTCCATTGGGTTGCATTAACATGCGTTAAACACGATTTGCGTTACATTGCGGTACGGTGAAAAAAGTAGAACCCGCTCTACTTATTTTCAGCGGAGGGCAGCGCACATCAACACAACGCAACGCACTGGTGTGTACTACTCACACACACATTCATTTTCAGATGTCCTTGTTTTGCCATCTTCTGAAAAACAGATTTTGCATTTGGTGTGCATGGGGCCTAAAGTCATGCTGTTGGAGACAGAGACTAGGGACATGTTATATAAAACTGCTAGAGATTACTGTTATTAAAGGCCCCTTTACAAATCATTTCTCCATCCACTTACTGCTGGGGCCTGAGGGCTGCACTTCAAACCCCAAACGGCCACATGTGGCCCTTGAGCTGTAAGAAGGCCCTGGATTAAAGGGTGTGGGGGGTGCTTTTTGTCTCCTTTGCCCCACCTCACAATATCCTCTCTAGTTTTACTGCTACATTTATGCTAGTATAGCATGCTTTTAAGAATCTAGCAGTAAGGAGATTTTCATCTGCCTATTGGCTCAATTGCATAGCTCTAAGAGACCACAGAGCTGGCTAGTGGTGCTGTAGTGCCAACAATTGTGATTGCTGTCCAATATCATTGTAAGTGATAAGTGAAGTAAATATGTATTGGGAATGTGCCGACAGTTCAGTCCTACTGACCCTGTTGTTAATGGTTATGCAACTAAAAGAAACATTGCCAGCAAAGTTTGCAGTCAGATGCAAAGCAAAAAAACGAAATAATGCATTTAATAATCGAGCGAAGTTTGCAAATAAGTTCACTGGCAAGGCAGCTCTCAAACAGAACAGGCCTCACTTGTTGGATAACCAGAAGTGACTCGATGTTCAGAACTAAAGGGCACCAAACCAAAAGTTGAAAGAGCCCAAAAGTGCCTTTAATTGTTAACAACTCGGTCAAACAAAAGAAGGCCAATACGTTTCAGGGGTAAAAAAAACTCCCCCTTCATCAGGGCTTAGAATGCAATTAGAATTTGATTGGACTTTAAAGATTCGATCACCAAATGGATCTCTATATGATTTGATTAAAAAAATGCCTTTTTTTAGGGCTGGAATTGCAATCAGCAGCATCACTGTAATGGGTATGTCTAGCCCAGGGATGGCCAAACTGTGGCCCTCCAGCTGTGGTGGAACTACGAATCCCATGAGGCTTTGCAAGATTCTCACAGACATGACTCCCGGAGAGAGATGCTTCATGGGATTTGTTGTTTCACCACAGCTGGAGGGCCGGAGTTTGGCCATCCCTGGTCTAGCCGCTTTTGGATAATGTGCGATTAGGATTTTTTGCTTCCACTCATTTCCCAGTGACAACAGGTTTCCAGAGAGGAAGTGAGGGGAAATTTCCAACAGAAACATAAACACAAAAATGTAGTGGGAGGCTATAACCCCTGTCAGTTTTTATTGCCGTTTTTGTTGCAGATCTATCCCCCACTTCTTTCTTGTCAGTCATTGAGGGAAAGTGAGGGAAAACCTCTCTAACACAGTCCTTAATAACAATTGAAAACCAACAGTGGCTGGGATTTCTTTCCCTGTTATATCCAAAACTAAGCTTGGCCACATAGAGTTCATTGCTTTCTGCTGCCGACCCATATACATACACTGTAATAGGTTGCTGTAAAGTACCACCACTGTGTAGCACTGAAGATAAAGAAGCAGATCCTACATATGTGATCAGAAAATATGGCTGTTCCCACATACATACACATTATGCCCAACCGTTTGTGGACCAATGATCACTACGTCCAAATGAGCCTGTTGGACATTGCATTCCAAAACCAATAGGCATTTTTATGGATCGCCCCCTTTCCTTTTGCAACAATAACAGCCTCCACTCTTATGGGAAGACTTTTCACAAGATTGTGGCGTGTCTATGAGAATTTGTGACCATTCAGCCGTCAATATTTGTGAGGTCAGGTCCTGATGTCATATAAGAATACCTGGTCTTCAACTGACATTCCAGTTCATCCCAAATGTGTTCAGTAGGGTTGAATTTATGACTCTGCACAGTCCACTGGAGTTATCCCACACTAAACTCTTCAAACCATGTGTTTATGGAGCTGGCTTTGTACGTAGGGGAGCAGTCCTGCTGAAACAGAAAATGGCCTTCCCCAAAATTGTTGGATACTCTCAGTTGTCTAAAATACCTTTGGATGCTGTAGCACGAACAGTATTCTTTACTGGAAACACCTGAACTTAATACGTTGGATGGCTGTCCATATACTTTTGGCCATATAGTGCACATAATTACAAATTTTACATAGAATCTGGGTTCTGAAGATTAGCTAAAATCACCTCAACAGGCATGCATAGAGATTCCTATTCTCTTCAGACAGAATGCTTTGGCAGGTGTCTCACTCTAAATCCATAAGGGAGCACATTTTTATTAATAAAAAAAATTGTAAAAAAGAAATAATATCATTTGCATGTTTGAAGAGCCATATGAGGTTGTTAGCGGGCAATTCTCAGAACTGTCAGTCTTGGACAGGGCAGTCTTCTGTGTTACACACACTATATTAATCATTTCTGTGATTCAGGAACAATCTACTTTTTTGGTTTAGTTAAAGTAGCATTAATTTCTCAAACTTTTTTCAATAATTAATCCAGATGAAATACACATTACCCAGCAAAGTATTTCTTGCCCAAGCACTTAGTCCTATTTCTAAAGACCTGGCTCCAACTCTCTCAGCTCAGCTTTCCTGAACTTCCTGTCCAGTTAAAGCTCACAAGGGACAGAGGAGTGTTCAGCAGCTGTTAAAGGAGAACTATGAGGTGAGTGGTTTTCACTCAACCTCATAGTTCGAGCCGACGTGTGACAATGAGACTGTCACAGGTCGGCTCAATAGATCGGGAAGTGAGCCAACACATACCTTCGCTCGCTCACCTTTTGATCATGTCCCTTCAGAGAGCCGTGACTGTCACTCACGGCTCCTTGCCGGGATTCCCCCCCCCCCCCCCTGCTCCGATCCTCCAGTGCTGACTGGCGGAACAGATGGGGGAGGGGGGCGGGTACAGCTGGCTCTGCCTCTAGATAGGCAGAGCCAGCTGTCAATCACGCAGCAGGGTGAATCTCGACAGTAATGTCGGGATCCGTCTCGGCTGTGGAGGTCTTAGTATACCGGGAGCTGTAGCTCGCGGTATACTGACCTTTGGGTCACGGGAGGACGCTAGTTTATGTCCTCCTGTGACCCTTAGGAGAACTATGGGGGAAAACACTTACCCCATAGTTCTCCTTTAATCTACTAGCTTGGAGAAGAGGAGGGGGGGGAGTGTCTTGCCTTGCTGTGCTTGTGTGTTTGTGGAGACAGACACAGCTTACTAGCATACAATGGTGGCTTCATAGGACCCTGCAAACTAAAACTTTTAAACATCAAGGAGCAGCATCCATTTTACGCGATTTCATCAGCATTTGTAGTAGCTTAATAATCTTCTGACTTTAACATTTCTTAAAGTCAAATCACATAATGCTGACAGATTTCTGAAACTGATGTACCAGACTTCTGTCACTGGCACAAAAGCTCCTGATTGGGAAGCTCGGCGATTTCAGACATTGTAATGTGCATCACCTGTACACAGACTGGTTAAACAAGAGTTTACTCGTTATTTACATTGGCCTGAAGAGAGGCTCAGATATTGCCAGCATCATTTGTTAAGGGCACTTAACAGTGAGTATCATGAGTTACTGCATAAGCTGCTCTGTTTGGATAAGGAGGTCAATGTATAGAGCAGTATTTGGTGATTTAAGTCTGTACTTTGGTTCCATCTTCTGTCCAAGGCAGGTATTGCACAGAGGAGGTAACAAAGAGTGTTATTTAGAATTGGTGGGTCTATTAAAAACATCTTAATATAGAACTGGCATGAAAATTGTGCATTTGTATATCCTGTAAGGTTAGTCTTAATTTGTCCGAATTATTACAGCTGACAAAATTCTAATCTCTGCTTTTATTTTTTTTACAGCGGACATGTATTTTACACATTTGTCTTTTATCTAATGTTATACCCCTAGTGATATCCTTACAGTTTAAAACCTTAGAATGGGATAGAACGATTGGTTGTATTGGGTAGAGATCATTAGTGGAGAAGTGAAAAAAGTTTCAATGTGGCTGCTAAATCATTGATCTCTTTTGGCAACCTTCTATGAAAAGCAGGCTCTGCAGATATTTCAGTTTTAAAGAACCCTGTACAACTTTCACTGATATGAAATGTATTAGCAAAGGTAGAGGTTACATATCATTGAAGTCTGTGCTGCGTCTGGCTCCCTTTTTTTGTCTCCTTTTCTCCCACAAGGCCACCCAAATACTGACCATTACGCTGGATGGTATCGGTATTATAGAGGTCTCACAGTTATAGTGTGAAAAGCCTGTATAATTGTAAACGTACGTTGATATCACTAAGGGGTGTTTAACATTTGGTGTGAAGTCATTTAAAATAGTCAGCAAATTAGTTTGTTATATTACAATAAAGAACAGGGCCGCCCTATATAAAGGCAGCTTGAGGCTGTTGCCTCAGTCGGCATTTGCGCAGCAATGTTTGCAGTGTGCCTGCCGACTGCTTTCTGTCCAGAGCGTCCAAGGTTGCTAAGAGCCAGGTGGGGAGATGTGTAAGGGCCATACACATCTCCCCGCTCAGCTCTTCACAATCTGAGACACTGGTCAGCGTCCCACCAAGCTCCTGGCAATCAATTACGTCACTGGTTGCCAGGAGCTGGGAAATACGCCAAGCCAGGCAGGGAGGGTGGCTTCACTCAACCACCAACTACAACTTCTATTCCTCTCTCATACAGCTATTGTAGATTTGGCAGTGAGGAGGGGAAGGAACCATTGCTCTGCTGAAGTCCAACTTTATACACAGATGAAAGGCACACTCCTAATTCCAGGTTCAGATTCACTATATTGTTTCTAGCCTGCTTATTAGAAGGTGGTTCAGCACAATAAGAAGGCAGGAGACACAGGGAGCTAAAAGGTGGAATAGTAAATAGTGCAGTCCTCTTCTTGACTATGCAGTGTAAATCGCAAGATTGTCTGAACTGAATTACAGTAGTGTCTTAGCTGGATGCCTGGAGTGCTTCAGTGCTTTGAGTCCCCAGGGAGAAAAGCCCTATAGAAATATTATTATTATTTATTCTTATTATTCATAACACTTAAAATCATACTGTGTATGCATGCAGTACTCTGTTTGATATTATGTAGCATGATGTCCAAATTGTTCTATTATGTCTGTTACTTAAGGGTCATTTAAAACACATTTGGTTTGAACTGTGGCTTCCCAAAGAAAAAATAGATGTTCTCTTAGTCCCCATGCAAGGTCCCACAAATACCTGCCAGTGAGGTCCACCTAATGTAACTTTTTGTGATGGTGTGGCAACGATGCCGCACTGCTCCTGAATTCAGAGCAGAGTTGTCTCTCTAATGTAGGCTGCGCCATCTTACACTACAGGTGGGATGAGCCACAATCTGCCTGCATTGCATAGCAAAGCACAGAGATCTAAAAAAAAAGTATATGTAATGAAAATAGAAAGGTTGTATTGAAAAAAATGTCATTAGCATGTTGATGAGGGGGAAAGAAGGAACCAGGGAAGGCACAACATGAGCAGATTAACCTTTAGTTTAGAGGCTGTTTATTTATCAATGTGAATGCTCACTGTTCTTGGTAAATGAGTCAAAGTTGTGTTTTCTCAGCAGATCCTGTTTTTTTCCCCACCATATTTACTGACATTCACTTCACATACACAGCCTCTATTGTAATAAATCAACCTCGCTGATAGGTGTTTTGACATGTTATAAATTGTCCTTTAAGCCTCTCTGCCATTTATACATTCTAAACTTTAAACAGACCTTGTCATCAACTTAAGCGCAGGTAGACGCACAGAAAAGTAAGTATATGAAATGCTTACTTGCATCAAAAATCAATCAAAACATTTTATGGACATGAACTTGTTAGCAAATTTGACTACTTCAGGAAGAGTCTATTTCCTAGGACGGCCCCTTCTCTCATGCCTTGCACACCATAGCCCTCTCTTCTTCTGGGAATGTCTTATTACAGTCTGTGCTGACCCTGCTGCTTTACCCCTTACCGCCCTACATAACCTTTAGTGTAGCAGGGGTAGGAGGAGTAAAGGGAGTTACTATAGGGAATACAACCATCATGTTCTCAAACAATTCATCCCCACACAACTTCATCCTCATGTATCGCTTGCCCCTCCCTTTTAGATTGTAAGCCCTCACGGGCAGGGCCCTCCTTACCATCTTGTCTTGAATTGTATTGTGATTGTAATGTCTTTCTTATATTGTAAAGCACTGCACAAATTGTTGGCGCTATATAAATCCTGTATAATAATAATACTATAGACTGCACATGTGTAACAGCCGTTGGCTGGAACATCCAAGATGGCGGCGCCTAGTAGCAGTCTCTGGCTTTTTGGATGTCTACACAAGGGAGGCTTTTACAGGTCTATAGCATGCCTAAAATACATGAAATGCGCATCAAATATTATGGAAAGATTGTTTTGAAATGAATAGCCGGGCTGCAGGGTCTCTTAACAAAAAAACCCAAAAAGAATGAATGTAATCAATTTCATTGATTTCCCTAACAGATTGAAGCTGAATATTGAAAATATATTCAGCTTTTAGTTTTAATCCCTAACCTGGTGTCCTAGTAATCAAATCTTTACACCGATTGTGCCATATCACAGGGAAAAAGACTTCAAGCAGAACTCCAGGCACACATTTTATTAACCCTTGGCCTACCCCCACACTGCAAGACTTAACTACTGAAGGTGCCCATACACCTGCCGACTATTGTACGATAATCGTGGGAAATCCCGCGATCGTACGATAATCGGCACGTTTATGGAAGGTGTGCCACCGTTTCTACTGTACGGTCGCACGTCTTTTGTCTCCCGATCAGGCTTGAAAACCCGCCGAGAATCATACGATTGTCGGCAGGTTAGACAAATGCCGCACGGGCCGGTGTGCACAAGCGCACACTGCCTATGCGGCATTGCAGTAATCAGAAGCCCTCCACTCAGGAGGGCGGGCTTGCGATGATCGCAAGTACGATCTGCCTGTCAAAGATGGACAGATCATACGTTTTTTAAATTACCTTACAACCCAGGCAAGACAAAAGTCTTGCCAGGGTTGTAAGGTGTATGGCCAGCTTTATTCTTATCTAGGTTAATAATAAAAAAAATCCTTGGATCCGGCCGCCTGTGACATAGCTCCTTCCTGCCTTTCTCCTCCCCCACTGCAACAATGATATGTTCCTTGGCATACTCATGTCCAATACACTGTGTATAGAAGGTTATTACTCATGGACCTTAGACCGCTGCAGCAGAGGGGGGAGCAAGACGGAAGGGACTGGTCTATGAGTCGGCTGGCCACGAGGATTGTTGCAGTGTACACCCCTTTTTTTTTTTGCTTGTGCGTCCATGTGCATTTGTTTTCTGTATTTGCTCTGTATCACCGTTGATTTCAATGGGGTTGTGAATGCGTGACAAACACAGCAAAGTTGTGCACGTAGCAATACCTGCAACATGCATTCTGCATCTTTTTCATTCTGCGCTGTTGCGTGTTTTAACGTGCGCATACACAGAGGACTGACTGCCTTATAGTCCAGGATTCATGTGCGAGCATGTTTCACTCTTGTCTTTGTTATTTATCACTTATAGCTTGCCTTGCCAATTATTTAAATTTTGCTGCATTTTTCTTTCTGTGGTAGGATTCCCGAATGAGGGAAATTTTAGGCTTCACATCAGCTGAGCAACGCCCCGAAGATAAACTTGTTACGGTTGTGTATGGCAGTGACATGGTTAACATCAATTTCCTCAACTTCATGGCAGTTCAGGAGGATACAGCAAAGGTATTTATGAAGAAAGTCTACAAATATATTGTTCATGCCAGCCCATATGCTAAAACAGCCGTAGAGCTGATTCCGCTGTGG
>NW_017306293.1:1722998-1734731 GCF_000935625.1 Nanorana parkeri | reverse complement strand
GAGGTGGGGGGGGGGGGGGGGGGGGGGGTTGTTACAACACAAGGCACTGTTTGCTTTTTAGGGTTTTTTTTCGTTTAAATGTCAAAGTGACATTTTATTCATTTGTATTTACCGCAGCTCAGCTGCAGTGTGGCGACAAATGAGGTGCGATGCAGAAAAATGCAGCATATCTGCATTGTGTTCACACTGCCCCGCAACCCACTTCAACACAGTGTTTTCTACATGCCCTTGCAGTGGCTGGCGTTGATCAGGTGCTGAAAAACACAAGTCACCACACATGATATAAGCAAGCCCTTACTGGCCATATAAAAGACATTTACCATTTTTTTTCCTGTATGTTTTAGATTTGGACAGAAGGACTTTTTAAACTGGCCACAAATATTTTGGCACAGAATTCATCTCGGAATGCGTTTCTGCAAAAAGCGTAAGTTTTCTTTACTCACCTTGTTGAAAACGTGGAAACGATAGTTAACTGCCTCCTTTTTTTTGAGCCACTGAAAGGCACACCTCCCTCCTGCTCTGCTAGTAAGGATAGCGATGTAGTACAGAGCTAGTGCTGGGCTTTCTTTTCAGAAATCTGTTTGTCTTAAAGTGATCACACATGTTAGATTCTGATTGTACAATCTATTTTAGATCAAACAACACCTATGTAGAGCAAAGGTCTGCCTGGTGAAATAGAAATTGTACTTACTGTTTAGATGAAGCCCCCGAATACATAGTATTGGTAAATCTGGAGGAAATTGTACAGAGATTGTACAGATGGTAAGTTGTATGGGCAGCTTAAGAAAGATTGCCTGCACTAAATGCTAAGTGCACCTTTCTGGCCATGTTTAATGTTACACCCATATTTAGGGTGTAACATGAAACTTGAGTCAGATCGCAGACCCTCCCCCACTTACCTGAATTGCATGGTTATTGTCCCCGCTGCTGGTGTTTGAATTTGGCATGGCTGTGCGTGGCTCCACCCACACAGCCGCATCATCCATTCACAGACCCTTGGACAGGATCTATGAATTGCGAAACTACTAAGTCCCATTTATCACTGCGGCAGAGAGACTTGTAATTTCAATGGAATACAAGCGTAGTGACATCAATGTACTTGCAATGTACTTGCATTAATCTACTCCCCTCCCCACCCCCCTCTGCCCTGTTACTGCCGCTACTACTGCTTGGTTCTCCCCACTGAGAGCCTGCAACCTGCTCCCCTACATTGTCCCCCTTTGTCCCCTGTGATTCACGCTAGTCTCCCACACCTGTATCAGCAGAGACCGCAGGGATCAGAGGGGACACAGAGCGGAGCATGGGGCCACCGCCCAGTGGGGAGGAGTGAGCCTGGGGGTGGGAGGGAGGATCCAGTTACAGGCACGGCAGAGCAGTTCAGGATGGAGAGCATAGGATCAGTAAATATGTCTAATGTTTACCAATCCTCTTCACTGAACAAACACCTGAGTGATCAGTACTGATCACTCCAGTGTTTATCAATAACTGAGGAGGTAGTAACTATCTCCCCAGTTATGAATGAACAGGAAGCGTTACAGATCACATCCTGTTCATTCATGATTGGGAACATTGTAAACATAGTATGCCTCCTCAGTGTGTGAGTGAACAAGAAGCCTCAGTACGGAGTGCTTCCTGTTCAGTGAGTGCTGGGGCTGCAGAGAAGGAGATTGTGTCCTCAATCTCTTTTTCTATCTCAAAAGGGAAATATCTCCTGATATGTCCCCAAAGCCCTCAGACAGTAATGTAAAATAATAATATTGTGATTTTAAAAAAATTGCTAAAAAAGATATAAACCCCCATACACACGCACATCATACATGTACAACAGCTCATGGCTGCATCATTTTATCACAACACACCCCAACACACAGTGCACAGGGGGCACTGCAGAATAAGCATTACCAAAACACAGGTGTGAGGCTAACCTCCACATTTTTAGCATAAATTACTTATTTACAGTTTTGCGTTCCTTCATTTTTAATTTTTTTACAGCTTTTCAAAAAGCCGCAAGTTAAAATGTACAAATCTGTTATTTATTACCTCTGTACAGTTTTATGTTTTAGATTTAGTGTAAATTATGTTTTTTTAATGTGCGCGGATAATGATTTTAGTATATTTTTATCAAAAATATTGATTTGATAAACATTTGCACAAGTGTTGCGGGACCTACAAAATTAGTAGCACCATCTTTTTATTCGACCGCTCCTGTACTTTCAGAAAATGGTTAGGTCTTCTACAAACTTTGAAAGCTGCAGTTGGAAATTAAAAAGAAGGTAAAATTGCTAAAATGGTCTTGCCAGCCAAGGTTCATAGTAGAGCACAGGGCCTGGCAACAAAAGGGTTAATGATCTTTCTTTGCCGAATAAGTGTTCAATTCAAAATTGCATGTTTGTTTATCACTATGTTGTGTTTGTGGGTTGCCTCACATGCAGTGAAATGTTTTGTTGCAGCTAATCATGTTCTGTTGCAGATGATTTTTTTTTTTTTTTTGCTTTGCTAACTTGCTGAAATGAAAAGAAAGTCCTGCTGTGCTTTGTGTTATCAGCACTTGCTTCTACTTGAAAAAGCATAATGAAAATCGAATATATGTTATATCCCCCGTGATGTCCTAAAATCTAAGCTGCTTCTAAAACCTGTGTGATGCTTTTGGCTATCAGCACTCAGGCTCGCTCTGACTGTGGGCAACTGAACAGCTGCAGCAGTGACTCATGTGCTCTCTGTCAAAGAGCGCCATTCATGCAGAGCCAGCCAATTCATGACTCTTGCTAAACAGATCCTCCACTTTGACAGAGAACATGTGTCCTGTCACAGCAGACGATCTATACTTTAAGCTTTAAATGTAAGGTCTTTAGGTCTCTTTAAAATAGCTAAAGCCACAACTTTTTGTTTTCCTTTTGGATGTAGTAGGAATAGTTACATGTGGGGGAAATCCTCTCTTGGACAGTTATCACTTTTAAAGATTTCTGTTCTGGTGACAACTCAGTATTTTTGATTTCCCCTCACTTTCATTCCTGTTGAAATTGTTCACTAGGACAAATAGATGGTGAATCTCTCCAGCAGGGACAGAGACAGCATTACAAACCTGATGAGGTTAAGGTTCTAAGCAGGGGAGTACTGTTCTTGGCAGCAGTGGGGCATTTGCCTCCAGGGCCAGTACAAATTATATACAGTATGTTGAGATGGTGGCCACGAGTGAAGTTACAATCAGAGCTGGACCCGTAGCCAGGGGCAACCTCCGAGCTGGACCCGCAGCCAGGGGCAACCTCCCAGCTGGACCCGCAGCCAGTGGCAACCTCCGAGCTGGACCCGCAGCCAGTGGCAATCTCCGAGCTGGACCCACAGCCAGTGGCAATCTCCGGGGTGGACCCGCAGCCAGTGGCAATCTCCGAAGTGGACCCGCAGCCAGTGGCAATCTCCAAGCTGGACCCGCAGCCAGTGGCAATCTCCGAAGTGGACCCGCAGCCAGTGGCAATCTCCAAGCTGGACCCACAGCCAGTGGCAACCTCAGAGCTGGACCCGCAGTCAGTGAAAACTTCGGCCAGCCTTGACTTTCTTTATGGCTCTGAGATGTCACTGAATGCAAGGAAGTCATTGATGGAAGAAAGCAAAACTGTGAAATGGGTTGTTTTTGTATGGAATGATGAGGAATGTGATGATGGCATGGTATTTCTTTTTTTAGTTGGGTTAATATCAATGTCACAGAGCAGCAGTCATCTTGTTAAGCTTGTAAAGTATTTAAACATTTACAACTCATCTCCGCAAACTTGCTTCTTGGTATATATATTTGGTACACGTTCTTCAGCCCCCAGGAAACTGTCCCTGTTAGTTGGTTGTGTTTGTCTCCCTGGTTCTAACCCTTCCCTACTCTATTCAAAACTAAAAAAAGTTTACCGTTTTAACTTGTATTTTATGTGAAGAACTCATTTGTAATGTCCATTGAGTTGGTTAATATACCGAGGTAATTAGGCAAAAACAATAGAAAGGTCAAATGTTCAAAGTACTATAACTTTTTCAAAACTGGAGCAGACAGAATCTGGAGCTGTTGTCCTATCAGCTTTTATCTTTTATTTTCAACGCTTAACTAAACAAACAAAAAAGACAAGTTGGTTGGTTATAGAGCCCGGGGGAGGCCGGGAGAGAGGGGACAGTTTGACATGAGGTTCCACAGACTGAACCACAAATTCCCCCTCTCTATTCAGTCTCAGGCCGGTCTATTCAGACATGACGCCGCGACCCACTGCAGAGGGTGTCGCGACCCACTTTTGGGTCGCGACCCACGAGTTGAGAACCACTGCTGTAGACAATTGCTCTAGATTCTATCTGCTTCTATTGTCCTCTTTCTCTTTGTAATTTCTTGTTGGCACTTATGTGGTTTGTATAATATTGCATAGTTGTTGAAATATTGATTTTATTCTCGCTTGACAAACAATTAGACATCTAACATGCAAATATTTGAACTGTTTTATCGGCCAAGGGATTTGTAATTTTGTATAGTTTTTTTAACCTTCCTATTTACCCACACCTGACTTACTACACACTCAGGCAGGTTACACACTTATCTCCTGAGTCAGTCAGTCAGGCTTCCTTTGTAGCTCCCAGCATGTTAAATGGGCAGTGAATTGGTATTGTCACCTTTGTCCTATTAAGAGGTATGGGATTCAGAAAAGTGTAGAACTTAGCTACGAAGTAATAGATCTTTTATATGTGCAGTGTGGCAAGGGGTGCAAAGAACAGCAGTGGCTAAACAGACTTCTAATCCTTTGGCAAGTAAATGGTAAAATGTATAATGTAATATATACAGTATATTTATATTTTCAACTATGTGTTTAGCAGCTTGCCTGGAGTGCTGCTTTAAATTAACATATCTATGTCATATTTCAGGTACACCAAATTAAAACTTCAGTTGAATCAGGATGGACGAATACCAGTCAAGAAGTGAGTGATCCCCTTCCAGTATATCTATGTTTTCAGGGAATAATGTGTGGCATCTGTACAAACGGCTAAACTGCATCCTCAGGTGTCAAACTTTGACAAGTCAGCGTATTTACTAAATATGCCAAAAGCACTTGGCGGAAGAGCAGAGTATACAGAAGTTGTAGATGATTTATTTACCTAGATGTCTTACTTGTTTTATGGGAGATGTGTCTATTCAATATCGGTATGTATAAATAAGTGATATAGTGCCACCCGCTGATCATACATTTCTGGTTTACTTTCATGGAGTGGACATTGCTGACTTTCATGGAGGGGACATTGCTGACTTTCATGGAGGGGACATTGCTGTCTGATGCGACATTGCTGACATACACACCGATCAGCCATAACATTATGAACACCTGCCTAATATTGAGTAGGTCCCACTTCTGCCATAAAACAGCCCTGATCCATTGGGGCATGGACTCCACTAGGTTATATTATGACTGATCTGTATATGTTTTCTCTTAGACCTTGTTGAAGTCCATCAGTTTTTTTAATAATATTGCAGAACAAGCTTTGCGTCTTAAACTTGGAATCTTAAGGGGTAGATTTAAATGTAGTATCTGCACAATGAGAATTGCATAAAAAATGTATTAGTGTGTGTGGGCCCTTAGTTTGAATTTATTTTTCTGGTTTGGTCATTTTATTTTATTGGATATTATTAGTTTATTTTGCTGATCTTTATCATTCATATACATATCATATGTTCTGCAGCTTTTATGTCGCTTATTGTAAATCATGCAGATTGACCCCTTCACTTAGCTGACTCAGCCCAAATTCGAGCTGTATACTCTCTTGCTAGGAATAAATCCTAAGAGCCTAGTGCTGCAATGCTATGACATCATTGTGTACGGGGCAGTGTAGATGGGGTATCATCCCGCTGGGACCAGTCTTTTGTACACTTATAATCTATTGGACCTAGGCCTCTTAAGCCAGTGTGTGTCATCAGCCAGGAGCAGCAATACAATATACATCACAAACTACAAACCTTGTGATCAGCTGTCTGGAGGCATCAACAGAGTTAACACATTATCAGGTTCTACTAAAATGGCAAATGCTTCTTCAATTTGTAAAAAAATTAACTTGTTATGTCATATACAATTGAGAAGCTGTTGTACTGCTATTTTAACACATCTGTCGCACTTTTCTAGTATCCTTAAGATGTTTGCCGCTGACAAGAAGAGAGTAGAAACTGCATTGGAGTCCTGTGGTCTGAACTTTAATCGGGTATTATTATTAATCTTTCATTTTGTCTCAAATCTGCAGATACTGCCTTTTATAATAACTTTACACAGTATTCATTTTTCACAATGGACACATCTAGAGGCATTGTAGCTCTTTTCTGTTTTAGTCGGCACAGATTCTGATTTTGGTTATAAATGAGATGAAATCTTTGCAGTGACACCATATGAGACCATTAACCTAACTGCCATACAATCAGATCCTATCAGCATAGTTACACGCTAGAACTATGCAATCAGATAAGCTAAGGTATCATAACCCCAATGTATTGTGTTTATTTACTTGTTTTTTCATTTGCTGATGATGGCTGTGGTTTAAAGGGGAACTCACATCCAGAGTAAAAATCTAGCCTGCATTTGATCCTATAACCTTTGTTTGTTCTAAGTGCCCCATGAAAAACAGATATTTAAATATATATATTACAAACATTGAAAGGGCTGGCAAACTAAACGCCACTGCATAATTCAGATGTTATTGTGCTATGTCTGAGGTTAATTCCATATATTGAACATTTAGTTCAAGGTTTGTATGCATACATGGCATCATTCTGGTGTAGCTTTGATCCTCCTTATCCATAAAGTTGCACAGTTAAAGCAGCACTCCAGTCAAACACTTAAATATATAAATATGGACCACAGACCAGCATCATCCTCTCTGTCCATTTAGCAGGCAGCTGAGCCCCAGAAACACTAAAGTGACAAAGTAGTTTACAGAGGTGTATAAATCACAATCAAAATCTATGCAACAGGTTCACAGTGGTTTTTTTTACCCCTTCGTCTGTACTCCTGGGCAGCCAAGAGCTACAGTTTGCAGAGTTCTGGGACAGACCTATCACTTAAGGCTGGGTTCACACCTTAGCGTATTGGAAACTCGCGTTTGCCGCGCATTTCTTACAGCGCGGTTTTACCGCGATTTGCGGTAAAAGAAACACGCGTCAAACGCGAGTTTCCGAGGGGGTATCCGGTTGATAACAGCAGGATACGGGCGTCAATACGCCCCAAAGAAGCTCATGTACTTCTTTGGGCGTATGTCGTTTTATCCCGCGATCGAACGGGCGGTAAAACGCGCAGGTGAGAACCATGCCCATAGGCAAACATGGGTTTTCACCTGTTGCGCGTTTTACCGAGCGTAGGAACGCGCGTTAAAACGCTCAGGTGTGAACGGGGCCTAAGATGAGACGGGTTTTCACTATAAAAGACGGCACAATTAAGAAGTGGTCGGGGTCAGTTATCATTGCTACTTTAGAGCAGCTGTTCATATGAAAAATCTCATCAGAACATTCACCAATGCTACCAGAGACCTGACGAATGTCGTTCACAATGTCCTTTGATTTTAACATTTGATTTTGGAAATGAATGGAGTTTCCCAAACAAAACCACATTCACTGTTAGAATTTTGTTCTTTCGAGAAAAATCTTCCATCCTGTTTTGTCAGGTTTTTTTCATTACTGCTGTCAAAAACAATTGTTTATTTGACCACATTAACTAGTAGAAAACTAACAATCCTTCTAAAAATAAAGTTTAAAAAAAAACAGAATTCTACTGGTGTATAGCCAGCTTTAGAATTGCCTTGCTGTTTGACAGAATTGATAAATGTCCACCGCTGTATGTTGTTTAGTTTTGTATTTAGCTTTTTCCCGGAGTTCTGCTTTAATGAAGATAAAATAGAACACATCCCTTAAGTTCAACATCTCACAGACTCCATCAGTTTTGGCCCCAAGGAAAGC
This sequence comes from Nanorana parkeri, assembly GCF_000935625.1. Taxonomy (NCBI): domain Eukaryota; kingdom Metazoa; phylum Chordata; class Amphibia; order Anura; family Dicroglossidae; genus Nanorana; species Nanorana parkeri. The sequence continues at coordinate 1,726,786 of NW_017306293.1, read as the reverse complement.
GAAACAAAACCCCTTGGCAGCTGTTGTCAGCTTTGACTCACAGATTCATTCCCAGGGTCACAACATTCTCACAGTTGCTGTCTAACTGAGCATTATACATTTGCTTACTTTTCATTCTGCCTTTTCGTGTTAATATTGCAATTGAAAACAAACTGGACATGATCATCTTCTCTCCCTTTCAGGGTGAGTCCATCAAACCAGAAGAATTTACCCTTGAAATTTTTGAACGGTTTCTAAATAAGCTATGCTTACGGCCAGATATCGATAAGATCCTAATAGAGAAGTGAGTTGATGGAAAATGGTGCATTGCTGTTTGTTTTATTTTTGTTTCATATTTTCTTTTTTAATGTTTTTGTTTATTTTTATTGTTATGTGTATCGGTATGACAGAAAATTCAGTGCTGACGATGAATTAAAGAGACTGTACACTGACTTTTCAAATATATTTTCCTAATTGTTTGGTGCTATAATGCTTACATTTGTATTTAATCAGGTAAATATGAAAGGTTAGATGGACATGAACTTGATGGACCTGTGTCTTTATTCAACCTGAAATACTATGTAACTATATTTACCACTTGCAGCAAGCAGATGGCAATCTCCAAACAAGATCAACAACTTTTTCAGCCTTCCTATTTCTCTGGTTTAAAACACACTTTGTATTTCCACTTTTGCAGCCAAACTAGGATAACACCTATTTTATATTTGTTACGTGTTCCCATTCACATCGCATAGACTAAAAAAAAAAACATTTCAAAAATGCTTCCTCCAGTTTGAATTGCTTTTACTTGGGTTAGGGTTTCTTGGCTTCTTAAAGTCCATTTCAACCTTTTGTAAGTGACTTGCATTTATTGTGGTAATAATGAAGAGGTGCTATGATGATGTATATGTGTGCACATTTGCAGGCGTTCTTCATTTTTTTTATGAAGGTTTTATTAGGCCTGAAGCCTGAAAATTAAAAATTTTCTCCACAGGAAATTCAGTCAGACACCAGCATCGGATGTTAATTAGGCTGTAATCAGCTGCACCCCTCCCTGTCACCCATTGTAACACAATCACTAAACATTAGCTCTGCCTTTATACACAATACACTGTCCAGGGAAGCGTGGGGGGGGCTCTTGTGGGATATTTTCACATTTTTAGCACAGAACAGAGGCTGACATTTCCATGCAGATATGAAGAGGAAAGCTAACAAAAAATGTAAATGTATATATTGCTGGCTTATGTTTTTTAAGAATACCTCTGCAAAGGTGGAAATGGACTTTACTGGTTAAAATTTTTACTTGGATCTCCTTCTTGGTATTTAGGGATGCACCGATACCAATACTGGTATCGGTACTCGTACTTGCCCAATTGCTCCAATACCTTCCCCGATACCGGAACTTCCTGTCAAAGAAAGATTTCCTCTGACTGGCAGTGCCATAGGAGAACATGGAGCCGGCTTCCGGGCAATCAGGAAGCCGGGCGGTGAGTAATGACTCGGTGCTGATTGGCTTGGAAACCGGCTTTGTGGCAAATCAGCCTGGAGCCAGCTTCCCTGCCAATCAGGTAGCCGGGAGGCGGGTCATTATTTGCTGCCTGACTTCCTGATTGACCTGGAAGCCGGCTTGATGCTGATTGCCTGGGAAGCCGGTCTCCCATCCAATCACAGTCGAGCTGGCCAAACAACTTGGAGCTGGCTTCCTGAGCAATCAGGAACCTGGTGGGCATGTCATTACCCGTCGCCCAGCTTCCTGATTGCCCGGAAAGCCAATTCCATGGCAGCGAAAGCACGGGTACTCGATATTGGCGAGTACTAAAAGAAAAATATCGGTACTCGATACCAAAAAAAAACGGTATCGTGCATCCCTATTTGTAATGTTAGGAAATGGTTGTGAGGGGTAAAAGGTTGGCTCATGATAATTTGTAAAGTAGATTTAAACACTGCCTGCTTTAACAAAGGGTTAGGGAATTACAACCCTGACTTCTGCATTGCATATTCAATGATAAACACAATCCTCAAAATTCAGTCCTAAGTCTTTCTAAAAGGACAGATCACTGTTAGCTTTTATATTTGTTGGTATGCTGTGTGAATAAGAAACATATTGAGGTGTTTTCTCAAATTTGACTGCAATAGTGGAAATTCACTTTAAGAGCAGGAGTAACCAAATTGCACATTTAATGGGTCAAATTATGGCCTCCCAGCCAAAACATTTTTTTCTAGCAGAGAAGAGTTTTTTTGTGCGCATTTTGAGTAAAGGACAGTGCACCTTAACTGGTCTTGCACCATTTTCTCCAATGCAGCACGCAGCAAAGTCTGCCATGTGCACTGGGGTGTGTTGTACTGCAGGTGTGTTGTCCCGTACTATATTTCTGCGTCGGGTTGCCATACTAAGTGCATGGCACCGCCACACACTGAACAAAGTGCCTAATGTTAATCTGCTTTGTGGTAGCATGGTAAAATGTGTTTTCACTTAAAGGCATTATGCAAGCCTTTAAGTATATGTAGATCAATAACTGATTTACATCAATAGTTTTAAATTGATGTCAATCAGTAAAATCCCATTGTGGGAGCAGGTATTTCACTCACCGGGGCAGCAGCTGGAGATTAACGAAGGTATGGCATTTCAACAATTGGTCCTCCAGAAAGGTAGGAATATTGTCTCTTACATTACGAATATGGTCACTTAGGGGTAAATTTAGAAAAACACAAAGATTGACGATAAAGTGAAAAACATGATAGCCGTCGCCTTTTTACAGTCTTTCCCCTTGTGATATATTTCTGCTTCCTCTTTTTTTTGTGTAAGACCACTTTCTTCTTAGGCTCATACATCAACTCTAAATATTTGTACACATTTGCTTGATTTTAATCTGAATACTCAACATACACAGTATCTTAAAGTGACACTAAACTCAGGAGTTAAATCTTAAAAATGCATTCAAGTACCTTAACTAATAACAAAAATGTATCTTATTTGTGTGTCACTCAGCTGTAGATCCTTAAATCATCTCTGAATTCATGATGACACTTTCCGTCCTTCTGGAGGGTGGCTACTTTTGTTCCCCATGGTCCCTGTGTGTTTTGTAAAGTAGCCACCGCTCCAAGCTCACTTACATGATGGACTACAATCTCAATACAAATTGGTAAACTAAACATGAGATTGTAGTCCATCACGGGAGTGAGCTTGGAGCAGTTGCTACTTTACAACACACACCCAGGGACCATGGGGAACAAAAGTAGCCAATTTCAAGTGTGTATACCCGGCTTTACTTGTACTCCTAGATATACTGTAGTTTTTGTCAACTAACCATTTTCTGGCCTTCTTTCTCTAGTGGGGCTAAAGGGAAGCCATATTTAACTCTGGAGCAACTGATGGAGTTTATAAATCAGAAACAGAGGGATCCAAGACTCAACGAGATTCTTTTCCCACCTCTTACAAGGGACCAGGTGCGCCATCTTATAGAAAAATACGAGTCCAACAAACAGTTTCTTGAAAGAGGCAAGTGAAAGTGAAGAGTACCTTGCAGATTGCCTATAGATTTAAGAGACAGTCTTCTTTTATTAAGTAAACCCTACCTTCTCCACTTTCATATTATAGACCAGATATCCATGGAAGGTTTTAGCCGTTTTCTGGGTGGGGATAAAAACAGCATTGTTCCTCCAGAGGCCTTGGATCTCAGTGATGACATGACGCAACCGCTCACCAGTTACTTTATCAACTCCTCCCACAATACCTACCTCACTGGTAAACATTGCAATAATCATAGTCATATGATATTATGTTTCCTTTAAAGGAATGTGTAAAATGA
>NW_017306293.1:1661335-1722981 GCF_000935625.1 Nanorana parkeri | reverse complement strand
TATTTAGCATTTTCCATTAAACATTTTACAAGTTTACATTATTTTTTATAATTATTATCACTGCAATGATTACATTTATCCAGTAGTCAATAGAAACTAAAATCTAGCCTAGAGATACTCTTTCTCTTTGTGCCCTAAATATCTGTATGCCAGTTTATGTAGTCATTGTAGTCAGCCTGCCACTGTTCTGGGACCCAAAAAATATGCATCACAATATAAATAAAAAAAAAAAAAAAATGAAATACATTTAAACAAATGGAAAATGAGAGTATCCAACCCACAGGTTCTCTGGGCTATTTTGCTGACCAAATGTTAAAATTATTTTACTTGTGCAATAAAGAACATTTATGTTCTGACTCAGTTCTTGTGTTTTCTCTGTGTATCTCATGGTGTGATCTAGCTGGTCAGCTGACGGGGAACTCATCAGTAGAGATGTACAGGCAGGTGCTGCTCACGGGCTGCCGTTGTATCGAGTTGGACTGCTGGAAAGGACGTCCCCAAGACGAAGAACCTTTCATTACTCATGGTTTTACCATGACCACTGAGATTCCGTTTAAGGTACAGAATGAAACAGATTGGATTGCAATATAGCTCATGGACAACTGATATCAACAAGCTATCTCTGTTCTTCCACAGGAAGTAATTGAAGCAATAGCGGAAAGTGCCTTCAAAACCTCTCCATTTCCACTTATTTTATCCTTTGAAAATCATGTTGACTCGTAAGTCTTCTTGTTTCTTCGTTTCCATTGCAGTTTCTAATCTTTTCCTACTATCTTTTTTATTTAAGATATAATTCTTGATTGCATTACTGAGTTAAATATGTTTTTTCTGTTTTGTGCAGAGCAAAGCAACAAGCTAAGATGGCCGAATACTGCAGAAACATCTTTGGAGATGCTCTTCTAACTGAACCGCTAGAGAAATATCCTGTAAGGATTATGTTGCCTTCCCACAATTTTGTCATTGTACTTTACTAGCTCTATTTCCACTTGAGTGTAATTTGTTTAATTTTTGCTTGGTTACTTTCTTTTTATTAATTTTCCATCTTTTTTACTTTATTCCTTGCCTTTACCATTAAGTCCTGCTATGGAGGACTAAGCCCACTTTCTCTGCTAAGAACCCTAATATATCTGTGTGGGTTTAAATACTGAGAATCTACTAAATATTGCACAAAATGAAACTTGCACTTTGGTAAATGTCATTACTGTCATTACTAGGGATGCACCGACACCGATACTAGTATTGGTGACGATACTGAGTATTTACATAGTTGCATAGTATTTGACGTTGAATAAAGACACAGGTCCATCAAGTCCAACCTATATCGTGTATGCATGTGAATCTACATGTGTATGAGTGTGGATGAGTCCATGGGGGTGATTTACTAACCTAAACACACGCACGCACTAGGTGCGTGTGATTTTTACACCGCAAAACTTATTTATTAACCAAAAAGTCTCTAAAAGCATATTTCCACTAATGCCATATATGGAAAAATCATGCACATGATGCATATATAATGCTGCTTCACAGTTTAGACAAAAATGGTTAGCTCTTACAATTCTGCATTCATCAACGCAAGCAACACAACATAGAGCTAATTTACACAACATCACCTTGCAAATTCATGCAGGGCTTTGCACAACACACCGGCTGGGTGTGTACACACTACAAAGGTGTTTAGATTCCACCCATAGATCATGCTGGGAGGGAACACACTACAGAGGTGTATACATGTTCGTGGTGTGTTTATAAGGTTAGTAAATCAACCCCCATGTGTCATCTTCTTCTTAAATGTACCTGTACCCCTGTATGTTGCGGTCTCTGAGGAAATCGTCCAAATGCTTTTTGAATGATTCAACGCTCTTAGCTGAAATCACTGTTTGTGGCAGCGAGTTCCATTCCCTGACCGCTCTTACTGAGACGAAGCCCCTACGCCCCTTGTGCTGAAATTTTTTCTCCACCAATTTTAGGTGGTGGCCTCTGGTCTTTGTTATGGAGGTTACTGTAAAGAGTTTATTGCTGATGTTGCTATCACCATTGAACATCTTGTACAAGAAAATCATATCCCCCCTTAATCTCCTCACCTCCAATGTGAACATGTTTAAATTTAGTAACCTTTAGTAAATTTAGTCCCATAGCTTTGGTCCCTTAATTAGTTTGGTTGCCCTCCTCTGGACTCTTTCCAGTTCAAGGACATCCTTTCTGTGGATTGGTGACCAAAACTGGACCGCCTACTTCAGATGAGGCCGAACCAGCGATCTATAAAGTGGCAAAATTATAGACTTGTCTCTACAGTACATTCCCTTTTTAATACAAGACAGTACTCTGCTCGCTTTGTTTACCGCAGCCTGGCAAGCTATTGTTCAATCTGTGGTCTACAATGACCCCCAAATCTTTTTCCATTTGGGAAGGAGTTCCCATTAATGTGTAATCTGCTTGCCTATTTTTACCCCAAAGTGCATTACTTTACATTTATCAACATTAAACCTCATCTGCCATATAGTTGCCCACTCGCCTATTTTGTTCAGGTCCTCCTGTAGTGTTATAATGTCTAAGTCCGTGTCTATTACCCTCCCGATTTTAGTGTCATCAGCAAACACGGAAACATGGCTATTTACTCCCTCCCTGATATCGTTAATAAACAGGTTGAATAGCATGGGGCCTAGCACAGATCCCTGGGGCACGCCGCTCATGACCCTAGACCAATCTGAAAGGGAGCCATTTATCGATACTCTCTGGACACGTTTCTGTAGCCAGTTTTCTATCCATGTACACACCATTTCATCTATGCCCATAGACCTCAGCTTGTGTAGTAAGCGTGTATGCGGTACCGTGTCAAATGCTTTTGAAAAATCCAGATGTACTACATCCACCAGCTTCCCTCTGTCCAGATCTCTACTTACCCCTTCGTAGAATGGGCGAGTTGTTACATGCTGCCTGGCTTCCCGATTGGCCGAGAAGCCGGGTCCATGCTTCCTCGTCACTGGGTGACGAGGGAGCATGAAAACGTCTTCCTGGCAAATCAGGAAGCCGGGCGGCAAGTCATTACATGCCTCCCGGATTTCTTAATGGGACTTTCGGTATCACCGAGTACCAAAGAAAAAATATCAGTACTCATACTCAATACCGAAAAACCAGTGTCTGTGCATCGCTAGTCAATACTGATCTTCTGGAATTGCTAGCTGTCTGGCCTTCATGTTAATCCTGTGACGTCATAGCCAGAACAAGCATGCAATCAGTGACGTTCGATTTAAAATCAGAACTCCTTACTTGTTTTGGGTGCCTAATGATCAACATGATGGTCAGGTAACTGGCATTTTCAGAAGAAGATATCAGCAGTAGCAGACACCAGTGTTACTCTCACTACAGGTTTCCTTTAATTCTTAAAGTTGTGTTTTGCTTGGCATATACCTTTTAACCCCCATATTGGGTGAGTGACCCATCAGTTCTCCATATGCCTCTAATCGCAATCGATTTTACTCTCTGGAGAGCAAAACCTTCCCCCGTTGCCAAAGGATGGTGCGAATCAGGGCAGAGCAGTAAACTCCAGAAGGAAGACCTTTGTGCTAGTGTCCAGGAGGAGCTATATGAAGTCTTGTGGGAATTCAACATAAGGCTTCTCTTCAATACTCTATATCTGTTTTAGATCTGTCTACTAGATCTAGTTCCAATATTAGCCATTGAAGATGGTTTTTCTACACAATTTGGGCCGCTTTTCTATCACAATTAATGATCTATGTTTGGGCCTAGATAATTGATCTCCTTTAAATAGTCTAAATTAACTTCTTAATCAAAAGTCTTCATGTTCATTACCTTTTTTTTATCTTTACCTTTGGCTTCTTGATATTTTTCTGTAGCTCCAGCCAGGAGTGTCTCTCCCAAGCCCGCAAGAACTGTTGGGAAGGATCCTAATAAAGAATAAGAAAAGGCATATAGTGGAGGTAAAGGGTCCTGAAGGCAGTGTGAAAAGAAGAGTCAGTGAACAACCATCCAATACTTACAGTGACTCCTCCAGCATCTGTGATGCACCAGCAGTAGGTATGGGACCACACTGTTTTTCTCCCACACTCTATCCAAAACCAGGATATAAACATTTTGGCAGGAGTTCAACTTTAAGGTAGGACAGTTGATGAGTAGGCAATTTGAGTTTTGAGGAACTGTCTCTTCCAAACTGCCCGCCTGTGGGGGCAAGTCTAATTGGATAGAGAAGAGAATTCTAGAGATCAGGGATTTCCTGAGAGAAGTCTTGTAGGCTCACCTGTACTGATGGTGTGAGTGAGGGGGACATTAGATTAGAATGGAGACAGCAGTTTAAAGAGACCCTATTGGCAGGCCAAAATTTAAACTGCAATCTTCCTATATGATTATATGTGCATTTAACATACTTTTTTGCATGTTATTTACCTGTAAAATCCTCCCTTGTGTAGACATCCAAAAGCCCAGAGACTTCTGCTGGGTGCCTCCCATCTTGTATATGATGTCAGTGTTCCAGCAGACTCAAAGCTGTCACTCAAGGAACACTCTATAGTATTCCCTTTGGCTTCTTCCCTGGCAGCTACATAAAAGGTTTTATATAGGAAGATGTCTAAGAAATTGACTCTTCCTGGAGCAGTCAAATTTCCTACCAAGTTCAAAGGCACATTGCAAGTGAATACAAAAATAATTGATGGAAAGGAAAAATTCTGTAAATAATCATTAAAATTCTTCATTTTCAGTGCTTTTACATGCATTTTATTAAGCTGGCAACAGGTTCTCTTTAAGGAGTATGTTTGTTGTCAACAATTCACCTCATTTTTTAAAAGTTTTGAAATCAAAGCATAAGAATTTTAATGCTATTTTAAGGTTTTGTGGAAGTCAATGACAGACTAGATAGGAGGATAACAGGCTTATAACAAGTGTTGCAGTGTTATGCATGACTGAGGTAGAGGTGAAAGTGATATTACTGGAAGACCACAGAAAGAATTGTTTGCCAAGAGTGTCTGTCACACACGATAGACTCACACATACAAATGATATCTTTTATGAGTGTAAACTCGTATTCATGAGAAGATTGATGAGGTTTCTGTACTGTGCAAATTGTTTTAACTTATAGATGGTTTTATATTTGTTAACTTTCTCACAATTACATATTCCATGTGCAGGTACTTTAAACAGTGACTCGGCTGATGTATCTCTGACACTATCGAATGGAGATGAACCAATGGAGGAGAAGATTCGCAAGTGTGTAGAGCCGCGGAAATCCATAGGTGAGATTCATGCTGTGACAGTAAAATCTATAATGGTAATATCTATAGTGATGTTTCTGCCTCTGTTCTGTACCACCACCCTTCCCTGTGCTCACTTCTTTTTGTTTCCTTGTTATCTTTAGACCGTGATGCTTATAGTGAAGAGGAGGAAGATGAAGAGCCCTCTGACCCTAAAAAGTCAGATGAAGTAAGTTCTGTAACCAAACAGCCTTTGTCTCCCTATCTACTGCTCTTACATACTTCTAATGTCTAAACTTTTATTTCAGGGTACTGCTAGCAGTGAAGTCAGTGCCACCGAAGAAATGTCCAATCTTGTTAACTACGTGGAACCTGTAAAGTTCAAGTCATTTGATGTGGCCAACAGTGAGTAGCTGAGGGATGGGGTTTGATAGGACTGCTATTGTCTCTGTCAAGTTAATGCATTAGACCAGCCTCTTTTGAATAGAGTTGGGAAGGGTTACCTCCCTGTCTGGTTTTAACTACTACCCAGGGCTGTATTGAAGAGATTTACTCTCAATTAATTTGCTGGTGACAAGGATTTTATTAGACAGGACCTGAGGGTGAACAGTAACATAGACAGAAATATGTTTTTTTTTAATTTAGCGGAGTTGGAGAGGGCTAGATCCCCTCTCAGCTTTTTATTGCTATTGAATGGCAGAACTAATACCTTGGCTTTATATGAAGGCCAAAAAACCAAAATGGAAATAAAGCTAGCTATACATGTAAATATTTATCTTGTTTAGCCAGAAAGCTGAACAAGAGAAATCACTTGATTCCCCATCCAGACTACACAGTGTGGATGGACAAATCTCCCCAACTGGCTATTATATGTTGACAGTTGGCACCCGCAGCGGTCAGAATACACAAACATTGACAGCAGCTGATTGCATTCAGTCATTGTTCGACTGATTTTTCAATCTAAGTTTGTTAATTGGTCGGTGTCAGCAGCACCACCTACGGCTCAAATTTTGGCCTATTCCTGTGAATTTGAGTTGCGTATGGCCAGCTTGGCACATTGATATCACTAGCGTAAGCACTGCTTGTTCTACAAAAAAAATATTTTATTTATTTCTCAATCAAAATTTTTTTTACATTGATAGGCTTTTTGCCCATAAAGTTCTTTTATTCATTACTCCTTGTTTCACAGCTTTTCATTGCGGTCTATGTTGTAGATTCTCACTTCCTGTCTGGTGAGGGAAAATCTCTCTAATGGAGCCCCAAATAGCAGTAAAAACCTGATGTGTTCCAATGCTTTCTTAGTCTATCTGCAAATAATAATAATAAAAACAGTTTTTTTCTGGGCACTTGAACTGCTGCAGTGTAAACCATTACGAAGCATATAAAAAAATCATTACATCTACTCTACCTTACCCTGTTCTTCGTACCCAACCTTTTGCCTTCCACCCCCCTCCCCAATACAAAGAGAGGAAAACAATGGAATCATCACTGGACCAAATATGTTCTTTAATGATGTTAAGTGAAATGAAGCTCGGATACAATATGTGATGTAAATATCTGTATTAATAGTACACATCAACTTTTACTCCATCAGTTTATATTAAAAGCTAAGTTTGCCTCTTGGACCATGTTTCCTAATACACCTATATTCAAGGTATGACATGAAATGTGGTCACAATCCCCTCCAGCTCCCCCACTTACCTGTATCATGGGGCTCTTCTCCCTGCAGGCTGCTGCTCTTTTTTTAATTTGGTGCGGCTGTGCACAGTTCCACCCACACAGCCCTGTCATCCATTCACAGATCTTTTCACAGGATCTGTAATTGGAGAGACTACAATTCCCATAATCCAAAACAGGGACTTGTCAATTATCAATGGAATATAAGTGCAGTAACCAGGTAACATCATTCTTCCTCTCATTAGTTACTAACAGGGCTATTCACTAAGGGGTGACTAGTTTGGAGAAGTCAGGAGAAGTGAACAATCTAGGACAACATAGCTGAACTGGAAAGTGAGCTGAATTGGATAATTTGTTCAAATCACGTCTTTTGGCCTAGAATGTTCACTTCTCCTGCCTTCTCCAAACTCTGCACCCTTTAGTAAATAGACCTGTAAATGTTCATACCTCGGTACAAACATGTACAGGAGGAAGAATCTGCAGTAGCCAGAGCATTGCACCCATGATTCACTGATCGCGGTTGCAATGCTTTACTGGATCCGATGCAAAAAAATCATAAATGAACATTTCTTTTATGAGGAAATGAAGAAGTGTGCATTTATTATTCTAGTCCAAAAAGTGAACTTTACCTTTGATTCCATACATTTTGCTTCTCTACAATGATTAATCTGCCTTGCATACTATGGAAGAGATATGTGTATCTGTTATCCTACATCTCTCCATGGTCTCCATGCAGTTATTTTCCTTGCTGATGTTTAGCCTAAATAAAGAATTTAAAAAAATCATCACTACAAAGCCTTATTCCTTTCTTTTTATACTAAAATGACCATAGAGCAGGATTATAGAATTTTAAAGGGCAATTGATATTTATAGCAAATATGTTATAGTTATAAGTAACTAGCTTATGATGTTTCCTTCTCTCTTTTTTTTCTTTTCTTCTCTGCTGCTGTCTGTTTACATACCGTTGTTATAACAACCTTGTCTTACCCTGTATCCCGCTTTATCTACATTTCTTTTTCTCACCACATTACTGTTTCTCCTTCCTTCCTCAGAGAGGAATAAATATTATGAAATGTCTTCATTTGTTGAGACTAAAGCACTGGAGCAGCTCACTAAATCTCCCATGGAGTTTGTAGAGTATCCTTTCTGCCACACTATAAAATTCAGTAAAGGGCTATACTGTACTAGCCATAGATTGCAGCAGAAATGTGACGATATAGGCCATAACTTTCATGGACTAACTAAATATTTTATAGTGCAAGTTTTTGAGAACACTCAGTACTTTTTATCAGGCATGGTAAGAGAGCACTATAAATATATTCAGCTAGACAATGAATAGTATGGGTGTATTTTCACTTTGCTACTTTTATATATTGCTCAGTTTTATTTTATAAGCCTCATTAAAAATGTAATTGCTGGAATTTTACTGGATACGCATGGCTCCATTTTCTTGCAATTTGTCTAGATATGCTGCAGCAACATGCCAGAAAAAGAAGCTTTGTTTTTACCAGCACTATCTAGTAAGTTGTTAGAAATTAATTGACATAAAATTAACTATATTAGCAAACTAAAATATGTTTCCTTGGAACATAATATTGTTCTTAAAGCTGAACTTTAGGCAGAGTTTGTTGTCATTTCTGGTATATAAAAAAGTTATTTCTAATGACGTTTATTTCACATCTAAATTGCTGCTCTATAGTGTAAAATTCACCCGTTCATTATTAATGAATAGTAATATTTCCAGCCCCGTGCGACTATGAGAGCTGCACGGAAGCACTAGTGCCATTCCCCAACACCCCCCCTTCCTATTTGTCTATTCACAGAATGCCTTGTATTCTGTGTAACTTTCAATTGAATGATATGCTGTACGTTTCCTGACCGAACACATTTATAATGTACATGTTACCTGAATGCAGCTACAAGGTGACATTACTTGGCTGAATCATGAGCATAGTGGTATCAGCCAGTGCATAAATGCATCAACGGTTGGATGTTGCTTGCACTTCTACCTAACACAACGGACAGATAAATCTGAAACATATGCAAGAAGAGAAAAATACTGGCCAGGATTTATGCTTACCGTTAGGAACCTCTGTATGTCCAATTCTAGCTCAGCTGTCCTAAGCAGTGCTTAGATTATGCACATGACTTGCAAAGATCAGGCCCTTTATGGGCAGCTTCAAGTCTTTTAAAGCTCTATAAATCATTCCTGGCTTGCATACTGAATGAATAGTGTTCTGTAAGAGGTTACAACTCATTTACAGTCACTACTGTCTGTCTCAAGCCCTCAAGTATTGAGGGGGAGGTGCAAGATACCCAGTGTAAATGGTCCATGGCTGGCCACAGTTGGGTTGCTGGCTATCCTTCAGGAGAAATCAACAATAATGTGCAAGGAGCTTATTTATAGAAATTGTTGGTAGGAGAACCGAAATCCTGCTGAAACTGGTATTGTTGTCTTTTATATACTAAGCGCTTTAAAGATAATTAGATAAATCTGCTGGTAAAACAGAAACACCTTTTATTAACAAGATGTATCTTCTATAACTAGTAATAAGTATCTTTCTTAGACCATCATCAAACTCTGCCTCTATATACTTTCAAAGCTTCCTTCTCTCATGTTAACTCTGCTAAATATTTGCCTTTCTGACCATTTTTAAACCACGTTGACTTCTTATTTGACACTCTGTATGTATCATCCAATTTTTCTACCTGCATTCCCTTTTATTAACAATCTCTGTCTTCCACCTCTGTTATGTGCCCCATTATTCATCCATCTACCGTAGCTGCCCCCCGTCTTGTCTATCCATGTTTTTTCTCCTAACTCCCCTCCTATCAGATATAACAAGAAGCAGCTAAGCCGTATCTACCCGAAAGGAACCAGAGTGGATTCTTCTAATTACATGCCACAGGTTTTCTGGAATGCAGGATGTCAGATGGCGGCATTGAATTTTCAAACACTGGGTAAGCATTTCAGCACAGATGACCCACTAGTAGTCATTTAAATTGTAATATTCATAATAGGAGGATGACGTGCTTTATGGAGTTGTTTTTTTATAGAGTTGTAGCTGATGACAAGAGGATTTCTTGTACTTTGCTGCAGAATGTTTGTGTTTCAGTATAGGGAAGGACTGACACCCTTTATAGTGCTGTGAGGCCAGCTTCACATCCGTGCGCTGTATGAATGCTGAAGGTGGGAAGACATCGCTATACCATAACATAATCTTCCATTGTGCTACAGATGTCTAAGCAGACAGCCCATGTACACAATAACATTTTTCTTGTACGTCATAGTTTCTTCCTTTATAGATGAGTAATGAGGTCCGCTTCACATACAACTGGTGCATAAATGCAGATGATGGGGCAATATCAACATACCACACAAAGGGGTCAATTCACAATCTTATTTTCTTCATTTTGGCTGTTATTTCATTGATATCGCTTGTTATATAGTTGCTGTGTAACGGTAGTCAATTCACAAAACTTAATAACGCTTCTTATTTTTAGGAAGCAGTAAATTAACTATTCAGACGTTATTCTAACTATTCAGAGGTTTTTTTAACAACTGGAGTGATAAAATATGCTTGAAATGCAATTCACAAAAGGAAAAAGTTCCTTTTATCACTCGTTTTTGAGACGTAGATTTATCACCTCCTTCAGGGTGGTGTTATGACAGATTTCAGGCGTTATCTCATGCTTGCTGCACTGAGATGACATGAGGTAGATAGAATTGGAACCTTTTTTCTTCATTTTCACATTGCTTAATGCTTTTGCATACAGAATAAGAAGGTGACATTTAGTTGTCATTTCTACAGTTTATATCCTTCTACAAATGTGGATGATTTTTTACAGTTAGAGGTTAGTGGCAAATCTCACATGACACGAAAAAAACAAATGTCCCTGAACACTCTTCAGTGGGGTTGTAGAGCAAGTGGATTGTTCCATGCAACAAATATAATATCAAAACAGGCTTTAGGTGGTAAGGAGAATTGCTTGCCCTCCCTACACTGTCTGATTGTCAACAGATGTAGATCTAAATAAATCTAATGTTTCATATATTCATTCCATTCAGAAAATATTTTATTGTTATTTCTATATGATTTCTTCTCTGCTAAATTTAAAATTAGTATGCATGTGGCAAATATGGAATATATTTCTTCCTCATATGTGGAATTATTTTGTGTAGTGAAAGTGAAAGTAACTGTCATCTAGGCATCTGCTTCACCCCTTTTGCTACCAAAATGCACTGCACAAGTGTTAAACTAACACCCAAAACTTTATTTTATCACATTAATAGATAAAAGTCTGTGATGCTAAAATCACACTTGTTTAAGGAACGTTAAACTGCGTGTGCATTCACGATTCCTACTTTTGTGAATGTTTCAGCCAGTAAAATAAAGAGTGGTAAAATAAGGATAGATAAATTAACTTCTGCTCTCATAACGCTGAGCTTTGTGAATTGACCCCAAATTGGGCTACAGATGTCTATGGTGACACCTCATCTGCACAACAAATATTTTTCTTAAACTTCATAGCGGTGTATGAAGAAAAAAGAATCAACAAAAAAGCTTGCATATAAACTCAACTCACTGACTCACAATGTTCTATAATATTATTGTTGGACAACAGTTTGTTTATTAGCTTAAGGTGTTTGTAATACATTTGTTAATTTGCATCATGAAAAAAACTTAAAATGCTGCTATGTTGTCAATAATGCATTATTAAATGTATTTTAAATATGCAAGCAAGGTAAGTACCTCAATTTTACTTCGTATCAGACTCTTGCAGTCTATTCTACAGTATGTACATCAGAGCTAAGAGAGGGGAACGGAGAAGCACCAGGAGGAACCAGTCAGGTGTGTGTGAGAGGTAGTATCAAGGTTACAAAATCGAGCTTTATCCTCTTCCTCCACCGTGTTTCTTCACATAGTGCCTCCTGTGTCCTAGCACCGTGAAATGGACCTCCTTTTAGCCACTCAGGGATTGCTGACTCAAAGGGTTATTGTTTATGTTCCACCAACTGAAATGTTTCTAGGTTTACAGTTCCAAAACCCAAATCAGTTACATTGGCCTTGTCTTAAAGCACTAAAAACAGTAAAAATCCCTCAGCGCATTAAAACCATGGTTCCAAAGGGAGAGAGGTACTTGATGTTGTTGGTATTGCACTGTTGTATACAAGCAGAGGAAAACGAGCTGTAGCGATAATGAAAAAACAAGACAAGAGTGCAACAACCTTCTGCGTTATGTAAGTGACACCAGAGGGGTAATGTATGCACTCACAAAAGTCCAGAAATGCCAGCATATATATCAGCTGCAGGTGTCCCACACAAAACAATCTGGGACAATCATCAGTTTAGGAGGTATGTGGAAACATCGCTCTAAATTAAAAATGTGAAACTGAGAAACACAAAAACAAACCAGGAGCTCCTGGTAGTGTAATAAAAGAGTAAAAAGATTTTATTAAAAATAAAAGCATAAAATGCACTCACAGCAGTGGCAGGTATAGATGGCCTTGAACCGTGGAAGTGCACTGGTTGTCCTTAAGCCTGTCCTGACTATCAGGTGGAAGGGAAACTGTCAACTCAGCACTTCTACTCAGTTCAGGTGTCGGTGGAATAGGCAATACTGTATATCGTCAATGTTGGTGAGATGTGCTGGTGGAGCAGTACTACTGATGTGCTGAGTGGACTTCCTCAATCAATATACAACAGAGTGGAGTCAGTTAGCATTCTGCAGAGTCGTTGGTGGCGCGGTTTCCCACGGCTGTGAGGAATTCCAGGTGTTCACTTCCAGGTTCGGGTAATTGTGGCAACGAGTTTGCTGTCTGCCTCTTTCTCAAGCCTCATTCTGAAGCAGAAGGCAAAGAGGCTTGGCAAAGAGGCAGCTCGCTATGAGGCATGTAGACATAGGAATGCCTAGGCACCCTAAAATACTAGGAAAAGCTCTGCTATCTTCACAAACAATTTCAAGACTAAATGTAAATCTTTCAGGCACAATTAAAACTTCTTGATGTTTCCTTCAACAACTCTTTACTTTTGAAATTCCGATACTTTTAGTTTAAAGTGAATTTTGATTGATTGCTATTGGGCAGCACTGTGGCGTAGTGGTTAGCGCTTCTGCCTTGCAGCACTAGGGGTTCGAATCCCGGCCAAGTCACTATCTGCAAGGAGTTTGCATGTTCTCCCTGTGCTTGTGTGGGTTTCCTCCGGGTACTCTGGTTTCCTCCCACACTCCAAAGACATGCTGGAGGGTTAATTGGCTCCTCTCTAAGTTGGCCCTCTATGTATGCATGTGAGATAAGGACCTTAGATTGTAAGCTCCTTGAGGGTAGGGACTGATGTGAATTTGCAACTATGTAAAATCCTGCGTAAATTGTCGGCGCTATATAAATACCTGTAATAAATAAATAAAATAAATTGGCTACAAGTTAAACCACATTACCTCATTTGTTTGTAATCAGGGATCAGATTGATTGGTACAAAGCGAAGGAAAGCAGTGTTTATTATTATTAGTGCTACTCTTATCTATAAAGCAGAGATTTATTGTATGTGCATAAACACAACCTAACTAGATTATATATAAATCATCTACAAATATTTGGCACTAGAACTTTATTTGATTACACATGTTCATGCATTACACAATTCATTCTTAAATATTGTGTCTAAAGTTGTGCTTGTTTTCCCTGCAGACCTGGCAATGCAGTTGAATATGGGGATATTTGAATATAACCGGCGCAGTGGGTACCTCCTAAAGCCAGAATTCATGCGTAGGACAGATAAGCCTTTTGATCCTTTCACAGAAAACATTGTTGATGGGATTGTGGCAAATACTGTAAAAATTAAGGTGAGAGGGCAGCAGAGACTTGGAGGGAAGTAGAATGGAGAGGGCTAATTTTGCAGTCTCAGTCCTAACTGTTTTTGTCTTTCCTCCCAGATTATCTCAGGTCAGTTCCTGTCTGATAAACGTGTTGGAATATATGTAGAGGTTGATATGTTTGGTTTGCCTGTTGACACAAAAAGAAAGTATAGGACAAAAACTTCCCAAGGAAACTCCTTTAACCCTGTGTGGGACGAGGAGCCATTTGAATTTGCGAAGGTATGGACCTTTGAGGACTGCCTTGCTTAAATTTCTGCTCTCCAGTCTTTCTTTATAACCATGTTCCACTTTTACTGTATAATTTCATACAAGCTGCTTTGTCTAGTTTTCAGTCCTCCCTGATATTCTTACACGCATCCCCTCTAGGTGGTGTTACCTACTCTGGCCTCTCTTCGCATTGCTGTGTTTGAGGAAGGTGGAAAATTTGTTGGTCACAGGATACTGCCAGTGTCTGCAATACGACCAGGTGAGGCATGAAGACAGGGGTAATAGGGACAGGGATAATTTGTACTGTGGACCTCGGGTTGTTTACAGTGCATGGGCTGCTCTTCTGGTTTAATGGAGTAATGTATAAAAATCAGTGCACACAGACATCTATGTTTTGCTTCTAACATGCGCCTGCGAAGCATGCTGCAGTGTTTACATTTTGAACTGAATTTATATTTTTTGCATATTCCATATAAAATGGTAAAAGATAATACCAAAAACATGGAGTGTTCATGGAGTGTGTATATGTATGATATTTTCATAGCCTTAAAGGAAACCTTTAATAAGAAGAATTAGCAGCATTGGAGTGTTGTACTTGTGTAAGCCATCGACAAAGTAAAAGTTTAAATTTAGGATCATATCATTTATTGGCTAACTAAATAGGTTAGAGTGTAAGCTTTTGAAGAACAGGCCAACATGCCTTGAAAGCTTGCACTACGATCTATTTAGCTGGTCAATAAATGGTATCATTCTAAATGCAAACTTCTACAATGTGAAGAAATAAAAGACCTGCCATTAAAAAATCACCTTCTGAAAATACAAGTATAATCCACCTTCGCATGAAGGTGTGACTTGTCGAAGCAGCATTATTCATTCACAAATACTCGTTGATGGATCACATTTATGAATATTAGAGGTGTCTGTGTCCTGGCTGCCTAAAACACTGATCACTTGACACAGGTCCTCCATCAAGGAAAGCAGGAAGATAAGCTGTTTGAGGTGGTGACACAATATGAGATAAAATGATTTGAGAAAAAGCTTTTTAAAAAGTTAATCTTATGTACACAGATAAGGATTAAAAACACATAAGCAATACTTATGTTTGTGAATTAAACAATTTTAGGGCAAAATTATGATCATAGAAAATGAATGGCATTATAATAACTCATCAATCTTAGTGAATTGAACCTCTTAGGCTAGGTTCACATGGGAGGCAGACTTTACTGCCCTCTGAAAATCAATCCATGTTTTCAGAAGGCGGTTGCTGGGCAATTGATAGCTGGCTCAGTTGCAATACTGCTGCCTCTTGAATGTAGTTTTTTTGATCTCATGAGGATTTGGCATAGCAACAGAGCAAATTACATTAAATTTGCTGCAGCACAAAGCATTGCAACAGCATGTACAAACCCAAGAGGCCACCATGTTAGGTTTTGGGGACGGTAAAAACTCAGATAAACTGCCTGTTTTTACCATCTGTGTGAACAAGGCCTATGGTTTCGGCTTCTCCTCTGCTCCTTTTCCTTAGTACTCTGTACATACCTATTGTAACTGACCATGTTTTATTTTCTTGATTGATAACCTGTGCAGTAATGTTTGTGAATTTACTTTAGACTTATTTTATAATCAATTCACAAAGCTAGCACACCAGAATAAGAATGCATGTTTTTTTTAAAAAGTGACAGGAAGTAGGATGGGGGGGGGGTCTTTAGGTATTTTATCACGGTCTAATGTCTAATTTACCCCAAGAGTCAAGTGTCTCACAAATGGTGCCTGTTTTGACAGAAGATTCCATTTTTTATTTTCACCTTGGTAGACGACAGCCAGGGAAAATCAGAAAACAAACGTTCTGTTCTTTTGCCCCGATCTTTCGATTTTTTATTGTAAATCTCCTGATTAATCTTTTATTTTTCTGTCAGGTTATCACTACATCTGTCTAAGGAATGAAATTAATCAGCCTCTGTGTCTCCCGGCTTTGCTTGTCTACACAGAAGTAAATGACTATATTCCTGATAACCACCAAGGTCAGTGATAACACATCCTATTTCAGATGCCTATTATATGTTTTCTTCTTCATCCTTTCACCTGTGACCTTTGACTCATATCTTTGAGAGTTCTAATATAATTTATCATTGTTCACTTTGTCTTCTTCCATGTAATAATGACCACTAACTTCATCCCCCACAGAGTACATCAAAGCTCTGATGTTCCCCACCCAACATGTCAGTCTGGATGAGAGGGCCAAGAAACTTGTGGCTCTGATTGGAGACACCGAGGTACAGCAACCACCAGACAATCATGAGATCCATACAGTTATAATAAAAGCACTGGGCATATTCAGTGATGCAATATGTAATTTGCAGTATTCTATGACAACCAATCAGAAATTTTATTTCACTCAGCTGACTTTAGCTACCTGAAATCTGATTGGCTGCTCGGGATTACTCAGTATGCACATTAGCAATTCTTTATTATTAAAGGGTCAGTCTACCCAAGATTGATATTTTAGTTTTTGGAGGAGTCTGGTGTGCTAAGTTAGCCCCTGGCTTTGTTAAAAGCTTGAATTATCTGCCTGCTATAGTTCTTAATGCTGTTGGTGTTCCTGCCTACTTTTGCATAGTCCAGAAAATGATGTTGCTCAATCGTGTAAAATAAACATTTCAACGTGGATTGTGGGACCCCTTCATAGGGCCATAGATTGTATGCAGACCCAAGAACTGAAATTCAGAGATCTCAGTGATAGGGCCACAGAAAGACATTAAAAAAGTGTTAGGTGGTTTAACTCTCCAGCATCTGACGTAAACAGAAATATTAGTTTTCGATGGACTGACCCTTAAAATAAGCTCCTTAGTGGCTAGCATGATCATATCTAGAGAGACAAAATGGCCCATATTTTGAGAGACATTTGACCCTTAATGTATGTATTGCTTTTCTCATGTACACTAGTGTCTGAGTCCACTCTGTGGACTATAGTGTTGCTGCTTTACAGAATGTGTTCACTGTATGATCTGTACTCTTGCCATATATACTAGTGCTGAACTTTATAGTCAAGGACACATCCACTTAACTCTGTAACATTGCGGACTGTAGTAACACTCATTACCTGTTTTTTCAGACATTATTATTATTATACAGGATTTATATAGCGCCAACAGTTTGCGCAGCGCTTTACAATATAAGGAAGACATTACAATCACAATACAATTCAAGACACAATGGTAAGGAGGGCCCTTGCCGTGAGGGCTTACAATCTAAAAGGGAGGGGCAAGTGATACATGAGGAGGTAGCTGTGTGGGGATACATTGTTTGAGAAAGTGATCATTCGGTGGTTAGTTTGATCTGGGATAGGCTTCCCTAAAGAGATGAGTCTTAAGGGATCGCCTAAAGGGAGTCAGAGTAGGAGATAGATGGACAGGTTGGGGTAAAGAGTTCCATAGGATGGGAGAGACTAGTGAAGTCCATGGTCATGGACATAATGCACATTGAGCTCAAAGCACACTATAAGCTCATAAACGCAATAAAAGCATTCACCAGCTACTCTGATGGTGGCTCACAAACATACATACACACCCCCATTTATAAACATAAGAATCACCCGTCTTAACAATCTGCACATAAAGTCAACATTGAAATGAAAAACTAAACAAAAATCAATTGTTGTCTCTTCAGATACCGGTTGACTGCAGGAGACCTGTTATCTGTATTCTGCAGGCTATCTGTAAAATGACCAATGCTTCCATCCTAATCAAGCCATGTTTGGGCACTCCGTAGAGTCACTACATTTTCACTGCAAACCAATAAAATAAATTAATCTTTCAATTTAAATCCTTTGGGGGGAATTTATCAAAACTGGAGCAGACAGAATCTTTAGCAGTTGCCCATGTCAAGCAATCAGCTTCTCTCTTCAGTTTGTTCAGTTAAGCTTTGAAAATGAAAGACAGAAGCTGCTCCAGATTCCATCTTCTTCAGTTTTGATAAATTCCCCCATTGTGTTGATTATCATGAACACGCATGCAATTTCTCTGAATGTTCTGAAGGATAACTATAATCTATTTTTCAAAGGATAAACGTTTATAAATGGGGGGGGGTGGATGTATGTATGTATTTTTTTTTACACTGTAAGATTTAATACAGGGTGTCTGCATGATGTTTGCACAGCATGCTAGACTTTCCCATGAGAAAGCCCACCACTGCTTCTATGAAAACACAAGAGCACAATAACCTTAGTGATAAGTGTAGTAGAGACTGCCTGTCTCTATGTCCGGAAACAGAAAAAAAGACTTACTTGTGGGTCCTAGGTACTGGGCAAGAGGTGGTCCCGGTGGAGGATTGAGTTGTCCGATGTGTGGTCCTTCTCTATGCTGATGTATGGAGTGCAGCCGGTGGACACCAAATGCAGATGGAATATGTAGATGGGTCAAGTCTGATATCCTACTGTTCAGTTCTGTTCTCAGCATACAAATCAATTAACACTTTAACATGCTTCAGCACAAGCCTTGTAGTCCTTACCTGAACAATTTAAAAACATTTCAAAATGATTTTTTTTATAGTCTTGCAAAGTCCTTCAAAACTATTTTCAGTATGACAATTCTACTTAAATATTGTCCATTTGATTCATGTTTTGGCTGTGTGTAGGGTGAGGCAAGCTGGGAATTGTAGATTTATAGCAAGTGGGATCCATTATCAAGCTTTATTACTAGGTCACGGGCTCACTACAGTCTTCAAAAGAAAGGCCTTTAAGAAAACATCCAGAAATAACACACTTCTGTATCTATTGTAGCCCAGCAACACAGAGAAACCACAAGAAAAGAAAAAGACTGAAATAGCAAGTGTCACTCCTCAGATACCTACAGGTATCAAGAAGCAATCAATTACACCGCTATCCCCTATAGGTATGTCATGACACCTTCCTTTACTTACTTTGCTGCTGTGCACACAATCACAGTGGACATATTGCATTGCTTTTTTCATGAGGTCAGGTACAGACTGTCCTTATTTTTATAACAAAGTGATTTGTTCTTAAATGATTACTCAATGTTTTCAAAAACTGTTCAAACAGTGCAATAGATTTTATTACATATTCTAAATGTTTATCTGCATGTCTCCTATTACATTTGCCTAGTCCTCTGCTGCCCCCTGGTGTTCAAGTTAAAATGTTTAAAGTGCTTCTAGGAAAGAAAATATGCCCCCTTGCTAGAACAGAAATCAAGCTTTGTACATAGTCATAAGTAATGAGGTAGATAACCTGGAGACAATTATGTTTGGCAATCTTCAGTATTACCTGTTGGACTCAGTAGGTATCTCTGGACATATACCAGAGGTTTTGAATCTGCCAAGTACAATGATGAAATTAATATAATTGGGGGGAATGTATGAATGCATCTGCATGTATTGAAAAGATGTTGCATTTCCGTTCTATGTGCGTTTTTGCCGCACAGAGAAATTTATTTGGCGGTGCTCTGCTTTTTAGTGATGCGGCTTTTTCCACCTTGTGTCTGTTCACGACATGCGAATACAGCACTATTTTAGCATGATAATTTCCAGAGCTGAAAGTCTGCAACTGAAATCTCTGCCATTCAGTCACAAACGTTAGATGTGCTCTTGATCTCTTAAATTGCTGCAAAGAAAATAAAAAGCTATAGGATTAAACTTGCTAACAAAGATAGTAATTAGCGTTAGTTGGAAATGTAAACTGCATGAATGGGACAAATGTATCCACAGAGCTGCTGGGACTGCAGCTTAATTGTCTGTCAGTCTGTAAATGATCTCTTTCAAGACATGAATATTATCCTGGAAAGTCAGCCGCAGACATTAGTAGCTACATTTGGAGAATCCCTGAAGAGCTACAGTGTCAGCAGCCCAGTGGATACATTTGTTTCATTTTCATGTCTGGGAAGAGCGGATATAGAGTGACAGCAAACTAGCTAGAGTGTCAGCAGCCCAATGGATACATTTGTTTGACTGTCTATGTCTCAGAAAAGATTGTGCACAGACTGAGAGGTTGGATGGGAAGGGGGTTTAACACCGCGGATGTCAACTGGTTAAAGTGACCCAAAAGTCAGGAGTTATATCTTAAAAATGCATTCAAGTACCCTATTAACAAAAATGTACCTTATGTATCACTCGGCCATAGATCCTCAATTCATCTCTGAATTCATGCCGATGCTGTCCTTCCTTCTGGAGGGTGGCTACCATTGGTCCCCATGGTCCTAGTGTGTGTTGTAAAGTAGCTACCACTCCAAGCTCGCTCCTGTGATGCACTACAATCTCAATACAAGTTAGTAAACTAAATGTGAAATTGTAGTCCATCACAGAGGTGAGCTTGGAGTGGTGTCTACTTTACAACACACACCAAAGTAGCCACCCTCCAGAAAGAAGGACAGTGTCCGCACCAACTCAGAGATGATTTAAGGATCTACAGCTAAATGATAGACAAATAATGATACATAAATAAGATTGTTAATAGTTAAGGTGCATGAATGCATTTTTAAGATTTATCTCCTGAGTTTAGTGTCACTTTAAACTGCAGTCTGCAACAGTATTCTTAGTTGCAATATTGCTACAATAGTAACTCAGTAAGTCACAATATGTGAATGAATTGATGACGCCGACTGTTTAAAGAAATACAGAGGATGTGAAAGGATTGATAAATTCCCCCTTTGTGTCCTCTAGTAATCATTTTGCTATACACTTTCAAACAAGGTCTTTGAGGATTTATAGTAGGATCAAGGACATATGGGCTTTCTTATATGTCTAATGTCAAGCAGCTTAAAATGCATCTATGTGAACTCTATAATATAAACCCTGCAGCTCCCAGGGCCTGAATACATGTTTGGATTGGCAGCATTGTGGAAGGGCATGATTGGCCCACAGTACATAACTTCCACAGTCTGATTTCTGCTGTGAAGGAGATTGTAGGATGAGTTATGATCCATTTTAGCCAATTGTTTTAGCAGTATAAGGTGGTGTTTTCTACTAGTAACTGTGTGCCCATTCCCCTGAATTGGTCATTTGGAATGGTGGCATTCAATTACTTTTCAACTTAGGTTTTCAAGATATTGGCATAGCAGTTAAAGTCGAGGCGCTCTGGCCATCCATGTTGCAATTTGATTTTGAAATCTTCTGCGTTTTGATGAGATTTTACAGCGACAGAAAGGGGTCACATACCTGCTATCGCTTCTATAAAACCTGTAGGAGGTTGTATGAAATATAAATTGGGGAAAAAATTTGCTGGACCAAAGTAAATTTCAAAGCTGGGTACAAATGTTACAGTCTCATCTACAATCTACTTTAGATTTACAAACAACTGTAAAGTACAACAAAAATCTAATGGTTTGTAAAGAGAGAGATCCTCATAGTTGTTGGTGAATCTAAAGGAACTTACACAGTGATTGTAACATGTGGCCATTCATGTGGTAGCCTAAAGGTGCCCATACACTTCACAATTAGCGTTTAATTTATCTTGTCCCGTCATCGCACCCTGGTTCAATTTTTGCTCAAATAGACCATCATGCACAGACCAATGTAGATTTCGTCAATCGACAGAACAGATTTTCGTTTGCACATGTGCAGTGTTCAAGTTGTGATTTTTGTTTTTCCGGATGAAAACGCCAATAATCGATCGATTTTCATACAATTTGAAAGAAGTTTTCTAGTCTTCCCGATAGACGAAATTCGGCCAGTTGTACAGTAATTGTGATCGTTGACTTCCCAACAACTGGGCGATTATCGTACGAAAAAATGATTAATTGGTTAATCAAAAACTGAATGTTCAGCAAACCAAAGAGAAGTATCCTGTCTCTTTAACAGCAGCCTTCACTAGAAACACCCAAATCATAGGAGGTGGGGGGGTGGCTGTCTACGTTTGATGGTTAGGTGTATATAAAGATTTGTCCATATAGTGTATATATCTTTCATGCATATTCCTGACCCTTCTATGATGAATCTGTATTCATGCATTCTTTTTAACCCCTGTCTTCTACAGTTCACCGGGATGACCTCATAGCAAGTGTACTAACAGGTAACTGCATATGAAAGGACGTTACAATCTTTATTTTAACTGGAAAGAAAAGTTATCAGCTTGTATGTCAACCACTTATCAGCATAGCAGAGTTGTAATATCAAAGAGGAAAGAGTTAAAACGTGGCATTTCACAGAGGGGGCTGTTCATTGATTCACAGCCCACAGCTCATTATATCGTACGTTTTTTTAATCCCTTTACAACCATCGCAAGACTAAAGTCTTGCGATGGTTGTAGAGTGTATGGCCACCTTTAGGGAGAACATTTTCAGCCTTCAGCTCATTAATCTCTAAGGGAGAGCAGAATACAGTTTTGAATGATCAAATTTCTGCTTCATAATAAATCAAAATTCTGATTTCAAAGAAAAATTTGGAGCTTGCATGCCAGTAAGTCCTATCCAGACCAGCAGTTTCAAATTTTAAGGATGATCTATATAAAATGTTTACTCTTTCCAGTAGTTCATAGAGGAGTTCAGTGACTTGTTTCCGCCCTCAGCTTATTACCTTCTATGGGGGTGCACAATACACTTGAGTCCCAAGCGCCAATTTAAAATGGCATGAGGCCGTGGCTGTATGTGTCAGTGCCAGCACTAAGCCCAGGTGCCGAGATGATCAGCTCCTGGGCTTCAGATTCCTCTACAGATCGCTCTACAGAAGTTAATATAAACACAATGAAGGGAATTTATCAAAACTGGAGCAGACAAAATCTGGAGCAGCTGTGCATGCCAACCAATGGGCTTCTCTATTTCATTTTAAAATCTTAACTGAAGAGAGAAGCTGATTGGTTGCCATGGGAAACTGCTCCAGTTTCTGTCTGCACCAGTTTTGATAAATTCCCCCCACAGTTTACATATTTCTAGCAAACTTTTGCATAAAAACATGGATTCTTGGTTTTCATATGTGTCATGTTCAAGCTGACCAACTGTTTCAAAGTGATCTCTGGCCAGTCCCTACTTTACTGTGTGAAAAGCCAAATACTCCCTTGCTTAAAGCATGCTTTATTAGACATATGGTGCCAATATTGGACAGACAGACAGACAGACAGTTGGTGGAGAGCTACAGACCCAAGTCTGGTCACAGTCCTGCACTGTCCAATATATAGAAATGAAAAGATGTCTTTGCTTAATTTCAAATATAACAATAACATGAGGTGCTACAGAGAGGATTAATTCAGAATCATTACTACAAGAATTCTATGAGTATCAATGCTATGGAAGCACATTCCATATCAACTAACTCAGCTGGGGTGATTTTAGCTGAGAATTTTAAGAGCTGAGAATTTTAACAGACTCCTGCATAGCCTTCTTCATTAAGTAAAGGTTGGACTGGATTAGGTAACAGTCTGGCGACACAATGACCACAGCAAGATGACATTTAGGAGGGACAGTTGAACAGGGAGGTAAGGAAACCTGCTCCCAATATTGTTCTCCCTCTCCAGTATAAGTTGCATTGACTCACTACTCCTACCCATAACTTCAAAAAGGATGCTCCAAGCAGTCATATTTGCGTGTGGGGCTGTGGAAGCAGTGTCAATTGTTGCCCAGGAAAGACAGAAAAAAACACAATCACTGGTAATCACATTTCAAGATGGCTACTACTAGTGCTATTTGCATAATGGTACCTAAAGGATTTCGGTCCCATCTCATCACCGCCTTGTTTGTTTGAATAAAAGGAGAATAAATGTTAAAAAGATTCATTTTTACGTAGGGGCTGCAGGAGCAAGCTTGCTACCGTTACAGATATAAAGGAATTGTGACCTAGGTTTATGGATTTGCATTCTTTTTAACAATATTAGATGTACAAGCACCATCCCTGGAGGAGCTCAAGTTACAGAAAAGCTTTGTGAAGTTACTTTGTCGACAGTACCGAGAATTACGCCACATGCACCGCAAGCACCTGCGCAAAGTGTCCTCCCTGTCCAAGGAGCAGAACAGCCGATTCATACAGCTGCAGAGCATACGAAAGAAGAGATTCGGAAAAAGTCTAAAAGGCGGACCAGAGTAAGTATTGCCAGCCGAACTTTTACCGGACCACTGATGTTTTGTCAAGCTGAAATGATATCAGTTTGGAGTCTTAGATCAGTGCCGTGACAGGATCGAGAAGTGAGCGAACGCCGGTATGTGTTCACTCACCTCCCGATCTACTGAGCCGACCTGTGACAGTCTCAGTGTCACAGGTCGTCTAGAACTATGAGGTGAGTGAAAAGCACTAACCTCATAGTTCTCCTTTAAAGGAGAACCCTGGGCATATGAAATCTTATCCCTTGCAGTGTGGTTACCCCAACACTGCAAAGGGTTAAGTGCTCGTTTTCATCTAGGGAGCTAAAATAACAAAGATATACTCACTGGAAATGTGGACCTGGGTGGCTGCTAGACCAGTCCCTGCAGCCTCTTTTCCCCTGTAGTCTCTGTCTGGTGATGGAATGTGCCTTGGTGTCCTCGCGTCCAATGCACTGTATTGGACTTGATGACTCACGGGTTCTTAGACTGCCAGAGTGGAGGGTGAGCAAGACTGCAGGAACTGGTCTAGCCAAGTTTTAGGTGAGTATATCTTTGTTATTTTAGCTCCCTAGAGAAAACGAGCATTTAACCCTTGCATTGTAGGGTACCCCTACTGGAAGGGTTAATATTACATATGCCCAGAGTTCGGCTGTAATAATCGCAGGTAATGTAACTGGAGCAAAGGTGACATTTGTATTTTATTTCATTTTAAAATGTATGTGTGTATATATATTTATATTTTTATATATATATATAAAACATAGTTTTATTCAAGCCAGATACTACTTTCAGCACCGAATTTCCAGCACTGCAGTTTAGAGCTGCCCCTCTCATACATTGAAGGGATCCTGCTGTTTACCCTCCATTTCCTCTTCCCTGTTGACTCGCAAAACTTCTTGGATCCCGTTCACAGAATACAATGCGTTTTGTGAATGGATAAGTGGAGATCAGGTTTTTTAACTGCCCTTCTTCTCCCTTTGTCCATTCACAGAACGCCATATTCTGTGAATGCAGCAGCCATCCAGACCTAGGACATTCATCATTAGAGGTAACTTTTTTTGTGCACAGCAGAAAAAAGTTTTTTGGTAATTCTCCTTGAAGTTCTGCTCTAAGCAATCATACCAAATTCTGACCCTGCTATATGCATGCTTCTGCATATTTTTAGGTATGCAGCTTTGGTGATCCCATGTTTTTTATAGCCTTATGTTCTTGCCCTTAGCGGATAGGAGATGTGTCTAGCCTTGTCTTCTACCATAGGCCATCATCTACATCTACAGTCAACAAATATTCAGGGATGTACTGCTGCACCATACAGTTGCAAATTACCTTTCATCAGTTGAAAACTTGCTGTCAGCATGAAAGTCTGCCCATTCTCCCCTCTAATTTTCACCCAAAGAACTGACACTGTATACTATTTTGCACCATTATTTGTGAATTCTGCATGATGTTGTGTGTGAGCATGTACTGAGATGTACTTGATTACATTTACTTAGAATACATATGCTTTTTATTGTAATGTTTTGTTAAACAATTGAACCTTTTTACTCTGTCTGCATTCTTCATAGAATGAGTTGCCATCACATGATTTTCTGTTTGGCTAATAGTGTTAATGAGTTGGTGTATCTAATTAAGTGCCACTTAGTGCATAAGTGTGTATGATTAGCATGTCTCCAGCTTAATATAGTGTGTTAGTGATATAACACTAGTTTAAAATAAAGACACCATTTAGAACTGAAAAGGGTGTCTGCAAATGTCTTATTTCATGTATGTCTAAATATTAGATCTGCCCCCTTCCCGTCAATATCTGTTCTGCATTAATGTGTATTGTGGTGTCTTGGCTGCAGTTTGCACTCAGAGCAGGAAGAGCAGCAGAAGAAGTTGATGGACCTACAGGGAGAGCAGCAGAGGCGCCTTCTAGAAATGAGGGAACTTCAGCATGAGCAAGAACGCAAAATCAAACATATCCACTTGCAGCAGGTATTGGGAGCATCTCTGAACCCTGAGTGGGAGAACAATGCTCTCCCCTGAACACAATATGTATATCAGAAACTTACTGACTGGTATCAAACTTTCTTTCAGGCTGTTCAGAAGCTGCTGGATGTGGCTCAGTCGTGCAATACTGCTCAGCTAAAAAAATTAAAAGAAACCAATGAAAAGTGAGTGATATCAACAAACCTCAGAAAAAAATATGTATACAGGTGAAACTCGAATAATTAGAATATTGTGCAAAAGTAATTGCAGTAAGTGCTGCAAAAGGGGCCCAAACCAAGTACTGAGTACATATGCATGCTTGTACTTTTCAGAGGTCCGATATTGTTCTATGTACAATCCTTGTTTTATTGATTGCATGTAATAATCTACTTTTTTGAGGTTGTGGATTTGGGGTTCTTGGGGTTTTCATGAGCTGTAAGCCATAATCATCACAATTATGACAAATCACGGCCTGAATTATCTTGCTTTGCATGTAATGAGTCTATCTCATATATTAGTTTCACCTTTTAAGTTGCATTAGTGAAATAAATGAACTTTGCACGATATTCTAATTATTTGAGTTTCACCTGTATAATACATATGTATATTAAACCTAAAATTGGAACCCAGTGCAGCAATGGGTACTGGGAAATTATTATTGGAAAGAGAGGTAATTGGATGATGCTAATTCTGTAAATTGTGTAGTATAATGTATACTGGGAGTCCTCTGTGTCCAGTGGGAAATACATTGAGATTCCATTGGCATCCAGTGGGAAGTATGTAGACATTTCCTGATCGTTACAAATCGTTCCTGTCTGGTGTTTGCAACATTTTCAGTGGTATAACCTGCAGAATTATTGGATCATTTAACATTACCCTGCAGGGAGAAGAAAGAATTACAAAAGATCCTGGACAGAAAGAGACATAATAGCATCACGGAAGCCAAGTCACGAGACCGGCACAAGAAGGATGGGTCAGTGATTGATACCCAAATGTATTATTATCTTTATTAAATGCTTCTTCTGCTTTATTTCTTTACTATGTCTTTTATATGTTTTAAAGCTTGTCTTTTTGTTTGTGTTTTTTGACTCACCATCCTGTTATTAACCATTTATTTATTTTTGCAGAGAGCTCACTGAGATCAACAGACGTCACATCAATGAGTCGGTGAACTTTCTGCGCAGTGTGAGTAACCTTAGTAATATGGAAGATAGTACAGATATGTATTTTGATGTAAACATCTCCATAGGTTCTATGTGTATAAAAGAGCAACTTTTAGTTGACCTGTAAAAGCAATTGGTGAGATGATCAATCTATTCAAGGAACACTGAAACAGTGCTACAGTAAGATGGTCCACTCAGTTTGCTTTTCTTCTGTGTTGTCTACAAGGGCTACTTCACCCTTGATCTGTCTCATAGGACATCTCATTGACTCAACAGTATGTCTTCAGAGTCCTTTCCTAGCCTCCTGAATGACCTCTGAAATTGATGGGGATGTTGAAGAGAGTTGGCAAAATAGCACTGGCCAGTGCCCTGGGCAGAGACCAGATGTATTTATATAGGGGGTGGTGCCATTGCATTGCTTGAGTCCTCATTAATTCTCTCTCAACAGTTAGAAGAAGCACAAAAGAGGCGTCAGGAAAAGCTACTGGCGGCTCATCAGGACACAATACAGAGGATAAAAGATGAAGAGCCTAAGGTAAGCATTGATTTCAGTCTTCTTAGCTATATATTGCAGGCATAGGAAATTGTTGTCTCAGAAGATGGCATGTATCTGTACAATTGTTACACTGACGGCTGTGTACTACAACTCTCCTCTGTTCATCATTCTCTGAGTTACTTACCTGGAACCAGTATGCAGATCAGTGACTGTGAAAGTATTAAAAGCAGACACTGCTAGGGAGTTAGCCTTCTCAGTAGGAGATAAGCAATTGTAGTCAATGCACTTTCCTCATGACAGTTGTTCTATAAGCTGTCACCTCAGTTTATATTGCCTCTTCACAGGAGGAAGCGTTATCTAAGCCAAGTTATAAATCACAAAGGGCAAAGTAAATCTGTTGAATACCAGTATTTGTAAAGCAGAATCTTCTGACTCTGGTCGGAGTTTTTATTGTACTCGGCTGTTTTTGTAGAATTTGATTACAAAATGTGTAAATAAACTCAGCAGAGAAAGTAATTAAAGTATTACCTTTTGCCACCAGCGCCTCCTCCCACCCTCAATTCCTCATTTTTCTATTCTTATAAATATTTTATTTACCTTCTTTTCATTTCTCTTAGTTGATGGCCCAGTTGGAAGAGGAGTGCCAAGCTGAGTTCCGCCAGTTACCCCAGGAAGTTCGGCGATATCTGCAAGAGGAAGGAGGCAGCTGGGGCGGGGGGAGCTCAGGTCCTCCGTCATCCACACAGAGCACCCCGTCTTCTATCACACGGGGCTGGGGGTCAGAGCTTGGAGATGGGGATAATTTACAGACCCCAGAGGACTCAAGTGATTTGTGGGCCACATTTTTAAAACTAAGAGGACAGAGTTCTTATCTACTTATATTTTTATCTGTAAAATGTACAAAGGCACCTCATATAATCTGGAGACCAAATTACGAGTCAAAGGACCTCACCAAACAACAGGAAACAGGGCATCTACAGGACAGTTTTGTAAAGAATCAAAAGGTCACCTATACATTGTCCATGTCAAAGATTGGGGGCCCCACAGGGAATGGCCTCCTTATGGGAAGAATATACTGTATAGTCACTGATCTTTTATGGTGTGATGCGTGCATGACCCTGAATGACACTGCTTGCGCAACACTATGTATATGTGACATGTCTGTTGTAAGTTGTGTGTGAAAGTGGAGTGTGTGCGCTCGCCTGTCACCGTTTTATCCCATTTTATGTATTTTTTACGCACATTTTATTGCTCCAATAAAATGGTGAGAAACCAGATGTCATATTGTGTGTCTACATTTATTAATGGATATGCAATCTCTTGTTTAATACTGAAGTTATGCTGTTAATTGAAAGTCTTTCTAAAAGTGTTTTTTTTCCATCCTACAATTTCATTCACAGTATTATTGTTTTTACAAATTTGTAACCACTAGGTTGAAACGGTCTATTAATGTTTGCAGCTCAACTCTATTCAGAACAGCTACTTGTTAACTAATCGATTTTGAAAATAATCGTTAGCTGCAGCTCTACTTGATATGTAGATGATAGTATGGTCACATAGAGAAAGTTACTGTAATAAGGGTTATTTTATTCATGGATGAAATAACAAACATTGGTAAGAAAAGCTGGATTTTTTAATTATTCGATGAGTGTTTCCTATGTCTTTTGATTTTCCTATATCTGTACATTTTAATAAGGACAACTGACCTATTGCAGAAGACTGCTTCTACAAAAATATACAATTGTAAATTCCATAGCTACTCTGTTAGTGTTTTTCATAATGGTGAACTACTAAAAAAAAGGTTAAAACAATACAATTTGAGCAAATGTAAAATCTTTTATTATTTTTGTTAGAAATGGTTTTGTATTAGTCAGTTGTATTATTTGTATTATTATTATCAG
This sequence comes from Nanorana parkeri, assembly GCF_000935625.1. Taxonomy (NCBI): domain Eukaryota; kingdom Metazoa; phylum Chordata; class Amphibia; order Anura; family Dicroglossidae; genus Nanorana; species Nanorana parkeri. Next base: position 1,693,470 of record NW_017306293.1, on the reverse strand, counting down.
GCTTATAACTTAGAATTGGCTTCACTTAAATTAATTCCGATTGGTTGCTATATGTTACTGCACTTCTCTCATTTTCTCTGGGCTGTTTTTTTCATGTTTTAATACTTTAATGAAATTCTTTAAAAAGAGAAGTACAATCAGACCTTTTTTGGCTATACTTTATTTTGGGTCACGGGAGTACATTTACAGATGCTTTACCACGCACTATATTGTCAAGATCCACCCCAGCTAGCTTTGCCTCTCTAAAGCCAGCCATGCCCACCCCTCCCTAGCCTGTGGTTCCAGCTAGCACTGAAGAAGCAAAGAGGAGTGGAGGGAGTCCCTGTGGGAGAGGGGGTTGGGCAAAGACTGAAAGGCACCGCTCTCCTTTGGGAGCAAAGCCAGCATGGGACAGGTGTAGTGTCCCACACTGGCTCTAAGTTATCACGGAGAGAATGTTTTACGCTCTCCTTACAGTTCCTTTAAATAAACTTAAGCCAAACCTCCATTCAAGGCTAAGCTACAGGTTTGTGTACCCCCAATCCCCAGCAGCATATATTCACTTTTCCTTTGCTCCCCGACCACTACGTTGAGGAGCCAAAAGTAAACACTGGCGTTAGGCTTTCATTTTAACAGAAAACATTGTTCACACAAGTTTACCAAAAAATAAACACAAAGCTTTGTATCTTAAGTAATATTAGAAAGTACTAAAGTTTTATGAAGTGAAAGCATTCACTTCCTACAGTCTTTGGTACTTGCCCTTGAGCAGTATGACTCTTGATATCGGAGAATTTAAAGGATACAAGAATAATAAAGAAATAAATAAATAGCATTTTATTGCTTTAAAATGAGAAGCCGGAAATTGCAAAATGTAACCAATTAACGTTTTGACCTGCATTACTTGTGATGGCAAAGCCGTCTTTACTTCTCTTCTATGACCGCCTGTCCCCTACATCATGTTCAAAGCGCTATTTTTGTGAGCAGGAGAAGCTCCAATTGCTTCATGGGAACAGTGCTTTCTTCATGCTCAGACATGCCTATCTAAGCTATGAGGAGGAGGCGCCATCTTCACAAGAATGATTGCACATGGAGGTACACTAAAAAAAAATCTAATTTGTTTTGCCAATATGTGATTTTTTAAAGTTGAACCAGGGTTTTGTTATTTGGCTGTTCTTTATGCAAGTAGAATTTAGGTTGGAGAATAGCAATACGTTGTGCATTTTTCTTCTGTTCCCCTTTCACTTTTTATTTAATTATTCTATGTAGAATTTATGGTAACTAATTTTGCTTTGGGTGGTGCTAGTGGTTGGAATTGCTTTTCATATCATCTAAGGGCTCCACCAGTAAGATCTCTGTACTGTTCTGTTCTAGCCTCTGCCTCCAGCCATGGCCATTACAAATTCAAACTGGAGTATCACACGCCTCCTGCTGTAAGCTACGGGACACATAGATAATAACAGCAGCACATGGCAGAGCAAAGCATTAAAGTGTGGGGCCCCAGCAGATAAGAAGGCACTGAGTAATTCAAGCCGATCATTAAAAACACTAGGGGGGCATATTTATAAAGCAGCAAGTCTTCTGGGTACATGTGTTTTAAAATGACAGTGATTGATTTACCACCAGTGAATGTTTGGTGAAAGTCACATTTACTGCTTTATGAATAAGCCCCTAGGCATCTGTACTAGGACAGCATTTTAATATAGAACTTCTGTTTCGTATGTTTTTTCTATTATTTTTTGCTTTTTTTGTTAATCTTTTCTGATCAGCATAAAAAAGAAAATGTTGCCATGGTCCCATTTCTAGGACTGGGCGTAATACCAGTGACCACAAACGGGTCTCCCTATCTTTCCTCTATAAGGAACCTCTATTATGGATCCACAGCACACCTTGAGTTACTAGGGTTTGTTGCTATGGGTTACAGCAGCTCCAATTCCTCTTGTCTAGGGATACATTTATTCGTTTTGCCCATCAGCACTTACCGCCCTTCTGGTGATCAATTGAAGTGAAGTCAAGACTGTAGATATGATGCTTGAAACTTTTATTTGCAGAACTTAAGGGAGAGAGGTAGAGGAGGATTAGGAACATCCAGGCAGATGTAGACTCCATGGCTTTCAGAGAGTGCGGTTACTGTCTCCATGCACTGCAGGTCGAACACCTGACACAGCATTACTTGAGGTAGAAGTTACTGATCCTTGTCTTTAGCAGTAGCAGCCAATTGACCTGCTGCCACCAGGCTCCAGGGTGATTCAATGGCTAGTCCCTAGGCTTTTAGCCCTAGCCAGCTCAAGCAGTCCAGTGCAGCCTCCCCACAGGCTGGGCCTAGGGGAGGAAGAGAGAGCTCATATGGTCCGCCCCAAGTATTTATCTCCTCCCCCAGCATGCACTACTGGCTATCGTTCAGCAGTGATTGGCTGGAGAGGGATATGCACTCATAGCAATCCCATTGGTTGCTCTGTCCTGTGACCAGGGCACACCCTGCAGTACCTCTAGCAGCAGACAGATGGCAATTGATGACATTGTTTCGGGGGAAAACAAAGTGAACCCAGACCACAAATTAGTATCGGGCCACATACAATCCAATAAACACTACATTTAATAGCACCCTTTCCACTAGGGCGCTACATTTATACTATGAAGCAGGGAGGAAGGAGGTGCTTGCTGATCCATCCAGTTCCTTTGTATTCTCAATCGGGTTTTCTGACCTGATCACAATTTCTCTCTGAAATTTCTTTTACAGAAATGTTATTGAAGTTTTACACATAGACAAAATAACCATCAAAGAAAAGACCGTACAGTACAAACCAACAAATGGGGTAAGTCACAATAACACCCCCTGTACCCTATCCACATAGAAGCACCAGTCAAGAGAATCAGTATAAATTCAAAGCAAAGGCGTCCACAGTAAAGCAAATTCCAACACCTGAGTATAAACACTGTTGCGTTTTTAAAGGGCCATTATCAGTACGTTCTGTAAAGAACAGCTGTAGCATAAACCTAAGCCTCTTGTAGAAGTTCCATAACACAAAAAAAGGAGAGGGAGGAGTAAAAAAAAATAAAGGCCAAAGATCAAAGGGAGGGATGACCACTGGGAGAACACTTCCAGAACCTGGGAAATTGCCTCAGAGGTACAACACTCAGAAATTTTGGAAATGTATAGTTAAGAATGGCTGCAAGTTTCCCATTGATCATAGCACGATACCTGTGATCACTTGACTTGTTTGCCTGCAGAATCTTGCAATCACCTGCTTTGTGACTAGGAAGAAGTGACCAGCTAACATGTCTTCATGCTTTCTAAGGCTTTGAGTCTTCCTATGCAACAATGCCTCTCAGGGATTCCATCTTAAACTGCAATGGAGTACAGAGTGGAGCAGGCTATAGACATAGACCCTGAACCTTAGGGCACTCCCACCAAATATGAAACCACAGAAGGAGCAATCCCGGAAGCAGCAAGGAGAAATGGTAAGGTGAAAGGTAGATTCTATCAGGCATTAAGTACTATCACATCAGCACTTTCTAGGAGTTTTCTAAAGCGAACATGTTCAAAGGACTGCTAGCCACACATGCCCAAATCACATCCCAATCCAGTTGTTCAAGACTTCCCCCGATCCTGCTCCCATTTAAGAATACTCCCTAAGATGTAATGGTCAGGAGTGTCTGCATGTCCCTATTGCCCTGAAATCATCACCAAGACGGGCTGATAATTTCCATCCTTACTGAGGAATGTACAAATGAAGATTTGGAAAATGTATTTTTAAAGCACTATGTGGAGAGGGAAGACCATGCAGTTTACCCATATGAACAATAAGCAACGGCCACTTGGGTGTACTTGACTTACAGTAACACACATTGCTATATTGTGGTTCACTTGGCCTACACATTTTTATATAGTCTGCTTAAAGGGAACCTGTAGTAAGGGAGTATGGAGTACCCCACTTATACAAGTTCCCTGGCTGTTATGAGGTTCTTATGGCTTCAGTACTTTTAAAGTCATTGATACGAAACTAATGCAGATTTTGCACAAAAAGGCGCATGCTTGTTTTCTTGGATGTTTTGTTGTGTTGCCACATCAGGGCGCTAAAGGTATGAATGAGCTCTTATTGTTGAAGAGATTCTAACAGCGGATCACTAATTCTGTATATGAGCTGTGCCTGGGGTTGGAGCTATTTGCAGAGGCAGCTATTTGGTGCACCAACCTATATACAGATCCTGGCTGCAGGTCAGATCTGTAAGTAGTGACCTCCCAGTATGCAGAAGATGAGATCTTCTGAGAGACATTTCTGCATTTCCTGGTGGTCCTGGTGCAAGCTAAGATTAGTGGTTGCCATGAAGAGTAAAAATATCTGTAGCTATATTGAATTTATTGTCCATTGGTGTAATATATCTTGGCTCTCTGAAAACCACACCTGTCTCCTCAAACAATATTTCAGAGTGTATATAAATGATGCCATGTAGCCAAAGAGTACACAACTATGGAACATGGAGGGCTACAGATGTTTTGTACCATATGAAAACACTTGTTTACAATGCATGAGCTGAATTGTACATCCTTATATTAGTATTCAGATGATGGAAGTCCTGTCAAATTTGCACAGCATGCCAGTTTAATATTTGGCCATATAGCTTTCAGTTGTTGCCAAAGATCAAAAAAAAATGTGCATTTAATTGACGAGAAGATTGCCAGAAAGGGCGACGCTTACAGTCAGAAAATGTGTTAGTAGATTGTCAAAAGCAGATCAGGTCAATGTCTTCGTCAAAAAACAAAATAATAATAATAATAATAATTCTTATTTAGACATCCAATCGTGTAAGGCTTTGAAGAGGCATTAAGAGAAAATAAGGTACAAAGGGAGATTTATGCTCGCCGTCTGAAATGCTAATGTGTGTTTCTTTTCTCTAAGAAGGATCCGGAATGTGAGCCAAATAAATAAGTGGCCTCATTTAATTCTAAAACCTGAGTACAAATGAGATCCTAAAAGGTGCTTATAGATGCATCAAATGGATTTTTTTTTTCCTTAAGACTTTTTCAGCAATGCTCTTCACAACATTCAACTTGACTCAGATGAGGTGAAGATTTCCTTGCAATGATAATGTTTATGTATAAGATATTAAAGGAGAACTATGGGGTCTGTGTTTTTCCCCCATAGTTCTCCTTAGGGTAACCCGAGGACACAAACTAGCGTCCTCCCGTTACCCTAAGCTCAGTATACCGCGAGCTACAGCTCGCGGTATACTGAGACGCCGCAGCCGGAGCGGATCCCGACCTAGACGACGGGATCCGCCCAGCTGCGTGAGTGACAGCTGGCTCAGAGCCAGCTGTATCCTCCCCCGTCCGTTCCGCCAGTCAGCGCTGGCAGATCGGAGCGGGGAAAGGGGAATCCAGCCCCTCCCCCTGTCACGGCAGAGAGCCGTGACAGGATCAAGAGGTGAGCGAACGCCGGTATGTGTTCGCTCACCTCCCGATCTACTGAGCCGACCTGTGACAGTCTCATTGTCACAGGTCGGCTAGAACTATGAGGTGAGTGAAAAGCACTCGCCTCATAGTTCTCCTTTAAAGTAACTTAGAAAGCCATAATATATTGAGACGCTTGTAGAAATTTCCAGTCTTGCTGGTAAGTGAATGTCAGTGATGACGAGCCCACCATGGCGGGAACTATACAGGAAGGCGTTAGATATTGCGCTGAGTATACATAATATATCTGATACCCTCTGACCCTGGTAAATACTGCAAGGAAATCAATATGGAGGTTGCAGCTACTGATCTTCTGTAAATGTTAGTTTCATGGCTGCCTTTCAGTTCAATTCATTCTGAATCACTGCTCCAGAACAAGTAAGCAAATCACTTTATGTGCACCATCCTTATTCTGCGTCACTGTCTTAAGCTGGCCATACACCTATAGATTATTATCAGAGGATTTTCTGTGGTCAGATGGAAAAAGGGCAACAGATTCCTCCATCTATGCTAAACTGTGGATGGGGTAATCTCCCACTGGGCCAATCTTCAGTATCTTGCTAGATGGCCCCGCTGGCTGTTAAAATACCTGAACAATCTGATTGGATGCAGGCATTGTTCAGGTATTTTAGGAGAGCCAGCGGTGCCGACTAGTAAGATGCTGAAGCTTGGCCCAGTGGGAGATTCCTCCATCCACACAGTTTAGTGTAGATTGAGGAATCTGTTGCACCTTTTCCATCTGACCATAGAGAATCTGCAGATAATCTATAGGTGTATGGCGAGCTTCAGAAAGAATTGAAGCCAGAGGGTTTGCAATAAAGCCATACTATCATGACAGGTCGTCTTTGTTTTTCCAAAAAGCAGCTACTTTTTCTTTCTTTGTTCTCCAGCAACATGGCCCAGAGGGGAACTGGTGCAGAGAAACCTATGAATGCCCTCATTTGACATATCTGCTTCTGAAAACGCTAGATGCTTGGCTGATCCAATGGCTTCAATACTTCCTCAGTCACTTACTCAAAACAAGTATGCAGAATGGTTCTGACATCACCTGTAATCTGCTTGGTCCAGGTCACCAGGGGCCTATTCACACTTGTCTTGGAAATGCTTGTCATGAAGTAATCCCATTCTTTCCTATGTGCCTGGTTTACATCAATGTGCTGCAGTTTAGTGTGTATGACAATGGGAAACCCTATAGGCCCATTCACGCCTACACGTGTGTGTTACCGTACACTCTGAATGCACAAGAAATAGTGTAGATCCAGCCTGGGTCAGAACTGAAGCCAGGAACAGCCAGGCATCTAGCATTTCTAGCTGGTGATCAGTGGCAGCCTATTATTTTTGTCTGTATTGGTTTCCTTTAAGCAATGCCTGCGCTACAATAAAAATAATTTCTGCTCACACCAGCTATGTAGAGGCAGCCAGAACAGTACTACCAGCTCCGTTGTGCTACCTTTACATGGCTGTTCATAAGCAATATAAGGAGGAGACATTGAGGCAGATCAATGTTCTTGGTGATTAGAAAGCAGTTATCTATCTTTTCATTATCAGCTAGGGATCTACAAGTGTATGGTCAAAATGTAGGTTGCAATTTCCATTCGCACTCCTACGGTCTTACAGTTCAAAAAAGGTATCTGTGGTGCTCAAGGTGACCGCACGGATGGCGCCGTGCAAACACTAGCAGTAAATACAAGGATTTCACCGGCACACTTGAAGATTCAAATATCAATATCAATATTGAATTGATTTATTTATTCAGTGAGGGACGTCACATGGTGTCATAAGGTGCTAACGTTTCGGGTCCGCACAGGGATCCTTCACCAGAGTGACACAGTGTGGACTCGAAACACTGGACACTGTGTCGCTTTGGTGAAGAATCTTCAAGTGTGTGCTGGTGAAACCCTGGTATTTACTGCTATGGTCCAAATGTGTTATTTTTCTGCCATGGAAATGGATAACAAAGACAGACATTGCAGGTCAGCTGGGAAATGCTTTTTTCATGGTATATTTGTATTTTGTAATAAATGAATAGACAAATAGCAAATATTATTTGTATACATTGACAATGTTCTAATTATAAAGGCGGGAGTTGTAACTTCAGCTGGCATTGCAGATCAATAACTATTGAGCACAGGATCTGTCACTCATGGATCAATGTTGTTTACTCAGCAAAACAAGCCACTAGCTGTCAATCAGTGGAAGACAGAGATCCACATTTAATGCATTTCACTGGCACATACAATTTAAAAAGAGAAAAGTGGAAACTTCTCTTGTGTAGTCAGCTGGAGCAGCTTTGCCTTGAGCTGGACATTTCTTGAAGCTAGACAACATTTTTGTGATATTAAACAGAGGTGATGTCTGCATGTGCCAACAGCACTATCGCTCGTCTTGGCTATTCTGTATCACCCATCCCCCTTCCTACAGTGCCAAGGTGGAATCCTATCTTCTGGAACATTAATGTTTCTGCATAACATGTGAGTGATTCATGCAGAACACTCAGGACCAAACTGATCGAGAGATATAGCTAACTTTTCTCACATGTCTTCGTTATGTAGCCTCTTAAATGTAACTGTGCACTGACTACCAGTAATGTCAGAACTATAACTCTCCATCCTATTTTATCTCATTATTGTTGTCTATACATTATTATACACCTGCATGAATTTATCACCGGAAACATTTTTTAAAATTATTTGTATCACCCACCCTTGTTTGTAGCACCAGAAAAAGATGGTGCTGAATTATCATTAGTAATAATAATTACAATAATGATCATGATGATCTATAATATGAAAAGAAACATGCACTCCCTGTTTCATGTGACACATTCACAAAACCCAGACTGCACACAGACCACACAATCCATCACAACACACCGACAGATCACACAATAAGGCACAGCACACATACAGATCACACAATCAGTCACAGCACACATACAGATCACACGCACGGTCACATCACACATACAGATCACACAGTCACAGCACACGTTCAGATCACACGCACAGTCACAGCACACATACAGATCACACAATCAGTCACAGCACACATACAGATCACACGCACAGTCACAGCACACATACAGATCACACAGTCAGACACCGCACACAGACATGATCACACAATCAGTCACAGCACACATACAGATCACACGCACAGTCACAGCACACAGACAGATCACACGCACAGTCACTGCACACATACAGATCACACAATCAGTCACAGCACACATACAGATTACACAATCAGTCACAGCACATATACAGATCACACAATAAGGCACAGCACACAGACAGATCACACACACGGTCACAGCACACATACAGATCACACAATCCGTCACAGCACACAGACAGATCACACACACGGTCACAGCACACATACAGATCTCACAATCAGTCACAGCACAAAGATAGATCACACACACAGTCACATCACACATACAGATCTCACAATCAGTCATTGTAGACAAATCACACAGTCACAGCACACAGACAGATCTCACAATCAGTCACAGCACAAAGATAGATCACACACACAGTCACATCACACATACAGATCTCACAATCAGTCATTGTAGACAAATCACACAGTCACAGAACACAGGCAGCTCACACAATCAGTCTCGGCACAAAGACAGAACATGCACACAGTCACAGCACACAGACAGATCTCACAATCACTCAGGGTACACAGACAGATTACACATGCAGTCACAGCACACATATCACACAGTCACAGCTCATAAACAGATCACATAATTAGCCATGGTACACATTCAGATTACACACTCATAGTAGATGTAGGAATTAAAATGCCACACGAATTAAAATAGTCCGGATAAAACTTTTTTTTATTAGGGTTAGGGGACATTCAAGTAGAAAAGCCAAAGTGTTTTGGGGTCCATACCACACCCCCTTCATCAGGGCTTATTAAAAGAAATCATGTATGTGGACTACAATCCCTGAAGTTTGAAAGTTGTATTGAGTAGTTGTGGCCGTACATTAGGCTTGTTTGGCAGCCAAATGTTGTTTGAGATAAGACTAGAGTGCAGAGGACAAAACTGGATTTCTGGCAAGCTATGCTGTCGCAACATGTCCACAGACATGCTGCAACGGGTAATCTCAGCTCACACTCCACTAATGGTTACAGGGATGTTTGTTCCCTGCCTTCCGAAAGTGCTGACACCTGCAACCTGGAATCTTGTTATCATCGTCACATAGGTTCTAATTTGTCTTTGGATTTCTCTCTAGCCTTTGCCACGTGCGGCCGTGTTCCCTACCTTGTCGGTTGGGGTCTCTACTACAGTCACACAAGACTTTGTGGGCAGACTTACCCAGTACATGACTGGCTCTAAGCAGAGGCTATAGATGCCCTCGCTCACTTCCCCCCACAGATTTTATGGCTGATCTGCTCATGACCCTAGAGACATCTAAACCATCAGTCACGGTAACTATATCTGATTCACTTCATTCTCTATCTGAGATTATCCTAGAAGAGTTGCGGTCTCTTGCTATTACTCCAGATTTGAATAAAAAAAAAACATTCCTGTATTCAAGGACCCTACAGATGAGACCCTTTTTAGAAGTCAGTTTTCGCTGGTGCACCCTACTCTTTGCCCTATTCTGGGCATAACTTTAACTGGTCAGACCAAAGCAGAACGGTATTCACACCTTAAAAGAGATCCCTTGCTGCAGTGGATCCTTCTGTGATAGAGTTTTAGGAGCAAATGGCTGAAGTTTTACACTTCAGCTGTGAAGGCCTGCTAAACCCTCAGAAAAGTTTTCTACAGTATAAAGGTTTGCCCCCACTTTTGAAAGTGAATGTTTGTTATACTTTGAGGGTTGCTGGATAGTTTGTCTTTCAGGAGCTTAGGATCAGGAAGTGATATTCCAATGATACAATCCGAACCTTCGCTTTCCGCTTGCTCATAACAGTTCCTCATAACCTTCCTTCCTTGCAGTTCCTCACAACCTTCCTATGTCACCACATAAATTAGCAGTTTTCCTTCTACCCCTTTCATGTCTCCTGGACCAAGGTGTTATTATCCCAGTTTCTGTGTCGCACACAACCACAACTGGCATATAGCATATATATGACCTAACATTTGTATGAAAATGCAGCCAAATTTAAGAAAAAACAATCCCATCACATTCTAACCTATCAAAAGATGTAACTTCTAAGCATAATGGAGGGCTCCAAGTGTGGCACAGGGGTGATTATTTTCTCTCCTCCACTCTCCCTAAGTGTGGCCTTGAAGTAAACAAGCGCACTTATTGGGGCAGTCCCCATATACAGTAGCTGCCCTCCTCATTCTTCCCTCATAGCTGTCCTTCTGCTCCCTCCTTCTCACCTGTCATCCCCGCTCCTTCTGAACTGTCCTTCTCCTCCCTCCTTCTTAACTGTACTTTTCTTCCTTCCTACTTATTGCTCATTGATAGTGCAGAATGCAGGCTGGAAACAGGAAGGGGAAAAGAAAGCTGCATAGATGTCCTCAGTCTTGTTACACACTGTGGCAGGGTGTGTAAATTAACAGTGACTACACAGAATATTTTCATTGCTATAGCAAGTGACATCACCCATTACACGTTACAAGGCCTGTGAGCAGTTCAGTTAGTGGTCTGATTAATTGTAACTTATTTTTTCCCACAACATGCTCAATTCACAAAGCATTAGCACAAAGCTTTAACACATGGATAAGGATCTTTATTTTAGCCAAGTGATGGAAAATTTTAAATAAGGCTCCCTATACATATGTGTGTATTTTGTGAATCGAACCAAATGGCTGATAACACAGAACAATAAATGATACTCAGCTGCAAAAATGTAAATACAATACTTCTAAATTGATCACTAGCATGTTTGTTGATTGACTATTCATGCCTCAGTACGGAATACCTTTTTGACATCTGCACCTAATTACGCTGCATAAGTGCCTGCATCAGCAAATTAACAGCGATTGTGCAATATACATTTGGTCTGTTCAGACGGATGTAGGCTGGGGTTACATGTGCAATTTTTAATCTCACAGATTCTGAAAATCTCCTACAGAAAAAGTACCTAGACTATGCTATTGCAGACGTCTCAGAAACTGCTGAGAGGTTAGTCTCATAAAAGTACATAAAAGAATAAGGATAAACACACCTTTGTGATAAAAAAAGCCTGTAGTAAATCAGTACTGTGGAAACTGCCATTGCTGACCTCTACTTATGAACATGCTAGTCGTCTGGCTGTCATGTTGAATTATGCCACCAGCACCACAGAAACACATGACGGTGCTGAAAAATGGGCACTGAGGAAGACTCTGCTGTAAAGGGGGCACTAGGGAGGACTCTGCTGTGAAGGGGGCACTAGGGAGGACTCTGCTGTGAAGGGGGCACTAAGGAGGATACTGTAGTGAAGGGGGTACTGAGAGGCACACTGTTGTGAAGGGGGCACTAAGGAAGACTCTGCTGTGAAGGGGCACTAAGGAGGACTCTGTTGTGAAGAGGGGGACTCTGCTGTGAAGGGGCACTGAGAAGGATGCTGCTGTAAAGGGGGACTCTTTATATTTTTTGTGAAGGGGAACGCCCAATGTGAAAGGAGGGGACTCTGAAGTGAAGGTGGGGCTCACTCTCAAGTGAGGACTCTGATGGAAAAAGACAGCTTCCAATGTAAAGGGAGGAGCTTCTGATGTAAAAGGGGGGACTCTTATGTTAAATGGGGTTCCTGTTGTTAAGGTGGAACCCCATTTCTTTGCATCGTGCCCCCCTTAAAACCATACCAGACCCTTATCTAGGAAAAGGGATCCGGCATGGATATTACGGGGACCACATATTGTTTTTTGCATTTATGTTTATTACATTTTAGACTGGGGTGCCGCAAGCATATGCATATATCAATGACCTAAAACAATTGTGAAGATCAGTAGTTCTGACTTTAATCTAGCTTTCCTGATATGCACACCTGTTCCACATTAGAAACCAGTGAATCAACATGACAGCTAGTAACTAGCATTTTCACAAGGTTGGCAATTGCAGCTTCAGTATTTCTGTCAGCAGAGGTTTCTTTTAAATATGTTTCTCCTCTTTCCTGGTTGAGTCAAAGCCTTCTAGATCTTTCCATGTGAACAGCATTTCTCTTAGGTACATTTGCATGTAGTTTCTATAGCTACGCACATTTGGCATTTCATTATTTCACTTTTGTCTGCTAATATTTATCCATGTACCATTCTCTAGCCCTTTGATGGACAAACTACCTTCTATTGGAGCCAAATATTTACTATTTGACCCATCAGTCCACAGTACATCCTGCTATTTTCTACAGTTATGTTCTTTTGTTTTCATGCACCCCCCTAGTTTGGGGAAATGGATAGATAGATGACTATATCCCTAGCGGTCTCTGCCACTTCTCAGCTGGTAGATGTGCTGGACATCTTCCGGTATCAAAAAGATTTAAGCGTAATGGATTTTTTCAAATGCTGTATACGGCTGCCATGACAAACCACTGTGGTCCTCATTCTTGGCGTTTGTTTCTATTCTTTTGCACAAGATGTTATAGAGCACATCTGAAAACACTTAGTTGCATAATATCTGCTTGGAAGAGATCTTACATGATTACCATCTTGTGTCTTGTTGCTATGCTCACTTGTGCCATGATGTGAGGTTTGAAGGTTAAATTACAACACCTACTGTGATCTCACCTTTTAGTTTAGTTGTCTGATAATAATACTAATAACACCTAGAAATATGTGCTAAATACATACAAGATGCATTCCCATTCATGACCATTCCAACACTGATTGCACTCATTCAGTGCTGGCCTGGTCATTAAACCCATTATGACACATGTAAAATGTAGAACTGATTTCATCACCATCTAGTTAGATTGTAGGGTTGAAAAAAAAGACAATCTGCATCCTCAGTATGTCTAATGCCAATTTGATTCACAGAAAGGTAAACACATCTGTAAATTTGGTCTGATTTGTTGTATGAAAAAAAGAATTCCTTCCCGACTCCAAGTGACATATAAACAAAATCCCAGATAAACATTCTACTATAGATTTTTATAAATGTAATGGAAAGGTCAGTAATTATATCTGCCTAGGCTGAGAGGATGTCATTGGTCTGCTGCAGCAGATGAAATAATTTTCTTAGTCTCTTCCCACACATTAATTTGACTGCAACATTGTAACTTTGTAGCAAGCCACAAGGTATAAGGTAATAGCGGGGGCACCAGGATTTACCTAGCTTGAAGTTTAGATGAGTCAGACAACCAGCAAAGTTGGTGACGTCCTGAGAAGTAAATAATTCCTATTATACATTACTTAGCATACAAAATATACCTGATGTTAGGTTCAATTTAAGACTTACTTACAAATATGATTAATTAGCAATTAAATACAGAAGGGATGCACCGATACCGTTTTTTTATATTATATTTTGGCACTCACCAATACCAGTACTTCTGCTAGCATGGAGCTGGCTTCCTGGGAAATCAGGAAGCCCGGCGGTGGGTAATGGCACGTCCATGCTGTTTGGCCGGCTCGGTGCTGATTGGCCAAGAAGCCGGCTTCCTTGCTAATTACCATTGGGCCAGCCAAATAGCATGCAGCCGGCTTCCCGGCCAATCAGAAAGCTCGGCGGTGAATCATTACCTGCTGCCCAGCTTCCTAATTGGCCGGGAAGCCGGCTCCATGTTTCTTTGTGGCACTGTCGGTCAGAGGAAATCTCCCTCTGACCGGAAGTTGCGGTAACAGAAGGTATAGGAGCATTTGGGCAAGCACAAGTACTCGCCTAAATACTCAGTATCTGCACTGATACCGATACTAGTATCGGTGCATCCCTAATATACAGAAAGTTATATCATCTTTTCAGAGGAGCAGTGGAGCTGCCCTCTAAAGCTTATAAATCTAGGTATATAATCACACATGAAATGAAAAATTTCTCATACTAAATTACATCTATGCTTTCTTCAATCACGTGTGTGCACATGTCCACATAACCTTTTTTTATTATTATGAACAAACATTTCTAAGTTTTACCAAGAATCACTAAGACATGACACATGAAAGTGACAATTCAGATTTTTTTTATTGTCTACAGAAGACCACACCTTCTCAGTGATACAACAGAGAGTGTGACACCACAACCATGTTCAGGACATTAACAGGTTTATGTGATAGAAACATAGACCGTGACACAAAACCATATCTGGTGGACTTTACCAACAAAACAGAGACACAGGTGGTTCTCGGCATTCAATAATTTCACACCAAACACTTTGGAATCTATCCCATATAACATATAACCACCCAATTCTACACATTGTGGGGCAGCCAACTACCATAGCTCTACCTAGAACATGAGGGGTAAAGTGCAAATACAACAGACAGTTCAGGACCAGTTGCAGAACAGACAGTGCATACAAATGTACATAGTGCAAAACGTGGTACTGTATAATAGCACAGAACAATAATGGCTGTTTAATATAAACAAACAAATTCAAAAGGTCAGATGTTAAAACACACAACATTTTGAGAATACTTGCATACACATACGTCACAGAAACATTCAATGAAAAGCTCATTTAACACCCATAAAATTGGACTTCTTCCTAAAACACAGTTAAACATATACAGAACACATAAAACCAATTTCCTTCTGTAAGAGAAGATGTTAATACATTCACATTAGAGCAGATGCTACGGTAGAGCCTAGACACAACACAAGGAAACAATACTTTTAGACTTGGAATGGCCATTGAGCCTAAGATCCAGCGGTGGACTCTATCCCCTACAAACATGCTGAATATATTATTTTGATTTGATGGTATAATTTATTCTGATTTGGCCATTCTGGTCTACCCTAGAGGGAGTAATAACAAACACTTCTAATTGTAACACTCCATTGGAAGCAATTACTATAACCCTAAGATCTTCCAACTTCTTAGAAACTGACTTGTAAACAGAACCAATCATCCATTTTTTAATTATGAAGTACAAAAAAGGAATTGGCTATGCACGTCCATATTCTGTTGTTTGAGTCCCATGCACAACACATTTTGGTAGCTACCACCATGCTTCAGACCTGACACATATCTCTCTTCTCTTTGGCCAAATGGATGTATCCCTGCTCATCAATTTTGAGCATGCATCTGCCTGTCCATGGTCATCTGGACATGTAGATATATTGGAGGAAATATAAAAGATCTTTTAGGACTTATTTTATATTAATTTATGACAGTTATATGAATTAAAGGTAAACTTTAAACTTCACGCACATTTTGTCTCCACAGGGGTAATTGTTTTATTCATTTATATAGCACCAACACATTTTGCAGTACATTTTATTTTACATACATTATTCGCATTGGCCCTTTTACTTTTTTCTCTAACGCACCTAGTGTTTTTTTGTCCCATCTTGTACTTTACGTCTAGATTATACAAGCTCGTAGGGTATCCTGACACATTTAGTTCTACATAGGCACTCCCTGGCTAAAGTGGTATGGAAGGGCTAGCAAATGTCTCCTGACCAGGTGTCCTTCTCACTTTCATAAGGGGAGGATCATGAAAGCCAACCTCTTTCTTCTCTGCCATACTTTAACCACTAGCTATATTTTGTAGCTTGGCTACACAGCTCTCCGGTTCCCTTGCACACCAGTAAACACTCCCATTTTGGCTGTCCTCACGCAACTCCCCCTCTTCCCTCCAACTAAGCAGGCCTCAACACAAAAATTTATTTTCCATTATGAAAAACATATGAAATGACTGCCCTGCCCGGCCCTGCTTGGAAGAAAGTATCAAACCTTTATTCTGGCTCTCCCAGGAAAGAAGACTGATTTTAGATACGGGTTAGAAGACTCCAACTATCCCTCAGCCTTCCCAAAAACTAAAATGAGAAAATGGCTATAAATCACAGAGCTTGAGTGAGTACATATAAGAGTTTCTCATTCTGGAAGAACCTCTTTAACATGAAGGAGTTTCAACTTTTAAAAGCAAGTGGTCACTTAGCTCTAGGGAATAAATCTGAGCTCCTTAATACCCATGCAGTCCATTAATCATTAGTTCGAAATCTTTTGGTGGCCCCTGGACTGGTGGGGCTGGGGAAAACATCTATTTTGCTCCATATTACAACAGTCCCGCTCAATGCAATCTTGCAATGATAATATATTCTTATTGAATGTCAGTTTTCATATTGCTGTATTTATGTATTTGTACTGAATTTACCACACAGCAGGTAATTACATTGTGGATCCATAAAGTAATCCCTAAATACATAAGATTATATCAAATTCTGACCAGTGGTGATAATTGCCATACCCTGGAAGTAAAAAACAGTCATTTTCTAAAAGATTAGTAGATATAATGGAGAAAAAAGATGTGCCTAAAACAAACCCAGATGGGCCCTAATCCTAAACGGTTGGTGAATATAAGTAATTGTTTAGAGTAGACAAGACATTGGTAAAGGTCATCATCTGCCAGAAACTTTCTATATTTCTGTGCTTTGATGTATAAATATGTATCTTATGGAGAATGCATGGTTTGAATCACATTTCCCCTAACACAAGGCATTCAGAAAACAGATTACATAATGGTGAATTAAAACCCACAGTGATATTAAACATTATTTGAGTCATAAATTGGCTTACAGATGGGAGGCCACAGTACCAATTAAAGTGGACAATAATGATCCAGAAATAGAACACACAAAATAAATGATATCTAGTTCAAGCAGTTAATATGTACCATGTTCGCTAAAGCTGTACAGACACTTTCTAAATTCTGCTGAATTTCTCTGTTGATTAAAACAAAGAAAAATAAAAAACAACAAACAGTCCTTATTACAATGGCAAAATACGCTGATTTCTCTGTCTACTGCTTTGAATATTAACAGCTGAAATCCAGGATAAGCAAATATTGTCTATACACAAGAGCCATGTGTATTGTTACTTACCGGTAAATCTTGGAGTGCTTTGTGTATTTCGTCCAGATCTGTGCAGTAATCTGTCTGAAACTTTACCTCTGTGTAGGAGCTCCCTGTAATATAGACCAGTCACTGCTACTCTCTCTCCTTGTGCATGGTGACAGGTCTTGTATCTGCCCCCTTCCTGTAGTTTTTTCCAGGCAGCCTATAATGGGTGGGGCCTGCTGGGTCCCTCCCACATATCTGCTCTCTGCACAGGCTATATAAAGCTGTCACTGCTACTTTCATATGGTATTTATGTGGGCCTGCAAAGCAGTGACATGCAGTAAGGTCCACGTTAGGTCAGGCATTCCCCCTGCCTGCCCCACCCCCGCCCCCAGTCCGCCAAGGCCCCCACCATCCCTCCCTCTGACACCCCGCCCCCCAAATCTTGGTCACTGAGCTATGTGTGGAGGAGGAAGGGAGGAGACAGGGAGGAGCCTCCCTGTCCCTCACTTGCTCGTCACAGGTGAGGCATCGAGATCGATGTCCTCAGTGGGTTTTTTTTTTTTGATTGGACAGCTTGATTGGTGCTTTGTCATTTGTCCAACCATCCATAGAGCTCAAGCCTCTCACACCAAGTAGAGGTTTTTTTAGCTCTGGATTCACTATGTTAGGTTACACAAGCAGTGGGGAAGCCCGCTGCTGTGTAACCTAACTTAGCCGTCAAAAGCCAGATGCAGCGCCGCCTGTAATTAACACGCAGTGCTCCTTCCATGACAGGTTACACAGCGGGGAGGCTTTCCCTGCTGTATAACCTGTTAGAAGCCACTCTGAATGGAGAAAAAGCTGTCAGCTTCATAGTTGAAGCTGCACTTTTTTCTTCCATAATACTAATAATGTAATAATACATAATAATAATACTGCCTCCCCTGACCGCGCGTCCCTGCTGCAAAGGTGTTTGTTGCATACAAAGATGATTTATTTCATCTATGGCTATTGAGGAATATATTTAAATGAAAGTTTTTGTGTCTGGAGTTCTGCTTTGATTGATTACCACAGTGTTAGTGTCATATGGTGGTTCTAAGCTGATTCCTAAAGATGTGCAAGACTGCAACTTACATGTTTAAAGGTTACCTGAAGAAATTATATCAAAGTACCCTGAAATCTTTGTATCCCAGAAAAACACGACATTCATGTGGACCCTGCAGTCATTCCATTCCACATTATAAACAGTTATTTAATAATTGTATACTGAAACATTAATATCAGCCTACCGTGATCTCCGACATTTTAACGAAACATTCAAATACATTTTTGTCCCATTCCAATACTTGAAGATGTGCAACCCAAACTAACATAATCCAGCCCCTATACAAAGCATTAGCAGGCTAGTATATGCAATTCTGCCTGTGATAAATGTGGCTGTAGGCTGATTTGATCACTGTTGTAATAGGAAGTGACATTAAATCATCAGAGACAATGCTAACCCACAAACATCTAGCATTAAGGGCTAGTGAAAATGTGGTTTAGAACGGATTTAAAAACATCTCAGGGTCAGGTTCAGATTAGTAAAGTATGTGTAAGATGCATTGGCATTGACTTGTATGTAGGAATAAAAGGCAAGCAATGCTTTGACAGACAAAAGCAACAGTAAGTGCACTGCTCTATAGGATCCAAATCAAAACTCAAACACTACTATCTACATCACATATATGCATCGCAAATCAGTATCAGAAGCAAAACACAAATATCTGTGTTTATTGGCCCAAAACCAGCAACCTTCAGACCCATGAAGGCAGTGGTGTTCTGGGTGTAGGTGCCACCTGATCTAATGCTTCCCTGAACTTACCCTCAGATTTTACCTGCACTATATTTGTCTTCTGAATAAAGAGAGAAGACACAGATGGCAGCAGGTGGTGAAGAAGCTATTTTAATTCGTGGCACATCTTTTCTTATTGCGTCCTGTAGGGTAGGGGAGGCATGTGTAAGGATGTACAAGCAAATCACACACTACTCCCCTATACCTGCTGGATGCCACTGAGGCTCATTTAAAGTGTATGTAAACCCAAAATCTAGTTTTCACTACGTTTGACATCAGGCCTCACTGTATACAGTTTTTTTAAAATATTTTTTGTGACTTTGTTGCAAAGTTTCTGAGCTGGAGATCCTGCCAGTAACATCACTTTCTGTTGGAGGCTGACAACGCTAAGCAATTGTCTCCTGATTAGAAGCAGTCTTGTCAGCCTGCTGTGTGCGTTCCTTCAGTAGGCTGTTGTTCATATTGGCAGCCCGAAGGCAAGCTTGAGCAGCTTGCATGGCAGCCTGACTGCACTGTCATAGGGGTGGCATAGGGCATAGGGGTGTCAGCCTGCAACAGAAAATTTAATTACTGGCAGGATCTACAGCTAAGATACTTTGCAATAAACTTTAAAAAATATTTGTTTAAAAAAACTGTATACAGTGAAGCATGATGCCAAACATACTAAAACATTTTGGGTATACATGCACTTTAACCCTACACAACACATGTAGTACTGTGGGGAGGCTGATTATTTTTTTGGCAGCAAGACACAAGATTGTCTTTAAAAAGTCAAAACAGTTAGCATATAGGGGAAATATGGACATCTCTCTAAATTATGTTTTAATGTCTGCAGCAAGACCAGCCACATAGAAATAATGGAATAATTTATCAGAAACTCTAGATTGTCATTCATTCATCATTTTAATCCGAGACCTTGCATGGTTTGCCCCAAGGATTTTCAGCTAAGCTTGATGAGCCAAACAAGGATGTAGACATTGTGCAAGTGAATTATACTGAAAGATAAATCCTTCTCATTTTTAACACTGCTAATGTCCTTTACAATCTTTTGAAGATGTACTTCTGCATAAGGAAGGATTTGCCATAAAACAATTTAAAACTGTAAAGATAGTTCATAGAAAATTGACTGCAGTTAACACATTCCACGTGCATCATATGCTATCATTTCATCCATTCAAAACAGAATAGGCTGCTGCTGCTCCACAAACACACAAGCTAAACAGCACCTTCTGCTGGTTCCAGGAAAATCTGTCCAACTTCCACACCAAAGCCAACTGTATGAGATACTATACTTTGCTATAGAAACCACAGCAAGTACAGAATTGCCATACAAATCAATTAGGCTCATTCCTCATTGTGTCAGGGTGCACTTTGGGGCCATAGAATGGTATCACAGAAAAATGCAAATGTAGTATGTTTTACTGCTTTAAATTAAGTATACTATGTGACTAGCAGACAGATTATTTCTAAGAACATGCACAAGTCATGCAGAATTGAAATTGCTGCAAATTGTGTTTTGGTATGCTTTAAAAATTGGCATCAATAAACCAAAATGTACAAAAACACATATCAAACAAGTGTATGTGAACCTGTGACCTGACCGTGTCTATTAAGGTATTTACACATTCTAAACAAGCAGTAAAAACACTCTAAAACAAGCCCTCATTTACCTCTGTAGCTATAGACACTGTGGAGAAATTCACAAAGTTCATAACTTTATGAATCACTGAAATCTCAACTTATTTCCCTTTTACTTTCTATTGCTGCAGAATCATGCAGCCTGTCAGCTTTCTAATGTAAGCACACAGTGTTGTGTTTAGAAATTGACTGTAATTCAACTTAACGCCCCATTCATACTTGTCACGTGTGTCAATGTGCACAAAATTGTGCATGCATGTTCCCTTGCGGTGCCACTATTTGGTAATGGCACCTCAAATGCTTTGTGCTGTAAGTGTTTAGAAATTGAACGTAATTCAACTTAAGGCCCCGATTATACTTGTCACGCGTGTCAATGTGCACAAAATTGTGCATGCATGTTCCCTTGTTAATGGCACCTCAAATGCGGCAAGCAAGATGCGCATCTTCTGATGCACAGTAATATGCGACAAACAAATGAAAATGCATGGTAAAAAATACACGAAGCTTGAAGCTCAAAGTACTGTGTCAGCTGCTTTGCCATGCTTGTCACACATAGGGCAGCCCATTAAAATGAATGGCTGCCTTGTGCTGATGTGCGATAAATGCGCCTAAGTTGCCGCAGCAGGTGTGAATGGAGCCTTAGAGTCTTTGTTGTGATCCTTGAGGATCTTTGAGCATGCATTATGTCATAGTACATGCAACTAAATAGGTAATTGATGGCTTGTGTTAAAGCTCGTTCAAGGAATGTTAGGAATATATAAAAACATTATTGCCTTAATTCTAGGCACAGATACACTTTAAAAATGCATGAAAATGCTTTGATTTCCACAAAGCAAACCAATCCAGTCTTTGGAGGGCAAACCCATAGGCACAGAATACAATTTATTTTTATTTTTATTTTTATTTTATATAATTTTTTTATGATTCCATGTAAGACACATCACTTGTTTTAGAGCTAGACCGCCTAAACCTAAAATTTCACTTTATCACTTGGTTACATTAAGTCTTTTATTAGTTACACCTTTAGCGCTTTGATATATATTTTCTCGACAGAATACAATTAGCACAGTGTAGAATTCTTATAATAATTAGGATATGATTGCTCAATAAAACAAACACATTACAACCAACAGTAGTAAAAAAAATATCCGCAAATGAAGATTTTCTTACCAATGTATGTTATTGATGACATGCATAAAAATATGTGAAGGAGTTAGTCCAGAGTTACTGAAAATAACAGGTTCTATTCTTCTAGCTGAAAAAGGTACCCAGTGCTCTGGGGCCTCAGTTTTCAAGGCAAATGTAAAACCATAACACTGTTAACCTCAAGCTGTGGCCATATTCACAGGCATCCATAGGTCTGGACTGGAGCAGTGGAATGGGAGTATAGTGCTGCCAAGTATTGTTTTGGGGTTAACTTTTTTCCCTGTCTCCCTCTTTTCTGGCAGCCACTAGACACCAAAGTCTGACAACAGAGCCGTATGCTGCAATGACATCCTGCCACCATTATCTAGTATTTGCAAAGGGAAATATGAGTGCTCAGTCATTAGTAAGTCACCACATATTGTATATGACTAGAAACCTTATTAACTGATGGCTCAAGAAAAGGAACAGACAATGCAGGCACCAAGCCCTTGATGACACTAAGTTTCAAGGTTTGTTCTACACCCAGCTGAAGGAAAGAACACTGCCCACCAAGAAGTCGAATTGGGAAACCCCCATAGATTCACACAAGTAAAAAATAAATCTTCCACGTAAGATAATATACCTTAATGGAAGAAGTTTATGAACTTACATGGTGGGGGAATACTGAATTTTTTTAGCTTCTTGTTGAAATGAAAAATTAGCAAGTCCACAACTGTCTAGGAATGTGCACCAATGAGATCACTGGAAAATGAAACTCCACCCAGGACAGGATAGACTCTACTTCCATTGAAGCTGCACCACTATTGGTGCCCCCTGAAGATTGATGTAAGCTACAGCTCTGGAATTGACCATCTGAACAGCCAGAAGTGGGATCCAGTGAAGTACCTAACTGCTTAAAATGCCAGGATGTTAATTGGAATTTTTACTAACACCAACAATCCTGAACAGACAACCCTAAACAGACAGAGGGCCAAGAAATCTGCCCAAACCCGGAAGACTGGCGTTTGCTGTGACAAGCTTTTATTATAAGAGGAAATTAAAATTTGCAAAGTTCCATTGCAAACTGCTTTAGTGGATATGAGCAAATGAAACTACTTAGCAGGTTAATACCACCAACTCCAACACTCACAGGCAGCTCCCAATTCTATTCAACTTCTTCCGAGGTGGGAAGGCCTTGGCTTGAAGGGTACCTAGAAGAAGGCCCAAGTACTCCAAGCATTGTGATGTAATCAAAAAAGACTTCTTGAAATTCAGTGTCTATCCAAAGTCCTCCAAGGTCTGAAGCATTATTTACAGTTAGCAGATCAAGGGCAGGGAGGTCTTCTCTCACAGCAACAGATCATCTAAGTATCCGGTGATTGGAATACATTTGAAACTAGTGGGAGTATCTTTGTGAAACTTTCTCAGGCCAAAAAAGGCCAAGGGAAGGGCAAAAAACTGAGACCAATTTTGCACATAGCAAAATGGAGAAATTGCTGATGACCTGGAAAGGTAACCATGTGAAAACACATATTCCCTTGCGTTGATGGAAGCCTAGAAGTCTTTGTGCTGAAGGGAGGTAACATCTGACCAAATAGGTTCTATACAAAACTTTTGAGGATGTACAAAGGCTAAGATGGGCAAAAATACTTTGGGTTTCAGAACTGTAAACAGGTTTTAATGAAAACCTTGAAACCATTTGGTTGGGGGAACAGGTATAATGACCCTGAGTCAGCAATTCCTGATTGATTGGCTGAATGAAAGGTCTGTCTGATATTGCTGAGACACAGGAAGACACCAAAGGAATAATAGATGAGGATGGAGGTGAAAATTTTATTAGGAAGGTGTTGAAGCGAATTTATCCACAGGCTTGGATCCCCTAGTTTTTCAAGGACATTAGAACACCCTGAGCTTAAGGTGGAATTGTGGGTCTGGGAAATGGACTTGGAGGAACAAAATTATTGTTTGATGCAGGAAAGGAATGTGTTGACTTGCGCCGCTGATCCCTTTGCCTTTTTAATTATTTCTTCCAGTGGAGAGTGAAAAGATGTTCCCCTTTGGAGTGTGCTCATATGAAAACCTTACGCTGTTGGTATGTGGCAAATCTTACAGAAGAAAAGGATACCAAAGACATAACATAAAACATAGAACATAAACTCAACGCAATTGATTGTGGTCAACACAATCAATAAACTGAATGTTAACACCAGCAACCACTAAATGCCTACTTAGTGATTTAGACCAGTCAGCTAAAGTCTAAGAAACAAGTGCAGGGTTAAATGGCAGCCTGCCAGCTTTAGATGGATAGATGGATTAAAAAATGTTAGCAGGGTCCTTAAAGAACAGGGCATCTTCTATAGAAATGGTCAGAGCTTTGAGAAGGCGAGACGCTGGTAGGAGGAGTAGTCTAGTTTGTGACAAAATCCTCTGCAAAAGGATAGAGTGCCAGGAACCATTTAAGAACAAGGAAAAGCTTGTTTGAGTGTTTCCTATTTATGTAACTAAAACAATCAAAAAGAGACCATGGTAGGGAACCTAACGGTGGAATCCACTAAAATTTAGAATCCACTCATTCTAAATTTTTATTTCGCAATAGCTTTATTTTTAAAATGCCTTTTGAAGGTGATTTTGCTTTGGGGAGGTGGAGGGCTTCAATAGAGCGGACCTTCCATTTTTCTGACAGGTCTGCTTTAGATGACCAGACACAGATCACAATAATATACATTATGAATATAAATTCTATACTTTTTTATTCTCTAAATGTAGTTAGCTCTTATACCGACCCAATTGGTCATCAAACAGCAATGAAAAGTTTATAGACAGCTTCCTTGTATTGTCAGAATGCACAGATTTCATAACATCAGGGCATAAAAGTCAGTTCTATATCTTTACTAATTTTTACAGGCCCATCTAATCTGCCATTTTCCATTTACCAGAGTTATGATTTAGTGGAAAACATTTTGTGACTCACAGCATTTTACTATTTAGATAAAGTAACAGGTTTCCTTCAAGTCTGATGGTATCTAGATTATTATGCATTATACATAACACAAGGGGTCCTGACTCCATGCAGCTTTCAGGTACAGTGTCATATAGATTTTACATAGCTAAATAGTAGGCCATCAGAGGTATAATCCTAAAAAAACTCTATAATGCTAAAAAGCTCAAAAAAGCACTGCTAGGCTTGCAACTATGATGGATAGGGCTATAATGAATGGAGGCTACAATGGCATGCATGGTAAACAGAAACAAGGTGCACAACATTTCCAAATCATGTTATGACAATTTTTTGCTTGGGAACACCTATGCAAAATCGGAAGCAAGCATTTTATCATCCTGATGTATTAAAAAAAAATTAAGTACTGGAATTTATAAGTTACTGATAAAGCAAGCATTAGAATGTAACAGCAAATACGTGCAAAATATGTGTTTATAATCCACAACGAGATATATAGTACAATATGGATAACACAGCACTTCAAATAGAACACAACTATATACTAAGCAAATGTGGCTTGGCAAAAATCAGTTCTGTATTTACAATTTAAAAACCATATATAGCTCTGAGACCATAGGTAACAGCATAACCCGCACACTAAAAAGCAAAATAATAATATTATTAAAACCTATTTCATCACAGCATAATGCACCAAAATGCAGGCTGAGCAACTCAAGACATGTATCAGAAATAGCAGGAATCAAAATCAAGCAACCAAAACACGGCCCTGCAATTTTTGTAATCATACAGTATTTTAGTAAGTTTCACAGCAGCTGGAAACACTGACAATTTGTAACAGCAGATGGTGCATAAACCTGTCTTTTTAAGTCATAAGAAATAGCACAATAAAACACTGCAGCCAGGCGAAAGGTTAGTAGATCTGAGACAGTAAAAGAGGAACGTGGCCTTTAATGCAGATACACTAAACTTTCACTTGGATCCATATTTTACCCTGATGTCTTTTATGTCTGAACCTGACACAGAGGGGTGAGTCTATAAAATGGCTAATAAAAGTTACATTTCAAGTTAATGTGAAGCTAGGAGTTCAGTATGAAAAGAAGGGTGAGTATGGGTGAGAGAGGAGTTTTTTATACCCCATCATTGGTCACTGGCCTTGTACATGCTTCTTAAAGCAGCAGTGTCCTTCTCAGCTGGTCTCATCCCACTGTGTTTACTATTGGCTGCTCTACAAAAGTAGTAACCAATAAAAGTGGAAGGGGAGGAGTCATCCAAGACAGAAGTAAATAAAGAGAGAGAGAAAGACATGACCCTCATCAACAAAGAATGAATTGTTTCATGATCCCAGACTTTTTTTTTACAGATTTTACAAACAGATCTTATACTCCTATATTTTCTGTTTATACTCTCCTTTCAAGTACCCTCAGGAAATGCTACCAGCCTGTTTGGAAAGCTTTGCCGCTATAAAAAAGTACCAAGGAGTCATTCTGTTGCATCTTGGCTTGATGATACCATTTAGGGCCATCCCTATAATGAGGCAGCCTGCCTCAGGCATCATCTCACTGGGTCACGTAGGGGGTCGGCCAGAGCATCCTAGGTTTTTAAGATCTAGCAACCTGTGACTTTCCATCCAGCTTTCACCCAGCTCACTGGTGTCCCAGCCAGCTCCTGGCAACCAGTGAGCTGGGCAGGATGCTAGACAGAGCCGCCAGACCCAGATGTAGCACCAACACCCCCCCCATTATTGAGCCACACCGCCAGCACCCATCTCCCCCCCAGGCGGCGAATAGTGTGGGGGCAGCCCTGACAGTTTAGGGATAGCATTGTGGCCAAAACCAGCCTGAATTTAAAACAAACCTGTCATAAGAGCAATAAGGGGGCTGCAATACCTGACCTCCTAAAAATGCAAGTTGCCTAGTTCCGGATGTGAAGAAACAATTATTAAGTTACTACCTAAACATGTGCATTAATATTAAACTTATATGGCTATTTTTCAACTTTAACAAAAGTACAAAAATAAAATGTCTCTATAATGTCAAAGGCGTGCAACTGAGCGTACATAGAGAAAAGCTGGGATGGTTCATGTCACTAGCAGGGAATCTATTTCCAGGCAAAGCTGGCCATACACCAGGAGAATTTTCAACTGGAACAGGATGGAATAACAGTCATTGTGGTTTTCATTCAGGAAACTCTATTCCAAAATTGATTCTAATCCTTGTGTATGGTATTGTATTGCAATTGTAATGTCTCCCCTTATGTTGTTTGGCGCTATATAAATCCTGTATAATAATAAACAACATTTGTCAAGTTTCTGATGGCATTATCGAATATTCTGACGACATGTTTCATATGAACCTTTGTATGAAAATCTATAAGTGCAAGACCAGCTTAACTCTTTCACAGCCACATGCAATGTTGAGCCTATGAATGTCAGATATTTTATTTTGAAAAGTTTTGCTTGACAAGCTTGAGCTTACTTGTTACAAAGTATTTTCTGCACAGATGAGGAGACAAAAACATTAGTGATAAACATGTGATGACTTTAATGAGTAGTTCAAAATGTCAGCCATTATGGGTGTCTTCAAGCAGCTACAGGCTGCTTACTGCTAAAGTCTCCTCAAAATGGGTGCAAGTTGCCCTGGGCAACCATGTTAATAGATCAACTGACAGAAATCCAGTAACAGGCAGCTAAGAATGTCATTCCCAACACAATAATGAGGACAGCAGTTTGATCAAAAGACTGTGGGAAAGGCAGCCAAGGGCCAACTTGCACCTGTTTCTATGGGGGGAAATGTTGCAGTTCTTTGGCAAAACACTTCTCATTTAATAGGTACGTTATTTCATTTACATTGTGTGACAATAATATTTTTGCAGCAATAAAACAAAGGTTTACTGCTGCAGGAAATGTAGTTTTACTGCTACACACAAGTTCATTTTATACTTGTAGCACAGGCAGGTATCAGTTATTTACATGAAACACACACAATGTTACACTTGAGTAGCAGCATGTTGCCACAGTTATTCGCCGCACAAAAATGATCCCGCACATACATATCTGTGATTTTTTTTCATTCACAGCCTAAAAAATTGCAACATTCATGATAAATGAGACTGCACAGCTCCATTTTAACATGTCACACACATGTTGCATGTACAATACAGTGCACCAAACTTATACAAACATTAGATATTTATATAGAATATACAGTTAGCCTGAGTGCAAAGAAGTCACAGAGGCACATTCATATTAACATGACCTTTCAGTACCCTTTAGCTCACTTTGTTCCCTTCTTCACTTTTCTTTACACCCCCACTCCCAGTAATATAATTATTCAAATGACGGGTGTGTATTTCCTCAAATATATTTTCCATTGTCTTATATGGCAAATTAAATTTGGGCCCCAGGAGGTACTGATATCATGGTTTCCAATTTCCTTGTGTCTGATTACCATCACAGACATGTCAAATGCAAATGAAACAGCAGCTGTATTAAAGCAGAAAAAATTCTTAACCCTTGCATTGGGGCTACCCCCACACTGTAAAGGTTAAGTGCTTGTTTTTGTCTAAGTTCAAAAATAACAAAGTCATACTCACTTGATCCTTGGAGCCAGCTGGCTTTTAGACTGGTCCCTTCTGCCTTGCCCGCCCCCCTTCTGCTGCAGTGGTCTAAGGATCCTCTAATCAGCACGTTCTTTACACTGTATATTGGATGCGAGGACACTGAGGGACATGCCATCACTGCAGTGGAAAAGAAGACAGGCTGGAGGGAGCACTGTCCCAGCCAGGAGGATCAGATGAGTATGTTTGTTATTTTTGAACCTAGAAAAAAACAAGCACTTAACCCTTGCCGTGCGGTGGCATCTATAAAATAATATAAGGGAGTTGAGTCTTTATCAATTGGAGAAGAGCTGGGGCCTCATTTGAGTGAGGACTGTCAAAACAAGGAGAGGGCCACATGCGATCCCAAAAACACTAGTACATTTTGACATTTCAAAACATTTCCAATCACTGACTTACCAGTAGACAAGTAAACCTAAATTAAAACAGTTTATATACAAAGAACGAAATACATTTTAAAATAAATCTGTCACAAAAAAAAAAAATATGCGAGCTGCCTTTGACAATCTCTATCTGAGTTGCTTGGCTATTATGTTGACCCACTAGCTTCAACCCTTTATCAACCTAGATCAAGCATTGAGGTCGGAATGTTGGAGCAGAATCAGAAGTCCTCATCTGTATGTTTTAGGTTCAGGTTAGTGACCCAAAGTATTGAAGCAGAAAGGTCAGCATGACATCCAATGGAACTAGCATTTTCAGGAAGAGAGGTTAACACTTGCAGCCAGACTTTGTGGTTTTTTTATGACAGATTTCCTTTAAAGGATATCTGAACCCCAAAACAAAAATGTAATATATAGCAGATCACCAATCCTTAGTAGTTGCATTAAAGACCTTTTTTCAGGCTTTTTCCCTTTTTTTCCCCCCTGATGATCCTGCCAGTAACACACTTCTAGTGTTCACTCACTGCAATGCATATATGGAAGAGCAGCGTTATTAAACTAGACTGCACTCCTGATGTGGACTACAAGCACACCCCTCCTGATCCCCATATGAGGGGATGTTTTGCAGTTCCCAGAAGGTAGCTTGACAATCTGATAACATTGTTTGAGATTTAAGCGCAACACACAGGAAGTTACAAGGACACACGATGTCTCACAGGATCAAAACATATTATTCTGAAAATGTACTTGAAAAAAGAAAACTAACACAACTACCACATCTAAGAACTGATCAACTGCACTATATATTTTTTTGTAGCTGTTGGGTTTGTATATCTTTTAAGTGTCGTAAACTTTTTTAACTGGAGTAAATGTAAAGTTGTTATCATGGGGAAGATATTTTCGTTCACAGTAATACCATAAATAGATTCTGTACGTAGCTTGTAATATGCCTTATAGGCCTTAAATGGATTAGCATAAAACAATAGGTTGCTTTTAACCTCAATACAGCTATATATGCAAAGCCAAATATATGTTTTATAGAAATATATGGTCTTTTACATGCATATTCTTGAATGTTATTTCTAGCTCTTTTATATAAAATATTTCAGGTTTACTTGCTCATTCATATATATTTCCATGCTAATGCAATAAAACATCAAAGTATCTCCCAAAGTTTTTAGGAATAGGTCTATACTTCAGCTTTATTTTTCTTCTTAGCAAAGTTATTTGAATCACTAAATATTTTGAGACTCAAGAGAAAAAATATTTTCCCAAAATCTCAGCTTTTAATATCATATCCTACATTTTGAACAATTTACTTTTTACTTTACAATTAAATGCCAATTCTAACTCAAAATTGTTTATTTTAATTTTGAGTGAAAACTACTGCTTTGAACTCTTGGACTCGTTATATATCTTGAAAACGAAATTCATCACAAAGTGAAAGCAAGGATGTATTTCAATTGGAAAATGCAGAAACATTTAAATAATGAGCCTTCCTTGTCATGGCCATGGCAGCACTGTAGAGCTGGGAGCTCAGGTGTTGAGATCTCAGCACCCAAGTACCCAAGAGACTAATCTGTTGCGAGATTTAGGCCACTGGTACCTTCTAGAAAGTTCATATTAGATTTAAACATACATAGCTTTTAGATTTTTCAGGCCATTCAGTCTTATCCTGTCTTTGCAATGTGGACTATCATGGTCCCTACCACCTGTAAGAATACTTGGGGCCTGTAGGTGAGTTATATTGAAGGGTGCCCTTAAATCCAACACAGTTTTTTCCTAATCTAACTGCAAATTACTTACAGTGGAAGATCCCATTAAATAATGGAAGCCCTGAATATGACTATCCTTTTGTCGGTTTGTGCTGCTTCAATACCCTCAGAAGACAAATCGCGGTTATGTCCCAACATTTCTGGGACAAATATCACCCATTATCTCTGTCTGCCTGTTCACCAACACTTCCAGTTGTAGTAGGTTGATTCCACTGGTGTATTTTAACTTTATTGCCTTATTGCCTCATTACAATCCCAAAGTGGAAGAGAAATAATCGCGCAAGAAGTCTTGTATTTAACAGTGCTCTCCAATATTAAGGAGATAAGTTAGGTCAATTTGTTTCAGTCTTAATCTTGGCAGAAAATTGTAATTGTCTGAGGACCAGCAAAAAAAACTGTGAAGACAACATTATAAAGAGCAGTGGTCTTTTGCACCAGGCTGTTTAATATTGTTAATGTCCATATCGTTTTCACATACTAATGGCTAAAATGTTTTACTGGAACTGACCAAAGGATCCTGGGAAGACACATTGTATAGAACTGCTGTAGCTCATTGCATTGAGGCACACAATCCTTTAAAAGCCAGGGATGTGACAGTATGCCTCTAGCGATGCAAGTAAAATGTACACCAACCAGAGGCTAAAGAAGAAAATACTAGTCAGTATTTTTGGAATCCGAGGACCCCCAAGTTCTCCTCCTACAGGTGGACGTCGGCGGTAAAGTAGAACACAGAGGCAAACAATAGAGAGCCCTGTGAAAAGGGTTACAGAAAAGGCCAGGCTCCCTGGCTGCACATGGAAGCTCTTGCCCTTTCCAGCCCAAAATATAGAAGCAATACTCCACGCCACTCCTAAGCCTAAGAAAACATTAACTGCATTGCTACCAGTCACGTTACCAATGGAAGCATCAGCATGAGGATCTTGAACTGCGGCTACTTTGCTGGCAAATGTGTCTAAGGAAACATTAAAAGATGAAATTACATATCTGTAATAGTTAAAATACAGTACATGTGTCTTGTAACATGAATAAAGGTTTCTGGAGATGTTCTGCCAGTTCTTCAAAATCAGACTTTGAGTTTTAACAAGCTGGATTATATACTTACATTTGGAATTCCAAATCAAATTTATTAAACAAACTAGCATTCAAGTTCTTGGATATGACAGGTAAGTAGTAATATGTACATTACACCCT
The DNA here is from genome assembly GCF_000935625.1 of Nanorana parkeri. Classification (NCBI taxonomy): domain Eukaryota; kingdom Metazoa; phylum Chordata; class Amphibia; order Anura; family Dicroglossidae; genus Nanorana; species Nanorana parkeri. Next base: position 1,661,655 of record NW_017306293.1, on the reverse strand, counting down.
ACAAGTCTGTTGATTCCTTTACAGTGAATGTATTCATGCAGTTGTCTGTTATCTGTTCGTAAATAAAACAAATCTGAACTTTACTGAAATGCCTTCAAGTAATGCCTTGCTTGAAATGTATATTCAACACAAATGCTCAACTGTATAAAGAGTTGGATCCATCTTGTGTGGCAATAATATATCTAATTGGGAGTTGTACATAATCATCTAATTATGGCACTTCTGAAGTTAATTGGTTGGCCTACGTCTTATTTAGGGGATTCATTGCAAAGGGGGTGAATACTTATGCACACTCAAGATTTGGGGGGGGGGGGGGGGGG